>NW_028270148.1:47839223-48145918 GCF_037043375.1 Chiloscyllium plagiosum | reverse complement strand
ATTAAAAGAATGGAACAATTTCCAAAACACTGTTTATAACATTCATTTATGAAGTGAAATATATTGTTTCAATTTTGAACAAAATAAAGTGAGTGTCAAAATAAGGACATATTTGACACAAAACTGTTAACATCAGTAGCTTTAAAAAGAAAAATCTTAACATTTGTAGTGCTGAAGCACTTTAACATTTATTTGAGACTGCAAAAGTAAGGTAGAAACCACATGAAAAATATCAACTTACCACCTATAGATGATAGTGAAGTATGAGGCACATTTCTATAGCAGCTGAAGTCTTCAGAATTTACATCACTAATTTTACTAAGCAGAGGAATCCAGAGAGTATTCATACTTATCCTAAAATAGTCATGGAAATGGGACTGTACTGGTGAAAGTACTTAGATGGATAAATAAAATGTCCTCATTATAGAAAATGGATGGTGTCTGGCCTGCCATATTTACAGAAGACTGTTTCCATGTTTGCAAAATGAGCAAACCCTCAGCTGTGTGGGGGATGTCAATGAAACTTCCATGCTTCAAGATCAAACCACTTCAGAAACTACTGGGCATGAAACGGCTGGAAAGAATTGGTCACCCTGCAGAGCTGGTGTAGCCGAGTCCAAGTTTTTTTTTCACATGGATCATGAGTTAAGAGATCCACTGTAAGAATGCTATGCAGCAGCTGTGGAGGGAATTTAATCAAATATGGCCAGAAGCGCGCATACACTGTGGCTCAGCTTGTGATGTCAAAGCATTTTCCAGCTACAGACTAGTTGTGGGCACAGATCATATGACCAAAGCCACTGCCAGACCTCATCACTTTTCATAGGGTCAGAAAGCTGGTGATGGTAATGCGCTTTATATTGATGACACATTGATAAATGTGATAAATACATGCATAGGCAAGTTATTCATCTGAAGAACACATATGAACTAAATTACACAGTCATAGCTGGCACAACTTTTTAATATTTTCTTTGAAAATGTCTGGGTGTTTGGGATCACAGTGCTTTGTAGCAGGAATAGGCATCATTAAATAACATTTTTGTTTGGTTGTAAAACTGTGCTGCAATGCTGGTTTGTTGAGAATCAGTGAAAGCACCCAAACAAAAGGAAACTCAAAGCAGGAACATGTGACAGGTGAGGATGCACTCCAGTGTTCACTCCTATATAAACAAAGATTATTATCTTCTGAGTACTTCAGTGATCAATTTTACATCAGAATGATCAATTGAAATTTTGACCAGTCAGCAGTGATTTGTTATCAAGTCTGCAAGTAAATGTAGCTATTAACTGATACAGAGCCGTGATAATAGAAAGAATTTGTGCAGGTTTTACGTAGCTTTTACTAACAGAAAATGCTTCAAGTGCACAGCATGTTGGTTACCATCAGAAATAAAAATAAGCAGTTCATTCAGTTATAGCCATGAATCACTAGCTTATTTTTCTCTTTCTCATACTGATTGATATTTCATGAATTTCTTGAATTTTCTGCTTTTACTAACAATTTCAGTGTTTCTTTTGATAAATATCGATCATTCTTTCCATTTAGCTAACTCAAAACAATAAGCCAGCTTCATAGAGTGCATTTAATAATCATAGGCTTTAATATAGTTCTGTAATCAACACATGGTTACAATGAATAAGTTAAACATTGTTTACAAAAAGATTTATGATAGGCTTTTGGACATGGGAGCATTGATGTAAATTAAAATAAAATCAGCTTATTTTAATTTTATTGTTATCAGTGTCTCTTCAGTTTTGGAATCTTATGTATCATTGGGGGAGCCATGCAGAATTGGAACAGCAAATCATACTCCATTCTTCTGTCCAGAGATGTTTGACAACTGAGATGTTTGTTTTTGTCTATCTTTGCAGTCTTTAGTTATAGCAAAACTGTAAAACTCACAAAATTAAATAAAACGAAGCTACTCACATGGTTTTGGTTAGTTTATTTATTTTCCTTAATCCATCTCTAATTTCTTTCTCTAATTTGTTTTCTTGTCTGCTCTAACTTAGCTTCTCTGTCTTGCTCAGGAACTTGGAGAAAATGTTCGATTGTTCATCTCTGAGTGTCTGCATGGATTCAGTTCTTCAATCCTACCATTTCCTTCTCTTACTCTGAGGTACATTTATCATGCATTTATAATGCATGGGTGCATTTGGTTTTTTGTTTGAAAATTACACCCACATCTTTGTATTGAGATCCCACCTTCAACAGCAGTTGTCTTGCATGTGTCTCTGTGGTGTCAAAGATGAAATTAGACATTAGTGGCTGTGTAAGTTCATTTCATGGCCTGTACAACATAGCAGGAAAATAATGTATTCCTGAAAATCACTTAACAAAATGTACATTTTGTCTAAACACAGAAATTGATTATCCACCTCTTCGGTGCATTTAATAGTAATCTAACTACACTTTCTGACTCTGGAAATTGTACATACGTAGGAATTACTTTTTTTGATAATCAGTTGGCCCTTTAAAGGGAATAAGGGAGTTCGAAAATCTTTTGCTCTTACAATGAAGCCAATGACCAAGAACTCCACCACATTGCATACCATAAGTGTGCAATTTATATACATTTGCTTCATTGCCATAAACAGAAAGGATAACGATTGGCCAGAAAATTAAGCCAGAGCAGCCATTTTTTGTATCTGAATAATGGAGAAAGAAGGGGGATAGTTTCGCTATCAAATAGGCATTTATTTTATTTTCAATATTGTACAAGATTCCTTTTGGGTCTCATCAGTTCTGAAGAGCTTGACAAATAATCATACTGTAACAATGACCTGTAACTGAACCTGCTTTAATCTGTCTGACTGGTTGATTTTTAAAATAATCTAAACTTCTGAAAATAATGAGAAAGGTGAAGCTCAATTTAGAATCTCGATGCCATTCTAGCATGGAAGATATTTTCATATTTAGTGATTTGCAAAATTAATCCAGTTCTCTGCCAATGCCTGGAACTTTAAAGAAAATTGATTGTCTTCAGAACTTAAGGGCAGACCAGTAGCTAAAGTGTTGTGAAGAGGTTGACTTCTGTGTAGGTTATGGTGATCTGCCTTCTATTTGTCAGCATTCAGTTAGATCAAGCAAGACACAGTGTTTCAGATCAGGAGAGGGGAAGCAGAAACTGAGCAATGCCAACTGCTTGAATTGCACTTGCTGCTGACCAGTCACAGCATGACATTGGTAGCAGCTGTAGATTTATGATCCATATAAAACCTTGGTTGGAAGAAGGTGTATAATGACAAGTTGCAATAGTAGGCAAAAGAAAATGAGTCAGGAGATGTTATTATTACTCATGTTGTTTTCTTGCCTCAATGAAGCTTGCTCACCTCTTCACATCTGTGAGACACTGGTACCTGTGATTAAATGGCATGAGGGGTGCTTTTGTATTTGGAGTGAGGAATCAGGGCAGCTATTCTTCCTTCCTTTCTGATATACTTCAGCATTAATGTAGGGTGCAGTTCTAGAAGAGGAGGAGCCTGGGACCCCATTCACTGCTTCTGTGATTACAATTGGGTTGCAACCCACAATTTTGGAGCTGCCGGATTAGAGCAAGAGTAACGTTCTGTCTGTTCCATTCTAGCAATTATCCTTGCTCTAATTTCGGTAGCTACACATTGCATCAATATGGCATTTTCCATTGTCTCCACCAGCCAAATGTAACATTTGTCTGAGTGAAGTTACAAATTTAATGTTAATTAACATCAGTGATTGTGCTGAGAGCTGGGGGGTTCTGGCAATTGCAAGCAAGCTGAAGTCTACTTGCTAGTTTTTAGAAAAGATATGATTGGGATGTAAGGATTCCACAAGAGAAAAGTGAGGGAGTTGGATGTGAAACAGTGTACTGAATAAGGTAAAGGAAAGGTCAGCATATACTAGAATCAGCAAAAAAACCAGCCTTAAGGCAGATTTGCCTTACATTAGTGTTGTTTTGGAATGCAATTTTACAGTAATAAAGGGAACTCAGATTTTGCCCAGCTTTGGAGAGATGGTTCCAGTGAAAATGAAACTTTAGAAACACTCCCACAATGATATTTAAAGATAAACAAAGACTATTGACGTCAGACAAAGTGACGCATTACTGCCTGTGTGTTTTGTAAACGAATGTGGTATTGTACAAATTCATCTTGAAAAAAAAACAAAACGTTGGAGAGTTAATGTAGCGTGGAATGCTTGAATAAGGGTTTGCACTCATGATTCCCCACATGATAAGCTTCCTGAAGCCAGTTGTACCATGATGGGAAGCATTCAGAGGAAAGCTGACATGACTTTACCTGATGGGGGGGTGGAGGTGCGCAGTGAGAAGGGGAAGGGGAGCAACAATATGGAGAGATATTGCAGTTCAAACTTTTTGATTCTGGCAAGTCTGTGGGCAAAGGACATGTTGTACCACTTTCTTAGCCCAGGACTCTGCTGACAAAAGGACGGGAAGGGAAGTAAATATGGAAGGAGCATTGGAATCCTGGGGCAAAAGGCTCTATTCTAAAGGGATGGCTTGCACCTCCACAAGACAGCAAACAAAAATCTGACAATCAGCATTGTTAAAAAGGGGGGATTGACACCAGCAAATAGAAATAGAAAAGAAGTATAATGTGTACACAATTAGAATATTAGGCAGTGCTGGGGAAGAGAGTGGATCGAGAGCAGACCAAATGGAAGTAGTAAGTTATTAGTTAGGGTTAGAGTATGGGAGAAAGTAATAAAGTCTAAATTAAGGTTCTTGTGCAGGTGAATGCATTGAGTTTGTTAAATAAGAATTCGGGTTGGAACAGGGTGCCGAGGCGATATCAGAGATCTGGATCAACAAAGAGCAGATCTGGATATGAAATGTTCCTGAATCCAAGATATTCAGGAAAGTTGTGACAGGAAAGAAGTGGGGAGGGGCTTGGCAGCAATGATTAAAGATAATATTGTGAAGTTGGAGAGAGAGGATGTCCTAACAGATAAGAACAGAATTTATTTGGTTATAGCTAAAGAACAAATAAGCTGCAAGGTTCAGTGTAGTCCAACTGCCACCAATCAATGGAGAAGATGTGGATGAACACATTTTCAAAGAAATTATAGAGAGGGAAAAAAGATAGAATAGTTAAAATAGGGGTCTTTATCTGAATATAAACTAGGATAGTAGTGTAAAAGACAAAGAGGATCAACAGTTCATAGAGTGTGTTCAGGAAAAAATTCTACAGCAATATGTTTTTCATTCAATTAAAAAAAAACACTAACATACCTGGTTCTTGGGAATTAGGTGGGTCAAGTGGATCAAATATCAGTAGGAGAATATTTAGGAGACAGTGATCAGTATATCAGAATGTTTAACATGACGAGAGAAAAGAACAACCCAGAGTAAGAATAATTAATCCAGGGAATGCCAGTTTCCATGAAGTGAGAAGGAACTGGGCCCAGATCAATTGGTATCAAACGTTGGCAAGAAAATCAGTATCTGAGCAGAAAATCAGTATCAGAGATAGGTTGGGGATAGTCAGGTTTTATTATCACAGTAAGAAGACAGGATAAACAAATCCAGAAGTCTCCATATGAGAAATGAGATAGAGATGAAGGTAAAAAAAAGAAAATAATGTTCTTTTTATGAATGTCAGGCAGCCAATACAATTGCAAAATTGGCTGAATATAGAAGATTCAGAGTGGAGGTGAGAAAGCAAATAAGAGAAGCAAAAACAAAGTATGAAAAGAGAATTCAGAAATCTTCTGTAGGTATATAAATAGTAAATAGTGGTATCAGGAGTTAGAATGAGCTAGGCCTCATATTCTCAAGCCAGGGCAAGGTTAATGCTTCTCACATCACCACTGCACTCCACACTCACCCAGTCAGTCTGACATCCAGGACATGGAGGATCAAATGTGATCCCTCATGTTAGTCATCTCTAGCAAGACATAATACTGTTCAAGTCTAGTGAAGTTAGACAGCAGCTATCCAGAAATACATTTCAACAAATTGCATTTATACAGTGCCTTTAACATTGTTAAAACATCTTAAGTACTTCAAAACATTGCCAGACAAAACTTGACACAGATCCATGTAAAGTAATATCAGGGTAAGTGACAAAAAGTTCAATCTACAAAGTAGCTAAGGAACAGCTTAAATGAAGAAACGTAGAGAATTAATATCTTTATTTTTATAGTAACTCAAGTGTCATAGTGGCCAAGTATTTTGAAAATGCAAATCTCAAAATTGGCAACATTGGCTAATATCATTCTTATTTCAGTGGAAAACTGTAGAAGTTGAAACTTTATTGCTGGAACAGCACAGCAGGTCAGGCAGCATCCAGGGAACAGGAGATTCGACGTTTCGGGCACAGGCCCTTCTTCAGGAATCCTGAAGAAGGGCCTGTGCCCGAAACGTCGAATCTCCTGTTCCCTGGATGCTGCCTGACCTGCTGTGCTGTTCCAGCAATAAAGTTTCAACTTTGATCTCCAGCATCTGCAGACCTCACTTTCTCCTCGAAAACTGTAGAAGACCTAATAAACATGGCTAAATAAATAATATGCCAAGTTGTGTAAAGTCTGTTAACTTTTCATGACGTCTGACTGCCAGCTGGCATTTACATGGTGCTGTTGACTTCAGGCTCAGCTATAAAATAGTGTAATGCACTCAATGACATTGCAGAAAGTTTCTTTTCTCTGTGACCATTTGTGAGTTAAGATGCATTAAATACAATGCGAATGGGTTAGATTAACACTGCATCAGTCGTAACCCATCTTTTCAATGTTATTAATGCCAATTATTACATCAATTAAAGTCTGTTGCTGTCAGTCGTGTTGGACAAAGTATTTTAGTCTCAACCATCCAGTGCTAATCCCTGGATGCAGCTGGTCTCAATAAAACCAAAGTTGTATAAAAGAACATAAGGAACTTCAACAAGCCTTTATATCACTGCATTACGGCTTTTGTGGTGCAGTGGTAGTGTCCCTATGGCTGGACCAGCCTGTTCTAGAGGTGTGTTATAACAGGCTGATTTTGAAAATATCTATATATCATAGCAATAGAAGAATGTAATTTGACTCATTTGGCAAAATTTGGAATGGTAAAGAAAAGGCAGAAGAACTTTATGGCGGAGATATTAAGTAACAGGTCCTTTCGTCAATGCAGTGTTTATTTTTCAAGCGGGATACCATAGCCTGAATTTTCACAGAGGTTGAAGGATTTAGCCAAACTGGTGCTGTGGCCCTGAATCCAAAGACCTCACCCCTGTATCCCACACTCATCATTTCCACTGGGTTGGGGATCGGGGCAGTATAGACTTTGCATATGCATGGCTCATGCAGACTGTGGCATGTTTACAAATGCATCTTTCTTTATTGAGGAGCAGTTTTCATCACTGAGCTTTCTCAAACATGACTTATGGGATCTACAAAGCTGAAGAAAAGGTCTAAACATATTGAAGTATTGAGAGATCTGATACCCTGTTGAAATTTTTAAGAGGAGACATGAATGAGCATAAAATGTGATAAGGTCTTTGGAACTTTCAAGCTATAAAGTCATTTAAAGCCCCCACTCTATGTTTTGAAACAAATGCATCTTGTTTTATCTTCTATCTGAAAAAAATTGGTGTTTATAATCTTGTTGACATAAGCTTGAGAGTGTTCAATACAGTATTAGCACTGCTTGAATGCTTCCACAACCTGCCTATGTCACCACAAGGGTTTGTAAATGCACAGCTCAGCAGAAGAGTCATATTGGATTCAAAACATAAGCTCTGCTTTTTTCTCCACAAATGCTGCTAAACTTGCTGAGTTTTTCAAGCACTTTCTGTTTTTATTACCATAAATTCACAGTTTGATTGACAGGTCCAAAAGTTTATAAAGGGCCTAGTTGTTTTTGATGTGAGGCTATCAATACAAATGTTTATTTCAATATGGCACTCAGTGTTTGAAAGGAATTAAGTGTAATGAATGGGATTTTTATCAATAAGAGTGTTTTTAATCAAGGTAAGTCTGTCATAGAACTTTGTCTTATTTCATCTTAGCCTGGCTCATTTGGTCTGCACAAGGTGGTTACTGGATGAGTTGGAATGGCTGGTATAAGGGACAAAGGTGGTGAGTGGGGGAGTCATGGGTTGGTACAAATTGCCACAAAGTTGATATAGGGGCTATAAATGACTATGGAAATAAATGGGGAGATCATGTGGGGAGTACATACATGAGTTTGTACTTGGTTAGCACTTCTGCTATGAAGGGCTTTGAGGATAATTAAGAGGTCATGGTTTGGCACAAATTGGCATTAAGTTGACATGGGGACAGTATGGGGCAATTGATGGTAGGTAGAGAGACATACGCTAGCATGAAGTCAATAACTCTGTCAACCTTTAACCTTGTTTGACAAAAAAACCTTTAGCATAGGATAGGAAAGTCCAAATGGTTTCACTCACTACTCTCTCCATATCTTTATTATCTGTTCACTTTGAGAATAGCAGACTAGTAAAATGTTTTCTCTTGAAAATGAATATTGATTTAGAAATTATACCTGGATTTTCAAGGATAATTGGACAACTGACAAAGGACTACTGATTGAAATTCTTTATAATGCCTTGAAGAGATGCTTGTATCTGCAGTATTTTTGTGGGTGGCACAGTGGCAGGGGCGGCACGGTGGCACAGTGGTTAGCACTGCTGCCTCACAGCGCCAGAGACCCGGGTTCAATTCCTGCCTCAGGCAACTGTCTGTGTGGAGTTTGCACATTCTCCCCGTGTCTGTGTGGATTTCCTCCTACAGTCCAAAAATGTGCAGGTTAGGTGAATTGGCCATGCTAAATTGCCCGTGGTGTTAGGTGAAGGGGTAAATGTAGGGGAATGGATCTGGGTGGGTTGCTCTTTGGAGGGGTCGGTGTGGACTTGAAAGGCCTGTTTCCAGGCCCTAATCTAATCTAATCAAACTCTTAACAGCAGAATAGTAATTTATAGGATGGTACTCCCAGATGTGAGAAATGAAACAAGGTTGTGACATGCTCACTTAAATGTAAATGCTCAATCCAGGGATTTCAGTGCTTCTGTTAGATTTTTAAAGTGTTATTTTTCAAAGGAGCTTACTTTGAATGCATAAGGTTTAGGAACATTGGAGTCTCTGGATGAATAAAGGCCAAGGTCTATGGAATTGACATTCTACTGTCCTTAGAATCACCTGATGCAATGATAATGGAACTGTTGAGGAATCATACCGATCAATTTTGATCAATTAGTCAGCAACAGATCTAGCACCAGAAAAATTACGTTGTTGCAGAGCATTGAGATTTATTGACAGAAAATCACTTTTTTTCCCTGTCATGTAAGATCTTGACTGTGGGCAGAATTTTGGTTTCTAGTCAAAGCCAGGAAGGCCTGAAAGTTGGCTCTGAAGATGTGTTGTGAGCTGTTCCTGTTTCTAGGTCATTTTTATTCCAGACAGGAATGGGACGTGCTAGGATGAAAACTGTCAGGAGCAAGAAAAAGGTGGCCATTTAAAAAGCTCATTGAGGTAACTCAGTAGTGACTGACTGGAATTTTCCAATCAGCCTCCATTTCCCACCACAATTCCCTAACAATTGGAAATGAAACATGTCAAGGTATGGAGGCCACCTTCCAATGCCAGAATAGAGTGGATCAGGGCTCCATGCTGCTAGAGACATCCTCATACTACACTCATCATGGTCAAGGGCCAGAGCTATGGCAGATAGCCATCCAATCCATGAAGCACCTCCACATTGATGTCCTGCTAAGAGTGGCCTGTTTTAATGAATGTTTTTTAACCTTTTCTCCATAGTGTACTTCCACCATGCGGCACTGCTCTCTCTGTATCTTGTATGCATTGGCAGCTTCTGTCTTGCGTAGTGTGTTGTTAGAAAGCCTTCTGTTGGCTATCGAACCATGGGATCCCTTTTTCCACCTTTAACTGGAATGAAAACATCTTCCCTGATTCCACATTGGTCATCCCTACAAATTTTGCACTGGGATTATGTCACGAATGTAGTATGGGATCAGGATCTGGCATTTCACTTATCGTTGGAGTCTTATTCTGAAACAAATATCCAGCACTTTGTGTCTGGCCTTAAATTACTCATACACTGTATTCTACGATTTTTGGAGGCAAGATGGTGTTTATAAATGGCAACACAGTTCTGGCAGTGATGGTGCGGGCTCCAGAATATGGCTGGCCCTGGGGTACCTGGTGGCGGAGGCGGTAGCATTCTGGCTGTGGTGGCGTGCAGGGACTCAGGTCACCTGAGTGTTTGCAGACTGAGGGATGGACTTTGTGGCTATAATTTTCTGGACTTGAGGACTCATGGCAGAGACAGGAAGTGAACTGAATGTTTCCTTCTCTTGCGGCTGTCTCTTTTATTTCTGTTCCTGTTTTTAAACCTGTCTTTTGTATGCTAAAGTGGCAGTAGAGAATGGTGACTTTGTACACTTTTGTACACTATATTCCTGTACTCGAGTCCATGTGACAATAAATCTAAATCTATCCAACTTGCATTTGAATGACTTACCTGGATAGTAAATCACAATAATTCCTGGTCAGGGTAGTGAGAAAGTTGTCATAAATACAGACATTTTAATCTGCATATCCTTGGGAATGGGTTAAACAACGGATTAATTCTCATCCCTTCACCACTATGGCTTGAATTCAGCCCAACTGGCAATATTTTTCAAGCTGGGAAGGCACTATAAAAAGATGAATTTCAAAATTCAAAACCAAAATCCCATTCCTCATGTCAAAGCCTAAATTATGTAGTAGCACCCTTACCTCTAAGTTATGATTGCTTTTGGTTCAAACACATCCAGTGACTTGAGTATGTAATTTCAGTTAAACTCGACTATGGCACTGAGGGAAGGCTGAAGAAGTTGTCATGATCAATATTTATCTTTCAAAACAACAGCATTATGATAGACCAATTCATCTATTATCTCATTGTTGTTTTAGGGATCTTATTGTGTGAGAAATAAATGCTGTTTTCCTACTTTACAACAACAATTACGCCTCAAAAATATTTTATTGTCGATAAACATTGAAACATCTTGAAGATGTGAAAGGAACTATATGAATGCAAAACTGTTCTCTCTTGCAGAGATTTCTTGCATAAGGTACTTGAGAAGGACAATGGATATATATGAAGTAAAATTGTGATAATTCAGATAACTGAGGAAACACTCTCATTACTTTAGGAATTTTAAAATCAGGAGACACACATCCAGATAAAATCCAATCACTCGGTCTCTCCTGTTTTGGTGATTATGTCTTCTGTCAACCGTTGTCATATGTATTACCATCAGTTTAATTGACTTCCTATACACCTTGATTTACCTGTTACATTTGATGAGTTTGCACAGAATATTATAATCACAGAGTACACCCGACTAGCATCTCGAAATTCATACCCTGTCTGAAACTACATCCAAGCTTTTTCTAATATTGAAACAAATGGCAGGAAGTAAAAAGTTGAAACCAATGTGTTGCTAGCTTTCACAATCTGTTTTAATGACATTATTGGAAAAGGACTGCATGAAAAGAATTTTTTTTATTTTCATGTTGTTGTTGTTGTAAAGTTATGTTTTGAATGAATTTCCCACAGTTCCAAAATGAAAGAAAATCTCAAAGTAACATCACAACACTAAGAGGGCCAATGAGAGTATGTTGTCAGATAAACTATTTAAGTTAACTCATGATATCTTCATTTAGTGCAAGAGGAAATATTGAAGGACTGGATGAGTTCATAGTTGATAATGAGGGTAGCTGACTATACTTAAAGTTGATAAGTCACCTGGACCAGATGGAATGGACCCAAGGATGCTGAGGAGAATAAGGATGGAAATTGTGGAGGGATTACCTATAGTGTTTCAATCCTCCTTATAGCCAGGCCTGACCTCATCTCCATCTAGTTTATATCAGCAGTTGTCATTCAAACTGTGATAGCACGTTAATATTTTTGATTCTTGTCATGGGTTTCCATAGACCAGTGAAATCCCATTAACTTCTGACATTGTAGCACCCTTTCTCTAGCTTCAGTGGCTTCAGCACTGTGACTTGAAATGTTGTAATAAAATTACAGTGTTAGATTTGCTTTATATTGAAACATGCCTTATATTAAAATGTCAATGGACTGAAAAGTTTCAAATCTTCTTGGTGAATGAAAACTGTAACAATAAACCTGACAACTAAAGGCTGAACTATTTTACCTTGGTGGTGGGAAAGCTTTTAGAAAAGGTAAGTCAGAGCAAAATTAATAGTTTCTTGGTCAGGTGTGGATCAATTAAGAAAAGCCAGCATAGATTTTATAAAGACCAATCTGTTTAACTAATTTGATTGAAGTTTTTGCTGAAGTAACAGAGAGTTGACATGGTTTATGTAGATTTCCAAATAGCATTTAATTGATCATCGCATAATCAAGTTGATGGCCATGACATGAAGGAGATTGTGGGGTCATGGATACAAAATAGGCTGATTGACTGGAAAGAGAGTGTTTATTGTTTGGACTGGAGAACATTGTCCTGGGGTAACCTAGGAGTAGGTATTACTTTTTTTATATAAAAATGATTCAGATTTTGATGTACAGGTCACAGTTTCAAAATTTATGGAGGACACAAAACCCGGGGAAAATTCTCTATTTTACCTATCCTGCAAACATGAGAAAACTTACCAGTTCTGTGCATTTATGTTTATGCACTATAATGTGGCTAATGTGTCAAATTGGCAAACATGTCAGCACATCTCGCTCTGGGTTTTTGATTGAAACTGCTGGAAGAGGCTGAAAAGTTAAGTGCTTTCTTAATTTTATCTTAATCCCCTGTGCTGGAGAAAATATATACAGTTTTTCATTATATGCTAGTAATTCAGAACTGGCTGATCCAAATTTCAAACCTCTGAATCCTTACTAAAATCCAAACCCTCATCATGTATTATGATTTTCAGTTAGATACTGTTATTCACTATCTTATGTATATTACGATGGAATGTAAGAATTGGAGATGTACTAGACACATCTTATTATTCCTAATAAAATTTAATACTGACCGCTTGAAGCTGTTTGGCTGTAGACAGGTTTGTAAAAAAAATCCATACTGACCTCATCTCCATCCAGTTTATATCGGCAGTTGTCACTCAAACTGTGATATCACGTTAACATTTCTGATTCCTATCATAGGTTTCCATAGCACAGCGAAATCCTGTTAACTTCTGACATTGTCACCTCTATAGCACCCTTCCTCCAGCTTATGAACAGTGACTGAACACTTCAGTACTGTGACTTGAATTGTTGTAATAAAATTACAGTGTTAGATTTACTTTATATTAAAGCATGCCTGGGCAAAACTGACAATTAAAACATTGCGGTGTCTGTTAATGTTAGAAGTGCATTAAATGATTTGTTTTCAGATGTGAGAAATGAAGATTACTGATTAAACAACAAAAATATGTTGTTTCTTTCTTTGCTTACAAATCTGTCTTATATTTCGAAAATCAGAATTTGTTACAATTTCTTTGAGGTTCAGTAGATGTGTAAAAGAAAAACAAAGCAATCATACGTATTGGTTTACTTAAAGATGCATCAATGAAACAGAACTTTATAACAAAACTACCACTGCAATAAAAATTTTCCACAAATCCCCATAAACAACAATAATGATAATGAGATAATGTTTTTGTGATGTTGTTTGAAGGATAAATATTGGCCATCTCACTGGGGATAACTCCACCGTTGGTCTTTAAATTAGTGCAATGGGATCTCTTACATATTTATGAACAGTCAATTCAACAGTTAGTTCAACATTTAATATGATAACCAGTGTCTTGGACAGTGCAACAGTTGAGGCAGGAGGAGCAGAAAATCTCTTTACTGCCAAAGCGTTCCTGCAGTCTGTACATTGTCTGATCCCATGTTCCTCACCCCCTTCCCCTCAGGCCAAGCCACTGACAGCAGAGCAACCCACGTTAATATGATTTTTGTTATTGTGAGCTGCCTTTGGTGAGCTGCTGAAAGACATTACTAAATGAAGCAGGATGTCCAATTTTGGGTGTGACTCAGGCCTGTAGTCCTGTTACCTTTTTTTGTCTCCTGCTTTCTATTTATATGTTTGTCCTGGATGGGGTTCCTGGGGTTCGTGGTGATGTCATTTCTTGTTCCTGCATGAACAGGAAATGACATCACCACAAATCCCAGGAACCCCATCCAGGACTAACATATAAACAGAAAGCAGGAGATAACAGCTTTGCTTACTTGGAGGTCGCCACCGATGATGTTACCTAGCCAGGTAATGAAACGTCTGGATATCAAACCTACAGCTTAGTGAGCAAACCTACACCCTAAACCTCAACCTGAGTCACAAACCTTGCAAAAATCAATGAGAATAAAATGTTAGGAACTTCAAATTTTTTTTTTCATTCAGAGTGGTGCCCCAGTACAACCAGCATTTAATGCTTATTCATAGCTGCTCTTGAAAAATGGTAGTGAGTTGCCATCTTGAATTGCAGTAGTCTAGGTGGTGAAGGTACTTTTACAGGGATGTGAGGGAGGAAGTTACAGGATTTTGGCCCAATGATGTTATATTTCCAAGTCAAGATGAGAATGTACTTTGGCATGAAACTTAATGGTGGCTATGTGCCATTGGCCTGCAGCCTTTGTCCTTCTAGGTGGTGAAGGTTGTGAGTTTGGGAGTTGTTGAAGCAGTTTTAGTGAGTTAGAATTGAACATCTTGTAGACGGAACACTTTGCAGACATGGTAAGAGGAAATGAACTGTTAAAACAGTGAATGGGCTTCCAATCAAATGGGCTATTATAGGTTGGTGTTGGGCTTCCTAACTTTTTTAGGAGCTGCACTGATCCAGGCAAGAGAAGTCTATTCTATCATTTTACAGCCTGATGCCTCATGGATAGTAAATTGACTTTGGAAAGTCAGCATACAGAGCTCATGTAGAATATCTGACTCATTGACCTGCTTGAGTAACTAGTCGAGATTAGAGTGGTGCTGGAAAAGCACAGCAGGTCAGGCAGCTTCTGAGGAGCATGAGAATTGACGTTTCGGGCAAAAGCCATTCATCAGGAATGTGCTTTTCCAGCACCATCCTAATCTCGACTCTGATCTCCACCATCTGCAGTCCTCACTTTCATCTGCTTGAGTAACAACACTATTTATATAACTGGTCCATTCATGTTTCTGGTCATTAGCCACCTCCTCAAATTTGCTTGTGAAGGATTTGATGATGATGATGATGATGATGATGCCATTGGATATTAAGGGAAGTTGCTTGCATTCTGTCTAGTTGAGTAGGATAATTGTCTGCCATTTGTGTGATGAGACGATTACCTAATTCATATTTATCAGGCAAAGTCTTGTGGCGTGGACTCATTCATTTTCTGATGAATTGCAAATGGAGATGAATATAGTCAGTTCTGCTATACGTGGTAGTTCCGTTCTCGTGAAATCCCATGTAATAAGAAAATCCCATAATAGCAGCAACATTTAAACTAAGGGGCCGGAATCACATTATAATCAATACACGCTTTAAAAGTTTACACTATAGAAACAGTGACCCAAAGTTGTTAATTGCGTTATAGCTAATTTGCATTAACGAAAGTGCGTTATTGCAGAACGACTTGTACTCTGCAATCATCAGCCGATGAAGCAACTAAAGATGGTTTGGCCTAGAACACTGCCCTTGGGAAATCCTGCAGCCAACTCCTGGGTCTAAGATGAGTGAACTCCAATAGTCATAAGTAGCCTGCTTTATGCTCATAGCATGTGCTGTCTCTATCTGCCTTCAGTTTTACTCAAGCTCCTCAGTATCACATTCAGTTAATCCATATTTCAATGAGAAGTGCAGACACTCACACTTCTGGATTTCAAGTCCTCTGTTCTTCATAACTGTTTTTTTTGTTAGCGCTATTGATAACATCTTATAACACTTAAAATTAACGTGCTTGATCGGCTGACAGTTCCCAGATTGGAATTTTAAAAGCAGTCGAGGAGAAAGTGAGGTCTGCAGATGCTGGAGATCAAAGTTGAAACTTTATTGCTGGAACAGCACAGCAGGTCAGGCAGCATCCAGGGAACAGGAGATTCGACGTTTCGGGCACAGGCCCTTCTTCAGGAATGAGCAGAGAGTGTTCAGCAGGAGAAGATAAAAGGTAGGGAGGAGGGACTTGGAGGAGGGGAGTTGGAAATGTGATAGGTGGAAAGAGGTCAAGGTGAGGGTGATAGGTCGGAGTAGGATGGAGGCGGAGAGGTCAAGAAGAAGACTGCAGGTCAGGAAGGCGGTGCCGGGCTGGAGGGATCCGGCTGAGACAAGGTGGGGGGAGGATTAACCGCTACCTGAACTCCCACACTCCTCCCACCCACTCCAACCTCTCACCCTCGGAACGCGCAGCCCTCCACTCCCTCCGTTCCAACCCCAACCTCACCATCAAACCAGCTGACAAGGGAGGCGCAGTAGTAGTTTGGCGCATTGACCTTTACACCGCTGAGGCCAAACGCCAGCTCGCAGATACCTCCTCCTACCGTCCCCTTGACCATGACCCCACCCCCCACCACCAAACCATCATCTCCCAGACCGTCCATAACCTCATCACCTCAGGGGACCTCCCATCCACCGCCTCCAACCTCATAGTCCCACAACCCCGCACCGCCCGTTTCTACCTCCTGCCCAAAATCCACAAACCTGACTGCCCCGGACGACCCATCGTCTCAGCCTGCTCCTGCCCAACCGAACTCATCTCGGCATACCTCGACACGGTCCTGTCCCCATTAGTCCAAGAACTCCCCACCTACGTTCGTGACACCACCCACGCCCTCCACCTCCTCCAGGATTTCCGCTTCCCCGGTCCCCAACGCCTCATCTTCACCATGGACATCCAGTCCCTGTACACCTCCATTCCCCATCACGAAGGACTCAAAGCACTCCGCTTCTTCCTTTCCCGCCGTACCACCCAGTACCCTTCCACCGACACCCTCCTTCGACTGACCGAACTGGTCCTCACCCTGAACAACTTTTCTTTCCAATCTTCCCACTTTCTCCAAACAAAAGGAGTAGCCATGGGCACCCGCATGGGCCCCAGCTATGCCTGCCTCTTCGTAGGGTATGTGGAACAATCCATCTTCCGCAACTACACTGGCCCCACCCCCCATCTTTTTCTTCGCTACATTGATGACTGTATCGGCGCTACCTCGTGCTCCCACGAGGAGGTTGAACAGTTCATCCACTACACGAACACCTTCCACCCCGACCTCAAATTCACCTGGACAGTCTCGGACTCCTCCCTCCCCTTCCTAGACCTTTCTGTTTCTATCTCAGGCGACCGAATCAACACGGACATCTACTACAAACCTACCGACTCCCACAGCTACCTGGACTACACCTCCTCCCATCCTGCCCCCTGTAAAAACGCCATCCCATTCTCCCAATTCCTTCGTCTCCGCCGCATCTGCTCCCAGGAGGACCAGTTCAAAATACGTACAACACAGATGGCCTCCTTCTTCAAGGACCGCAATTTCCCCCCCGACGTGGTCGACGGTGCCCTCCACCGCATCTCCTCCACTTCCCGCTCCTCCGCCCTTGAGCCCCGCCCCTCCAACCGCCACCAGGACAGAACCCCACTGGTCCTCACCTACCACCCCACCAATCTCCATGTACAGCGCATCATCCGCCGTCACTTCCGCCACCTCCAAACAGACCCCAGCACCAAGGATATATTTCCCTCCCCTCCCCTATCAGCTTTCCGTAGAGACCACTCCCTCCGCGACTCCCTTGTCAGATCCACACCCCCCACCGACCCAACCACCACTCCCGGCACCTTCCCTTGCAACCGCAGGAGGTGCAACACTTGCGCCCACACCTCCCCCCTCACTTCTCTCCAAGGCCCCAAGGGAAATTTCCATATCCGCCACAGATTCACCTGCACCTCCACCCACATCATCTACTGCATCCGCTGCAGCCGGTGTGGCCTCCTCTATATTGGGGAGACAGGCCGCCTACTTGCGGAGCGATTCAGAGAGCACCTCTGGGCCACCCGGACGAACCAACCCAACCAACCTGTGGCACAGCATTTCAACTCCCCCTCCCACTCCACCGAGGATATGCAGGTCATTGGACTCATCCACCGCCAAACCACAACAACCCGACGGTCGGAGGAGGAGCGTCTTATCTTCCGACTGGGAACCCTCCAACCGCAGGGGATGAACTTGGACTTCACCAGTTTCTTCATCCCCCCTCCCCCCACCTTGTCTCAGCCGGATCCCTCCAGCCCGGCACCGCCTTCCTGACCTGCAGTCTTCTTCTTGACCTCTCCGCCTCCATCCTACTCCGACCTATCACCCTCACCTTGACCTCTTTCCACCTATCACATTTCCAACTCCCCTCCTCCAAGTCCCTCCTCCCTACCTTTTATCTTCTCCTGCTGAACACTCTCTGCTCATTCCTGAAGAAGGGCCTGTGCCCGAAACGTCGAATCTCCTGTTCCCTGGATGCTGCTGACCTGCTGTGCTGTTCCAGCAATAAAGTTTCAATTTTAAAAGCAGTACACGCCTGGACAATTTCTCACTTTGTTGCCAGAATTGAAGCTATGCTGGGACAGCTTAAGTAGACATGTGGCTCGTTCTGGGGTATGATTAAGTGCCCATAGCCTTCATTGTATCTAGTTTGCTCAGATATGCTTTGATGTTGTGGACTGATTTAAATTGACTGAAGATTATGATGGTTAGGCTCACAGGACCAAGGCTGAGATGGATTATCTGATTGAATATGGTTTCTATACTTGTTTTTTTTTTGGTTTAGTCTTGTTTTTGCACTGACAAGCTAAACCTCTCCTTCATTGAGGCTGGGAACGTCCCTTGAGCTACATCTCCTGTTTGTTGTCCAACAGGATTGGATTCACAATTGGATATAACACCATTGTAAGTCTTTAATGTGATCTGTTTATTGTGGGGTTCCTAATCTTTGTCTATGACGTGATGTTCTGCTGTTATTTTAGCATCAGAGTGTTGGCACCTCATTTTTAAATATGGCCGACACTGCTGCTGGCATCTTCTTCTACGCCTTTTAATAAATTAAGGTTGGTCACTTCGCTTTTTTGGATAATTCGTTCACAGGATATGGATGATGCTAGTCCAATATTTATTGCCTATGTTCAGAGGGCAGTGGAGAGTCTGGAGTAACATGTAAGTAAGGAAAGACTAGCTTTCATGGTCGTCATTAGACCCATTAATTCCAGATTTTTATTGAATCCAAATTCCACCATGGCCATAGTGGGACTCAAACCCATGTCCCCAGAACATTATGTGGGTCACTGCACCACTACACCATCAGCCCACCTCCTCCCACTCAATTGTAATAGCAGTTCATAGTAATAATAGTGAGATTCATGCTAGGCCATGAGGTTACATCATGTAGTTGAATAAAATTCTACTGCTGCTGTTTGCCCACTGCAGTTTTTGGTTACCTAGAGTTGCCAGATCTGTGCTGAATCTATCTTAGTCTGAGAAATGAATACAATGTGTGCATCATGTTCTCCTAGAATACAAAACATTTCTTACCCCTTAATATGTTTGAATGTATCAATAGCCTTGTTGCTAGCTTATCTCATTTTAAAGTCACTTCATTGCTCTAAACATACAATGATGGGAACTGTGAAACTGAGATACACATTAATAAAAATCCAGGAAATAAAATATCCAGCAGCTTCAAAGGTCTGTGACATGAAAATATAGTTTCTTAATTTTTCACCTAAAATTTGTTTTTATCATAGTGTGCCTTCAGGTAATCAAATTCCATCTCATTTTCTGTTGCCCCTTGTGATCAGAGGGCATCTGAGGTCAGATTTAGTGACAACCATTATGAACCAAACATGTAACCTATCATATTACTGGTATGGGATATTCTACAATTTTGTATCACGGCAAGTTCTGTTTACTTTTGTAAAATTCTGAAATTTATCTTTAATGAAAAACAAACAATCTAAGTTATAATCAGATTGAAACAGCGTTCTGTCAGGCACAATAGGCCACACAATAAGGTACTTAGAGCATTTCTCAGCATTTGATATCAGTGTTGCATGCACGGGTATCGTTGTTGCTATTTATCTCGTTTTGAAGTCTCTTCATTGCTCCTAAAATTCAATTAAATTAATTAACAATGTAGAAACAAACTCTTAACATGACACTGTTTTTGTTCTCCAGGATAAGCATTGTCTACAGATCAGCTTGTTAACTTTCACTTAATTTACCTGAATGACTGTGGATTCATGAGATGAATTTTCACATGAACTCAGAGGGAATGGGAATTTTCAGACTGTCAGGTATAAAAATACTTTGGACACTTTGCAGCTAAATCTATTCACTTTGCACAGAACCAGAACAGTCCATTTTAAAACAAAAATATTTTGCAGTTAAATCTATTCATTTTGCATTGAACCAGTAGAGCCAAATTTAAAACAAAAACATTATGTTCTGGAGACACTCAACAAGTTTGGCAGCATCTGCGGAGGGAATACAGAGTTAATGTTTTGAATCCAGTGACTCTTTTTCAGAAAAATAGTCTATTTTGAACTCCCCTGAATTCTATCACGTACCAATCCAATTTTGACCTTCTGAATTTATAACTATATCATGGATGAAAAGGTGTGTGTCATGGCTATAGACCCTTACATTGAATGAGTTAAAGTCAATGAGAGGTGTCCTTCCATTTTGAACAATGGTGACATTGAGATCCTTCAGAATGTTAAACAGCTCAACATGACCATTTCTGATGACACACCAAGTGTTTGCGATATAAAGATTGTAATAAGTAATTACTTCACAACCAATTGAGGTGATCCAGGCAGCACACAAATTTCAGGTTGCCAGGTGGATGATTACAGCAGGTAGTGCTGTGCGAACAATATTGCTGTTTGGTTGCATGTTCAGCAGTGGGTCCTGGTGGGTGTAGGATGAGCATGAAACAAGTCAGTCTGTTCTTCTAAAAAGGACATTGTGAACAGAAGTTGAAACATTTTCTGCAGCGGGTCAAAAGGCTTTCCTGAAATACTATGCAAAGGAAATGGAAGAAAGTATCAGAGTCTGGCCACAATTACCTGTGGCTGAACAAAATGTTCAATGACCTCACATAAGTTGGTGAGGTCAATGAATGCATCTTCAAATGTTATCTTCTACCCAATACACATTGTTCACTGCATCACACCTGCATTACTCACCTTTCCTATTTTCTATTATTTAGAACATGTGTAAAGTTCATAAGTTCCAACTCACCCGTACATAACTTTGATGCAAGCCACACATTCACATCTCACAGCTTCCACATACCTTTGAGTTGTGAGAAGCACATTACAATAAACTCATTGCAGTCTTTTAACTCTCTTTCAGAAAAAGCTTACACATGGCAGGAGGGAGCAATGGAGAATCAGAAAGGGACAGGCATTGTTGTATCACCTCAGCTCCTGAGAGGAAACATTACTCTGCAAAAAAGCATGAAGGCAACTGAGGCTATTGCAACCCATGTCACTGACACCGTTCATAACAATGTTATGCTCAGTTCTTAAGCATCCTTCTCAAATTCCCACCTCAATCTCATCTGCAATTTGATAGGAGATACAAGATGCAAACGCTATAACAGGCATTTCGGGCCTTCAACAGTACCCCTTCCCCACCCGTTAACTTCACTTCCTGTATCTAAGTATTTATGCATTCAGATACCCAAAAACTGACACCTGACCAGCCAGTGCATTCATATGTCAAAACATGAGAAGGCCAGATGGTTGACAAAGAAAACTGCTTCTTAATGTAGCATTCAGAGTCACCAGCATTGCTGACAGCACTACATGTATTTCAGAGGGTAGCACTGTGATTGAATCTGAACAGCATCACACCTGCATTACTCAGTGTTGTAGTAACACTGAGTGAAGTACTTTAGATAGGGGAGCTCACAGAAAGCTATTGTCATGCTTGTGTTCAGACAGGGAGGTCTCAAATGAGGACTGCAGTGGGGAAGGGGACAGAAAAATGCTGATTGTTATGCACAATGATATGTTAGTGCATTGGTCAAGCTGCCTAAGAAACTGTTGTTCCTGACAAGGAACACAGTTGCAGTCTGTCTCCATCTTGGTTCAGGGTTTTGCACAGAGCTTGGAGCCCATTCTTCCGAACATGGAGGTGGTGATCAACACCATGGCAGCATTTGCTGCGCCAGGCTCAATTCAGGATTTGATTGACAATGTCTCAGCCTCCATTGCAGCACAAGCAGAAACCACCAAGTGGCTGAGTGCTGAGGAAATACAGACTGCAATCTTAAAATCTATGCCTTTTGTCTTGCAAGGCCAGACTACTAACATCATCGCTGCAGATAGAGTTATAGAGTCATAAAGATGTACAGCTTGGAAACAGACCCTTTAGTCCAACTCGTCAATGCCGAACAGATATCCCAACCCAATCTCAACCCACCTGTCAGCATTTGGCCCATATCCCTCCAAACCTTTCCTATTCATGTACCCATCCAGATGCCTTTTAAATGTTGCAATTGTACTAGCCTCCACCACTTCTTCTGGCAGCTCATTCCATACACATACCACCCTCTGCATGAAAAAGTTGCCCTTTAGGTCTCTTTTACATCTTTCCCCCCTCACCCTAAGATCATTGTGTTCAAAGCAGATTGAGGATGGTCAAATCAGCCCAGCAATTTGCCCTCTAGCAGATTAATCTGCTTGCTAGGGTGCCAGACCAGGGCAATGTCAGGGCTCCCCCAGAGCTTCTGTTCTCGGGCAACAGCCTTCATGCTTGTCACTCAGCCGTGCTCCTGTCAGCCAGCTATCCCAGTTTGCTGCTGGCAAGGTTTCAGTGTCCAAAGCCAGGCCATGGATGGCCCAGAGCTGCTTGAGGTCATTCTGCACTTTTCTTGATTGAAGATCAGTTGACTTCTTCCAGTCAGAAGGTTGACCAGTCAGAGAGTTGACACTGTTCAGGAGTACTGGGTGGACAAAAGCACCTACAAGTCAGATAGCGAAAAGAAATAGGGACAAGGTTGCAGAGTTGAGCATTCTTACAGGGCATGACAGGATTGATCTGAATGAGATGATTTCCAAAAGACCACAAGACATAGGAGCAGAAATTAGGCCAATCAGCCCATCGAGTCTGCTCCACCATTCAATCATGGCTGATAGTTTTTTCAACTCCATTCTCCTGTTTTCTCCCCATTACCCTCGATCCCTTTGAAAACCAAGAACCTATCTCAATCATAAATATACTCAGTGACCTGGCCTCCACAGCCACTCCACTGTGGCAGTGAATTCCATAGATTCACCACTCTCTGGCTGAAGAAATTTCTCCTTAATCTCCATTCTAAACGGGCTTCCTTTTACTCTTAGGCTATGCCCTCGAGTCCTCATCTCTCCTGCCAATGGAAACATCTTCCCAACATTCACTCTGTCCAGGCCATTCAGTATTCTGTATGTTTCAATTAGGTCCCCCCTCACTCTTCTAAACTCTTTTGAGTATAGACCCAGAGTCCTCAAACATTCCTCATCTGTTAAGCTTTTCATTCCTGGGACCATTCTCATGAACCTCCTCTGAACCAGCTCCAGGGTCAATACATCCTTTCTGAGATATGTGGCCCCAAACAGCAGACAATACTCCAAATGTGGTCTGACGATAGTCTTATGGAGCTTCAGAAGCACGTCCCTTCTTTTATATTTCAGTCCTCTCAAAATAAGTGCCAACATTACATTTGCCTTCCGAACTACTGATTCAACCTGCAACTTTACCTTGAGAGAATCTTGGACTAGAAGTCCTAAGTCTCTGCACTGCAGACTTCTGAATTTTCTCCCCATTTAGAAAATAGTCCATGCCTCTATTCTTCCTACCATAGTGCATGACCTCACACTTTCCCATGTTGTACTCCATCTGCCACTTCTTTGCCCACTCTCCTAACCTGTCCAAATCATTTTGCAGCCCCCCCATCTCCTCAGTGCAACCTGTCCCTCTACCTATCTTTGTATCATCTGCAAACTTAGCCAGCATGTCCTCAGTTCCTTCATCGAATTCGTTAATGTATGAAGTGAAAAGTCCCAACCACTTACCCTTGTGGACACCACCTGTCACTGGCAGCCATCCTGAGAAAGACCCTTTTATCCCCACTCTCTGCTTTCTGCCAGACAGGCAAGCTTCTATCCATGCTAGCACCTTGCCCTTAACACCATGGGCCCTTATCTTGCTTGCCTGGATGAGTCCAGAATAACAGGATACAGTTAATAGTAATAAACAGGAGATAGTGGGTGGCATGGTGGCACAGTGGTTAGCACTGCTGCCTCAAATCGCCAGAGAACCAGGTTCAATTCCCGCCTCAGGCGACTGAATGTGTGGAGTTTGCACATTCTCCCCGTGTCTGTGTGGGTTTTCTCCCACAGTCCAAAGATGTATAGGTCAGGTGAATTAGCCATGCTAAGTTGCCTGTAGTGTTAGGTGAAGGGGTAATTGTAGGGGCATGGGCTTGTTGGGCCGAAGGGCCTGTTTCCACATTGTAAGAAATTGAAATGAGGAGCAATTCTTTATTTCAGAGGTGGACAATCTTTGTAATTCTCTACCCCAGGGGTCTATGTGTGAAGTTGAATCATTAAACATGTTCAAAAACCATAATATATAGGAACAGAATTAGGCCAAACGGCCAGTTGAGTCTGCTGCACAATTTGATTATGGCTGATATGTTTCTCAACCTCATTCTCTTGTTTTCTCTCCATAACCATTGATCCCATTGCTAATCATGAACCTATGCAGCACTCTCTTAAAGTCACTCATTGCTTTGGCCTCCACAGCTTTCTGTGGCAATAAGCTCTACCACCCTCTGACTGAAGAAATGCCCCTCACTCCAGTTCATCCTTTCACTCTGAGACTGTGCCCTCGGGTCCTAACCTTTCCTACTAATGGAAACTTCTTCTCCACGCACTCGATCGAGGCTTCTCAGTATTCTGTTAGTTTCAATGAGATCTCCCTTTATTGTTCTGAACTCCATTGAGTACAGACCCAGAATCTGCAACTGCCCCTCATATGACAATTCCTTCATTGTCAGGATCATCCATCCTTAGTTATAGCATTCAAAACAGCTCACAATATTCCAAATGCAATCTGACCAGAGCCTTACACAGCTTCAGCAGTACATCTCTGCTGTTGTATTCTAGCCCTTTTGAAATGAAAGTGAACATTGCATTTGCCTTCATTATTGCCAACTGAACTTGTATGTTAACCTTAAACGAATCCTGAACCAGGACTCCTAAGTCCCCTTGTGCTTCAGATTTCTGAAGTCTTTCCTCATTTAGAAAATTGTCTACACCTCTATTCTTCCTATTAAAGTGCATTATCTGACATTTCCCACATTGTACTTCATCTGCCACTTCATAACCCACTCTCTTAGCCTCTCCAAGTCCTTCTGCCCTCTCCCCTCTTCACCTATCTCTGTCTCATCTGAAACTTAGCAACAATGCCCTCAGTTCCTTTGTCATATGTTAATGATATAGAAGATGGTATTAGTAATAACACTAGCAAATTTGCTGATGATACTAAGCTAGGTGGCAGGGTGAAATGTGATGAGGATGTTAGGAGATTACAGGGTGACCTGGACAAGTTAGTTGAGTAGTCTGATGCATGGCAGATGCAGTTTAATGTGGATAAATGTATGGTTATCCACTTTGGTGGCAAGAACAGGAAGGCAGATTACTACCTAAATGGAATCAATTTAGGTAAAGGGGCAGTACAGAGAGATCTGGGTGTTCTTGTACACCAGTCAATGAAGGTAAGCATGCACGCACAGCAGGTAGTGAAGAAGGCTAATAGCATGCTGGCCTTCATAACAAGAGGGATTGAGTATAGAAGCAAAGAGATTCTTCTGCAGCTGTACAGGACCCTGGTGAGACCACACCTGGAGTACTGTGTGCAGTTCTGGTCTCCAAATTTGAGGAAAGACATTCTGGCTATTGAGGCAGTGCAGCGTAGGTTCACGAAGTCAATTCCTGGAATGGCTGGATTACCTTACACTGAAAGACTGGAGCGACTGGGCTTGTATACCCTTGAGTTTAGAAGACTGAGAGGGGATTTGATTGAGACATATAAGATTATTAAAGAATTGGACACTCTGGAGGCAGGAAACATGTTTCCGCTGATGGGTGAGTGCCGAACCAGAGGACACAACTTAAAAATACGGGGTAGACCATTTAGGACATAGATGAGGAGAAACCTCTTCACCCAAAGAGTGGTGGCTGTGTGGAATGCTCTGCCCCAGAGGGCAGTGGAGGCCCAGTCTCTGGATTCATTTAAGAAAGAGTTGGATAGAGCTCTCAAGGATTGTGGAATCAAGGGTTATGGAGATAAGGCAGGAACAGGATACTGATTAAGGATGATCAGCCATGATCATATTGAATGGTAGTGCAGTCTCGAAGGGCGGAATGGCCTACTCCTGCACCTATTGTCTATTGTCTATTGTCCATATTGTTAATATATAATGTGAATAGTTGTGGTCCCAACACTGACCCCTGTAGAACACCACTATGCACCGGCTGCCATCCTGTTAAAGATTCCTTTATCTGCAGAAATCTATAGAATTATAGATACCAAAACACCAAGGAAGATGTGGATCATGGGAAAACATTGCTTCACAGTAGATGATTGGCCATGATTAGTTTGAATGGCAGAGTAGATTCCATAGGCAAAATGGCCTACTCATGCTTCTATTTCCTCCTTTCATTGTATGTACTACTTAAAGTTTTGCTGAATATGGAATGGCCAGTTTCAGGTGTCTTTTATATTAGGAATTTGGTTATATTAGGATGCCATGATGATACTTAACAGAGGGGTGGAGACACGGGGAAAATATGGGGCAATGGTTATGTGGGACTGCTTTCAGGTTAAGTAGTGTCTGATGAAGAACTCACAGATTGCCTGTCCAGGACATAATGTCTCACTTGACATTTTCATTTCTTCCTTTTCCTCCTCTTCCCCTTCTTTCTCATACTCTTCCTGTGGTACTTACTGAAAGCCTGGCAGCAAGGCCCACACCCTCATGAGGACCTGGTTGTGTAGAATCCAGTAATCCACCGAGAATTTGGAGACAGAATCCAGAGATGATTGGTGGGCTCCAGGCAGGTGGAATCACTGTTTGGGAATTAAGTGAGTTTGTATCAACATTTTCCTGGTCAAGGTGCTCGTCTTGTTGGGTAATCACCATTCACGTGTAGTTGGGAGACAAAGAGTCAAGACTCATGTAAAGCAACTAGTTCTTGTGATGAGACAGCTGCCCTCAGGTTTGTCATGGTTCAAAACTGCTGAGAATTTTGACTGGTGAAGAATAAAGGCATGGGAGCATTTACAGACATGATATGTTGTGCATGGTCACATGCTGATTTCACATTCATGTTGAGAAGGCTAAGAAGTTCCATTTCTTTGTGTACGGTGTCTCAAGACCTCCCTCAAGCACCAATACACAGCAAAATTGTGTTACCAGCTCTATAATGGCTCACTATCAGAGAAACCGAGGTCTATAGGACCTGGACAGTTACTGATCATCAATCCTTGCTCCGCTCTGTGGCTGCGGGCTCAATTGGAGGAGGCAGCACTATTCAACGACCACCCCTTTGGCTTTTAGCTGGCACTGACACTGCTTTTGGCTGCAGTCGAGGTGCTCTCTGCATGCCTCTACAATATTTATTTTCCGACGCTTTCCAATCTCTCCTCTCCTGTAAAGCCCAATATAATTTCCATCTAATTCCCACTAACTTGTGTGGTCATCTCCAATAGTACAGCACTTCAACTCTATCTGCAGCAGGAAAAATATGTCAGATCACCTCATCTGAAGTCCCATGCTAGTCCTTTTAAACAGATTCATTGGATTTTACTCATGCAGCTAGAATGTGGTCTACTGTGAATGTTTAAGAGAGGATGATAACAGATGCCATGAGTTCCAAAATGAGGAATACCATGATGTATCCCCTCTAAGTGCTCCTTTCTCATGCACATCTCGTGCATGCCTGCACTACCACCTTTCCTCAAAATGCAATCAGCACAGGTTGTACCAGAAACAGATCTATTGTTATTTTTAGCCCATCTGGGGTTCCATAATTCTGAAATCATCAGCAGCAAGAAGACCAATGTAGCAGTTGATGGACTTAAGTCTACAAATGGGGCAATTGATGTATTTATACAGATTATGTGATTGATCAAATGACCATAAATTTAAGAATGAGTTTCGAATGTTTCCCAAAGCACAATGAGAGCTGTCACTCCTTAAAAGTCTGTCTGATAGACAGATATGTCTTTTGCTTACTGGATGAGTTCTGGAATGCCAAACCCATCCTTAGCAGCTTTTGTAATCCAGCCCTTCAGAATGATTTCCTCAAAGACCATCTGCAGAAATGGATTTTTGATCAACCTGGACTTAGGCACTTTCTTCAGAATTTAATTAAACATGTGCTAGCATGCAGCTGTTCTGGATATAGCACCTTACAGAGTACTTCCTCACTGTAACAGGGCATGGTATGATAACAGTTTCAATATTAATGTCTTACTGGCATCAGAGCTGAGATATTATTATTGTATTAATGCCTGATCACTTGACACATTTGTATAATATTCCTATGTCAGTTGGCAAGAGTTTAATATTCTTTTCAAGCAGTATGTGGGTATTTGTCAAGATGAACAGCATCTTGGATTTTGGGATTCACAGAAGACTGCATTTTGGCAATAGTGGGTTAATGCCAAGGGGATTATAAGCAAAAATAAAAAGAGTTTGCCATCTCTGGCATCATTGCTCAGTGAAAGGTATTTGAAATCTGAATGATCAAATATTACCTAAATTCAAAATCAGAGCTGCTTTCATTTTTACAAATGATATGTCTAGAGAAAATAGTGTTTCATTTAGAGGTGGAATAATGTTCTAATGCAGAAATTCCAGTGCAGAAGCTGATAAATTGGCAATCTCAATGGAGAGAACATTGATGCACATTAACCCATGGTAAAATGTTAAAGATTAAATATTATCTGTCTAAATAAATATGTAGTACAGAGACTGCTTAGTAAAGATGATATGGAGTGTTAAAACTTGACTGTGAAAAATAGGAACTAAGGCAATGCTCCAAATAAAGAGACGCCAGAAGTGGATTGAGTCCCAAAAGCCCCCAAATTACACTGGAAAATTCACCCACAAGGGTGACTAGTCAGAAGAAGGACCACCCCCTCCACTCCAGAAATAGACTGGGAAGAAATGTTAAGGAGCTGTTTCTCCAATCACAGGCCAGTTCTCTCCTGAGCTTTGCCGATAAGCTCACTTGGGAATCAGCCGCAAGGCTGGTAGGGGAGCAACCTGTGATTGGAGGTGCTGCAAGGCTCCGGAAAAGTCAGTTCTGGCATTGAGAGAGTTGGTAGAGGAATGTCTTAACCTGGAGCTAGGAACTGAGGTCCAGGGTTGGGGATAGAAAGCTGGGGCTGGAGTGCCAAGAGCAGTCAGGGTGACAGCTGAGAGTCAGCAATGGTCAGGAGGTGGAGCCTTTTGTGTGAGTGATTTTTTTTGCTGAGGCCAGAAGAGGTTTTTGGCAGACCTGGGAGTCCTGCCTACTGGGCCCTATGTGTAGGCCAGAAGTGGGAGGAGAGATTGTAGGAGGCTTTGGTGAGAGAGAATGAGGCTTCCATCTTGGGGGTGGGGGGAGGGGGGGGATGGTGGTGGAAAGGGAGGAGGCTTCATAAGGAGAGTGGTGGGGCGGCTACCAAAGGAATGGATGATGGTGAGCAGGAGGCTGCAAGAGGGATGTGAGAGGAAAAGAAGGCAGCAGAGGAAGGTGGTCTTATGCAGACTGTGTGAGGCATAAGGGGATATGGAGTCTGTAAGAGGTGTGAGGGAAGAGAAGTAGAATGCAAGTGGGGTGGAAGGAGAGGGAGTTTGCAAATTTGTTGGAAGGAGAGAGGCTGCAAAGGAGGGAGAACAGTTTTAAATCATCAACAAAGAAATATCAAGCTAACTGGGATCCAAGGAACCTTCAAATCACTGAGGTGATGAATTTCTTACAATTCAATATGGGATATCAAGATTAGGTCTGTGCAAGTCATTGTGCTGGAAAGAATACAGTAGATCTTATTGTAATGAATACTGTCAATTGTTAAATTTAAATCTGAGACTGATATCTAGAATGCAATAAATGTGATTGTATCTGTTTTCTTGAAATGTTCTAACTCTGTGCATGTGCAATAGAATTACTATGATCTCAGTTAATCTAGAGAAAGTATGGTTGGGGTGATGGCTATTTTTGTGTCAAAATTGTCAGTTACATTGAAAAAAAACTGTGTGTGATGTGTCATCTAATAAATGAATTTGTGAGAATCAAAAAGTAGCCCTTGAGAAACATCCCAAGAAGTGTTTTCAAAAACCAAAAGTTATTGTGACCCCTGAGCTAAGGTTTTAACAAATAGACAAGTCACATCACATGGGCCTAATGGTTAATTATTATAGGGAATTGAAACATATGTTATAGACTATTTTACATTGAATTCAGTGCCAGATTTTGTTTACATATAAATAGGCCTTGAATATATAGAATTAACAGAAAATTAATTTTAAAAATTAAATTTTGTCTTAAGATTTTTCATGACCTTCATGCTGGGTCAATAGTTAATATTATACCAGTGTTCCCATTATTATTCATCTTGGTCTATAGAAGTTGCTTTCTCCAGTGAGCACTTATGTTCTGATGATTCTCAATTGCTGTGTCTGGCCACTTTGTTCTCTTTTGTCCCAGTTGTCTCTTTCCTTCTGTTTGCAAAGCCAGATCTTTCAGAAGAGATGTCTGTCTGATATTAGGAAAGTACATTCCATTCTGCTGCATCTTTAATAAAGATTACTGATTCGATATCTTTTAACCTTTTCTAAAATAATTTTTCAGATAATCACTCTAACCCACAAGTTGTACAATCCTTTTCTCATTTGATAAAAATATACTTTACTTCCTGATCCGAATTCAATTTTCAATTTCAATATGAACTGAAGAAAATAAAAATCATAATTGATTAGCAAGGTATACATCGCTCATTGAATCTAAGATTCAACTTGGCACTCATTGAAGGAATAAAATTCTCTTTGCTCTGCTAAGAGTCTCTGTAAAATAACTTCAGCTAGTCTCAACCCACAATAGGGATCAGAGCATAAAATTCTCAGTGCTATACAGATTGACACTAAATTGCCAGCCTCACTCAAGCAGATCATAAGGGCAGTTAATGTGAGAAATGGAAAAACTCCTGATGGTAGTCGGGTGTGCTCATCTGAGGTTGGGATTTTAGCAACAATTTAGGGATGGTGTACATTGGCTTCAGATGCATGCCAATTTGACCTTGAAGTTGATGCAGGTAAATCCTCCATTTGCCAATACTCACATTCCCCCACTTTAAAACTCCAAAAGATCACCACCAGATTCAAAATCATTCTCACAGTCCTTATGCTTAACTCTGACCATATTATTAGAAGGCTGCACATTCAAGGGAGAGGCGAAAATGTTTACTATTTTCAATATTTTAGCCCACATCCTTACCTTACCAAGACGGGCACTAGAAGTATATGAAAATAATAAATAATTTCAAAAGATATGAGAAAACAGTTGATTTACCAGTTGTCAGATTGAATGACTGATCTTCCTTTAAAGGTTATTAGGAGCATATTCCTGTATATTTTACATTGGAAAGGTTAGTTAATGAAATTAAAATAGTGTAATTTATGAAAACCTCAATTAGTTACATTCAGTTGTAATGGTGTTTGATGCTTTTTAAGTCTAGTAAAGGAAACAACTTATACTTTAAGACCTTCTTGTTTATATTGTGCGTGTACTGATTGTTTTTATTTTTATTTTTACCCTTTTATTGGGTATTTATTTTGTCTAGTTATCAAATAGTTAAATGTATATGCAGTATAGCAGGATAGGATTCATATAAAATAGCATAAGCTATTCAGCTTCTTTCAATATTCAGCTGGAATCTTAATTTTTAATATCCAGTCTTAATGCCAAACATTTTATGGAGCAATAAAAATGACTGTGGCTGATATTTGCAGTATGCCCCATATTTTAATATGTCCTATTGCAGTAATGGACCCATATTCTACCATCTTCCAGAGTACACTAATGATTGCTGTATTTGTCATCTACAGGAGATGACACATTATTTGACTTAATGGATCTTAATTTGTTGCTATTAATGCTAAAATTGCTGATTCTCAAGATTTCAGCATTCATCTGTAGAATACGTGACCAAAAAACAAAGTTTTGAAGTTAATTTCTGGTAGACACTCAGACTTAATGCTGAATCACAGTAGCCATCTTGGATATTGATAGGCTGTATGGAGTACAGCTACATGTTCCAGCTGATTTGCAGTCTGCCCCCAAGGATGCAGACAAGTGGAACCAATTGGATTGGAATTAAACTTCAGCATTTAAAGAAGAATCCCATTTTTAAGACTGAGGGGAAAGAAAAGCAGCATTTTCATTCAGTGACCAAACCAAACGATTGGCACCAGTCATCCATCCTCAGCCTCAATCACATTTGCTTTTCAACCTCGTAGAAATTATGCTTTGAATACAAGATCCTGTGCAGGTAAGTGGAAAAATGGAGGAAGAATATCCTCCATTATTTAATGTCTGGATGGGAGCAACTAAGTGTTAAGGTCAATTTCAAATTCCCCTACATCTGCTTGTTAACTTCATGACCCATCCATACACACTAGCAGTCAAATTCTGAACATATTCACAATGCATTTTGATGCACAAGGCCTTATGATGTGACAATATGAGGTAGAGACATGATGTAATAATATGCAAACTACAAATTGTACAATTTTGGAGGAAAGACAATGAAGAAGGTACACAATCAATAGAGAAATGCTAATTGATGTGGATGAACAGAAACTCAGGTGTTCCGATGTACAAGTGAAGTAAATTAAACCAAAAAAACATTGAATCAAATAGAACAGCCTAGAGAGGTAATAATAAATTTCTAGAAAACTTTGGCTTGAGCACCATGAGAATTTGTTTTTTTGGGGGAATATATTCCAGACAATATATCAAAGCTATAGCCTAAATTCAATAGTATAATAAGAGAAATGGGAAAGTGGTCATAGGAAGAATTTAAGATACTGGAGTCAGCAACAAAGACTGATAATTGCTGTCCTTTGCATAAATGAAATCAGGAGGGGTGACATTGGTTATAAGCATGATGTCAACAAGCTGGCTTCCCATAATGCAGTAGATGGGAAGGACCTGAAATCAGAGTCCACTCTCCATTTCTAAGAAGAAAAAAATCATAATTGGAAATTGAGCTGTTAACAAGCAAAGTAACTTGAATATTACATTGCCAATGCTAAATAACAGTTCCCACAAATGCATAGGTGAAAGTGGAGAGTCTACATTTTCATGGCCTGTAGTAAAAATAGGAAGGGAGGGGGTGTTCATCCTTCAACAGCAGCTATGCTGCATACATTAGGGGCACCAGCCCTCCAAGCTTATACTCTTTCTTTATGCTTTCCCTTCTGGTCTCCAAAGCATGTCAACCCATCCACTTTACCCCTTTCCCAAAAGTACTCGATCCTTCCCTGTCTGAAAATCTGGGACTTAGAGTTTGGGAATCATTCTCGCAGTCCTAACAACACCCATTGCTGTGTTCTAGCACTGTCAAGGCTGCTAGAACTCCAAACCAAAGCTGCATGTCCTTTCTCTGAGGAGCACATGTCCCACTCATTGCTTGTTTAGGCCACTGATTGAAAGTTACCTTTATGGGATGGCCCTACAGAAGAGTCACAAGAAATAGAGAGCACCCACACTCCCTGTCCCACCTCCTGTAAATTCCAACCCAAAATATTATCAACTTATCTAAGCCCCAATTTTAATGGAACTTTCCCAGTCCAAGTCAGGAAAGTCAAGTCAGATTTTACACTTCATTAACTTCTTTTGGATTTTCTGCATCCACTGGTTGTGCACTGAAAGGGAATTGATTCAGTTAAGTTCTGATGAAAGGTCGCAGACCTAAAATGTTAACCCTATATTTCTTTCTCTACAGATGCCGGAAGACTTGCTGGGTGTTTCCAGCATTTTCTGTGTTTTTTTTAAGATGTGTTCAAGTTTCTGGTTTGAGCTTGAACTTTCTGATTCCGAACTGATAGAATCACCACTGAACCTTATATAGCAGGGCTATCACTGATGACTTATCAACTGTCAATAAAAGATCCTTAATTACTGCAATAAAATAACTGTCCAGTGTTACACATTTGGAATTTCTCCAACCTCAAAAAGATTTCTTGAACACATTTCCATGTTGGCTGGCAGGGCAGAGAGAAATGCTTGGTGATATTTTTTTCAAACATTCACCTACCATCTTGGACCCTTGGCCTCCTTTTTCACAGTTGAAAAGCAAGTGCAGCCAAGTTGCACACTCCTATTAGGAAGCCAGGATCAGCAAGAACATGAGCTCGAGATTGTGCTATAAGTTTTAGCACTAAATCTTTAGCTTAAGCTCCATTTGATTTCAGTACATTGTAGGAATATGGGTTCCATGAACGTAGCTTGCCATGAGCAGTTGTGTAGCCTGTTCTGAAACGGCTTTGATATCCATTAAAAACAGGCTTATTGCAGTCATGGATGGTCTGGTATGTCTGTCCTTTGAAGCTGGAGAAAGAATCAAGAAGTGAAGTAGGCAGGAGAGGTTGCCAGAAGAGAAAGGGAGTGGGCACTATGCAGAAGAGGAGAATCATAGTAGATCATCACAGTGGATCACCTTGCTTTTACTGTGTGTCACCTATACTGAGGAGTAGTGTATGAGATTCCTGCACTTCAGCAAGGAAGATGTCACTGAACTGTATCAACAACAGCAGCCAGTACTCGATACCAAAGACAACGTGCTTGTGACTGCAGACAGGTCTATGACCAGTTTCTTTGCAGCAGTTCTGGTTTTACTATGACCTTGTACCTATTTGGTTATATTTGTCTACTTTATACTCCATTCCATTTGCAATAAAATATTCCATTTGCCTTTCTAATTACTTGATCTATTTTTGTGGTTCATGTACCAGGGCACCAATATCCCTCTGCACCTTTGAGTCTTCTTGCTTTCTTATTCTTGATGTCGAAGTGGGTGAGTTCACATTTTTGCACATTACATTGCCAAAATCTTTGTCCAAATACCTAAAAAGAATCACTTTGTAGATCCTATGTCCTCTTGAGAATTGACTTTTCTATCTACCTTTGTGTCATCAACAAATTCAGATGCTGTGCATTTGGTCCTCTCCTTCAAGTCATTGATTTAGATTTTAAGTAGTTGATGTCTAAGCATTAATTCCTGTGGCACTCCACTTATTACAGCTTGTAACTTGAAAATAACTTAGTTATTTCCCTGTTAATACTGTGTTCTTACTTTATATTGCAATATTTGATGTGAAAGATTATCAAATGTCTTTTGGAAATTGAAATACACCATATCTACATGAGTTTCACCAACCTTGTGTTTGGTTCTTGTGGTGCACAATCTGAGCTAGCCTGGGCAGAATACATACAACATGAAGGTTCAAAGTAGGTTGTCCTCCAGTTTGGTGTTTTCTCCGTTGCCAGCCTGCTTTGTGGATAGGATTTTGGGGAGACAGGAGGAGGAAGAGGAAGGCAAGGGTTGGTGCGATCTGGTGCATTCTCAAACTTTGTGTTCAAACACTCTCACTTTCTTCCACTCAGGTGCAGACTTTCTCCCTCTCCCTCCACCTCTCCCACTCACACTATGTCTCTCCTTTTCTCCATTGCACTAATATGTGTACACCATCTCTCTCCCTTACACACACAGATGCACATGCTTTCTCCCTCATACTCACACTTTCCCTTACATGCGCCCTCACCAACCCATGCTCCCTTCCTCTCCTTAATTCACTCCCTCACTCACTCTCCTCCAAACTCTCACTTTCCCTCCCTCACTAATCTTTCTTTAAATCCCCTATCTCCATCGCTCATCGACCCTCAATCAATTAGCCTCCTTCCATCACTGAATATCACTTGTGCATCTTCCTTTCCCACTCTTTTCCTCCATCACTCTGCCCCTCACTCAGCCACTTTGAATCACTCTTTCCCTTCCCTCACTCCCTTCTTTATACCTCCACCCTCCTTCCCTCACACTCCCTTACTTATGCCTACACCCCCTCACCCTCCAACCCTTGCTCAATCTCTCTACCTCCCTTTCTTTTCCTTCTCTTCCCTCTCTCATTCCTCCCACTCTGACACCTTCTCATGCAATCACATTTTACTTTATTCTTAAAACGATCTCTTTGTGTGATATATATATAGTCATAAGTGCAGTTTGGCTCTGTATAGTTGCATATCAACTAAACAAATAAAACATTGGACTTTGAATCTATCCAAGAAACAAAAGACCTATCATACATATAATACTCAAAGTTAAATATATCTGCGATACTGGGAGGGTCCAGTAACAGAAAAGATCCTCATTTACCTTCAGCAGAAAGACCTCAGACAATGGTCTTTCCCCAAATCTATTCATCAGCAGCTGCCCTGAGCTTTAGTGCATTCCTCAACACATTGTCCTGGACCTTGAAATGTGCTAGTCCACAACACTCAGTCAGGGTCAACTCCTTGTTCTGTAAGATCAACAAGTTTCAGGCAGACCAAAGAGCATCTTTTACTGAATGGATGATGTTCCTTGTGCTGTTGATGTTTGCCTCAGTGTGTGTCCCAGGGAACAGACCATAGAGAAAAGAGTTCCACGTTACAGAGCTACTCAGATCAAACCCTGATGCAAACCACTGCATCTTTCTCCAGAGTTCCTTTGCAAAAGCACATTCCAGAAGGAGATATGTGACAGTCTCATTCCTACCAACCCCCCTCCCGCCAGCTGCTTTGAGGGCAGCGTGCAGTGACGTAGACTGAGCAGGTATACATAAAGCTAGTGCCCTTCTCACCACCAGCCAAGCGATGGCTTGGTGTTTGTTGAAAAGTTGTAATGATGGGGTATTCTGCCAAATGACTTTGACAGTCTATTCAGGGAATGACCCTACAGGATCCACCCTCTCCTTTACTCTCAGGGTCTCAAGGACACTATGTGCTGATCACTTCCTGATGGTCTGGTGACCAAAAGTCAATCACTGTCCTTTGTACACACCCTCCCTCACCTTTCCAACCTCTCTCATGGCACTTTGCCTTAAAAAGCTTGGTCCACCATTTTGACTGCTTCATTCAGGCATGGTGGCTCAGGAGCCTCACCTTCCCCTCTACTTGTTTCTTTACTGACAGTCTCTTTTGCCCCATTGGCATGGCTGACATACTGTGTCTTGTAGCCTTACTGTCAGCCTATGTAAAAGGCCCATTGTCACTTACCCTGTGCAGGCCTCAATATAAATGAAGTTACTCATGTTTGCACTGCTCACTGCTCCTCCAAAATCAGGCTGTTTCTTTCCTATGTTTGTTGCTGCTTGGTTCACTAGTGAAATTGCAGGAGAGAAACATTGGTTGGAGGGGGTGCTCCATGTTGGGCTCCAGGGGCTGTCTATTGGGCAAGTCTGGACTGTAGAAACTAAATACAGTTGCAGGAAAGTATGAAAGTGCTAAAACACACAGCTAGTAAAGTACCTATGCTCCATCCCAAATTCTGTTGAGTCCACCTGTACAAGGAAACACTAACCATACAATTACTAAAGTCATAGCGGCTGCTGAATCTGATTTGTGTTAACCTTTTCTGTTCAGCAAGAAGGGACTCAAGCAATGAGTTCCAATGGTTTATTACAGAGCATTATTAGGGCCTTCATTTTATCAGTGGTTTTTAAAAGAATTTTGTAATTATTTTAGTATCGGCATCCAAGCTTTTCGTTACAAAATGTACCTCATTATCCTGAAAATTTTTTTGTCAATAGCTTGAAATAAGCTAACCTTTAATCTATTTGAACAAAAGGTTATATACTGGTATGCTTTAACTTGTATCATGCAAATTAAAAAGGAGCTATATTAGTCCACAGTTCAGTGACCATAATGAAGACCCACCTGTTGGTAGTTTCAAAGTCCTGCTATTACCTGCCTAATGGATTTTCGCGATGACGAATGTTAAGCTAAATGATCTAACAAACTGTACAGGGCTGACTGCACATCTAAACCATACCAATGAAGCCCCAGCATCAATTTCCCAGGGTCTCTGGGTCCACTGGAACAGATTCATCAAAAGGTGACCTATCCCCAGAGAATGTGCAATTTTTAGATGTAATTGAATTCTGATCTCAATAAATTTACTGTTTTGTCTATTCCCTGCCCCATGTTACCTTGTCAGCTTATGAAACTAACACATCCATTATGACTGGTTGACAGCTTCAGTTTTTGACAGCTGGCAGAGATAAAGATAATTTTTTAAAATTATTTTCAGTAAACATGTTTCCAAGTTTTTCTTTTGGAGGAGGGAAAGGTTCTGGAGGATTGTCATTGTGGCCATCACATCCAAGAGACACATGATCAGAGACTGCCAACAATGCTATGAAGAAGAGTGTAGCACGGGGGTTTGGTCCAAGGAATGCTGCAATCATAAAAGTGAAGTAGGTGGCCTCATTTCACGTGCCCATCTGCAAACTTTGAAAAAGGTGTTGCAAGTATCAAATCATGAGCCTTGCATTGCAATAATTGGGTTCTCCAATTTCTAACTCAGAGTTTGTCACAATAACTTATCCCATTTCAGCCTTTAGCTAGAAAATTGTTGAAACTGCAAGTGAGAAACTTAAAGTGTAATTTGTGAACTGTGTTAGACATTACTTAGCATAACAGAGGCTTGTTAATATCTTGCTTGTCTTCCACAGTCTTACAAAATTGATTTTTCTCATGTTATTCATTCTTTCAATTGCTCCTGGTTTGCCCTAGGTTTTCAAAGTTAAAAGTAAAAACTTAGAAAACTCCAAAAAAACGACAACCCAACTCTCAATAAAAAGTGTTTGGCTTTAACACGCAGCAGTAGAAAGAGCATGGGATCAGCCTGAGGGATAATTTTCTGCTGGCTGGAGTCACACCTAACACAAAGATCATCTCAATCCAAGGGCGCCAGCTCCTCAGAGCAGTGTCCTCAGCATTTCCCTCCATCAAAATGTTTGAAGTAGGGATAGAATCATAGAACCATAGAAATGATGCAGCATAGAAGGGGCACATTCAGCCCATCTTGTCTGTGTCAACCTGAAGACACCCAGATATCCTTTCTAATCCCATCTTTCTGCACATGGACATAGCCCTACAGCTTACAGCATTTAAGATGCAGAATTAGGTACTTCTTAAAAGGGTTTAGGGTTTCTGATTCCACTACCAACTCAGACTGCAGTTTTCAGTTCCATTTGCAAATCTTCACATTCTGGCCAGGATTTCATGGTGCACAATGTCTTAACATTGGTGCTAGTGGCAGGGTTATAATTCAAGGACATAATATTATGCTCAGTGTATGGTAAGCCATCTGCATCCTATTTTGAAATGTGCAATCAAGAAGCAATTGAGATTTATTAAAAAATCAATAAAAGCCAATTTTATGGGCCACTTTAAATTTTTCAGTAAATCTATGGGTGCCACAGATTAGAGTTACTAGCAATACTCCAATATTCACCTTCTGACTCCCTAAAGCCTGTCCATCATCCACAAGGCACAAGTCAGAAATGTGATGGAATACTCCTCAGTTGCCTGATGGGTGCAGCTCTAACAACATTAAGAAGATTGATACCACTCAGGACAAAGCAGCCCTTTTGATTAGTATCACATTTCCAAACATCCACCACCAACACTCAGTAGTAGCAGCAGTGTGTACTATTTATGCATGCACCTCAGAAATTCATCAAAGATCCTGAAACACCTTCCAAAAGCACAACCACTTCCATCCAGAAGGACAATGGCTGCAGATACATGGGAATACCATCATTTGCAAGTTTGCTTCACTCAACATCATGACATGTAAATATAAAGGTCAATGTGGTGGCACAATGGTTAGCACTGCTACTCAGGACCTAGGTTTGAATCCGGCCTTGGACAACTGTCTGTGTTGAATTTGCACATTCTCCCTGTGCTTGCGTGAGTTTCCACTAGGCGCTTCTGTTTCCTCCCGAATCCAAAAATAAGTGGGTTAGCTGTGGTAAATGCAGGGTTATGGGGATTAGGTGGGGGTGTGGGTCTGAGCGGGATGCACTTTGGAGGGTCAGTGCAGACTCCATGGGCCAAATGGCCTCTATCAGCAGTGTGGGGATTGTGTATCACTGTTTTTTCACTGTTGCTGGATCAAAATCCTGGAATTCCCTCCCCATGGGTATTGTGGGTAAACCTATAGCACGTGGACTGCAGCAATTCAAGAAGACAGATCACCACCACCTTCTCAAGCGCTACTATGGATGGGCAATAAATGCTTGCATTATTTGAAACTTCAAAGATTTGAGGAAGTTTGACAGGCTAAATTCTGGTAGATGTTTCTTCTGGGGAATCAACAACTAGAGGACACAGTTTAAGACTACACATTTCTGATTTAAGCCTGAGATAAGGATGAATTTCTTCTCTCAAAAGGTCATTTGTTTTTTAAATTCTCTTCCACAGAGAGCAGTGGAGGTTGGGTTATTGAATATGTTCAAGGTAAATTCAACATATTTTGGATTAATGAGGGAATTGAGAATTATGACAGGAAAGTAGACATAAGATCATATCAGATCAACATGGTCTACCAAATGGTGAGATAGATTTGTTGGGCCAATTGGTCTACTTTTGCTTCTATTTCTTATAATTTTACTTGTGCCATTCCTTCAAGGCGTAACCTTTAGGTTCCCCACTAAACTGAGGCTCCTGTCTTTCTTTCTTTCCTCCTTTACAGGTTACTTAAAACACCCTTTACTAACTACAGTTTTATTATCTATTTTAATTTCTCCTTATGTGGCTCAGTGTCAAATATTGTTTGATAATGCTCTGTTAATGCTTGACTACGTTAATTAAAGGCATTATATAGTTGCAGTATATTTGCAGTAGTAATTCAGATTGTCAGCATTCAAGATTTTTTGTTTATGTCTGAGGCCTATTTGCTCCCAGAATATGTACAAATGTGGTTTGGTACGTGCTAGTTTATTTTTCTTTCTTTCCAACCTCACATCACATCCCTGAGAGGATGAAAGTGAATCCTCTGCCAAGATTCAAGCAATGTGTTGCTTTGTAACTGACTGCTAGAAGGCATGTGAAACCTGTCCAGGTTGGCTAACCCTTCAACTTACCCTTCCATCGTTTTTAAAAGTGTCTGGCAGTGTGCAGTCCCTCCGCTAATGATGCAGCTCAGATAGTGAGTTCACAGTGTGGTAAGATACATGGCCAAAACAAATATCAATATACCATCAAAAACCTGCAATCTCAAAAAGAAAGCCAAAATAGTTGGATGTACTGCCAGATGTACTACTGATGAAAGTTGAAAAATACAAGTTTAATCCTTACTAAGTTGAGCAGGAGTTGGGATGCTACAATTAGGTTTGGTGCTTTAGAATAGAAATAAACTAATCAGAGTTTCTGCTTATAAATTAGTCAAATAGTTTATTCTGGAATGAGGGAAGGGGAGTATTGGGTTTTGTTGCGATGGCCTTCCTAGATGTTTAGGCTCCCTCCATTCTAGGTTCACGCATGAAGAAGTCTCTTTGACAAAGTATTGAAGAGTTACTGAATGCTACAGAACAACAGCTTAACAGGAATAAATATCTCTGGAAAAGAAGGAGCCTGAACTGTTTAAAAACTTCCAGGGCCCTTTTTTTGTTAAAGTTTAAAAGAAGATTGCAGTGAACAGGCACACAACTTCATTTTCAAATTTGACAGTATCTAGCAAAATATTTGAGTGAATGCTGTTAATGTGATTATTGGAAAGCAAAATTGTAAGATTTTTATCACTTAAGATGCTGATAATTTATCTTCCCCAAAATATATTCTTGGGTTTTTTTTATAGTCTGCTTTACAAAAATGATTATTTAATATATAAAAAATAGTATTGGAGTGGAAAAACTGAAAAGGTATATTTATCTTGACAGTTGAAAAAGTAATTTGATTCTCAAAATGATTAATTATGAAGTGAAGGCTCAAAAATACTTCTTCAAAATGTACATCTGGTTCATTCATTTTTGAACATGCTGCCAAATGTGCTGTAGTGTTCAACAAAATACTTTAATTTGCTGCAAGTTTTGCTTCAGCTGTGATGTCTAGTACAGCAGTATTGTCACACAAAATTTGGTGAAAGATACAAAGCAGGGCTTTGAGTAAGCAATTCCCCTTAATCCAATTCTGGCATACTGCAAGCGATTCTGAGGTTTGAAAATAGTGACATTTGAAAAGAACAGTCCTGATGAGAACAGCTAAGATGCTCCTGTCCCTGCCAAGACTTGTGGAACCCTTTTTTCCATTACCTTGTCAGAACTCATCTCCTGCTGTCATGATGAAGAGATAAGTGTGAAGTGATGGAAAGTGTTGATCAGCTGGTCAGAGAAAGAAGACAGCGGTAAATGGATCAAGGCCTTTTCAAGAAGGATACAGTTGTTCTCAAGCTCTTAATCCCAACTAGTGGGCTTTGGCAGCGTGAAGGTTTTACTGGTGCATTCAGAATACTACAATGGTTTTGCTGGAATTTTTAAAAAGTACTCCAAAAAAAATGGTGCATTAGATTGTAACTCTGTTAAATAAAATTCCTTCTAGATTATCTTTAATTTGTGACGAAAATTTTATACAAGTTCAAAAAGATTAGGATCAATAATACATATTTGGATTCAGAAAATTTTTATGGGTAGACGTAGTGGATCTTGTTTAAATCAGCATCAATAAAGTATGCATTAATTCGTTGCAATTCAGTACATTGCACAAATCTTAGTTTTGGAGCAGCTTTGACCTTCATCCCATTGTGTAAATATCAGAATGGTCATAGTTTAAATCTGAAATAACAGGAAAATACAGTTGATTGTGATTTCTTTAGTGTTTTTTGACCTATCCATTGTGTTTAGTTACTTTCTCCTTCCTAATACTATACATTGTATGTATCCTTGTGATGTGAACTCTCGCTGAAGCATTCTTACTTTAAAAGAGCAATAGAATTTTAAAAGTATTTGGCTGCAAAGTGTTCTCAAACATCCTGAAATTGTGAAAAACACTACAGAAATGCAAATGTTTAATCAAATAATGAAACATAATCAATGATTACTCCTTCCATTTGCAATCTGATATTATCCTTGTAAGCAGACTTTTTTTTTAAAATTGTGAAGTTGTTTGGTGAACTAAATCCACAAGTGAATAACTGGAACCAAGAAAGAAGCGTAGAGTCATTCATAGAAGAAATTAATGATTTGTCATGCATGCCTTTTTAAAAACCATAAGATATAAGTATAGAATTAGGCCATTCAGCCCATCACATCTGCTCTGCCATTCAATGATGGCTGATATGATTCTCAGCCCCTTTTTTTGCCTCCCCTGTAACCTTTGATCCCCTTACTAATAAAGAACTTACCTATCTCTGTCTTAAATTCACTCAAGGACTTAACCTCCACAGCCTTCTGTGGCAATGAGTTCCGGATTCACCATCATTTGGCTGAAGAAATTCTTCCTCAACTCAATTCTAAAGAGGCATTCCTTCACTCTGAGGCTGTGCCCTTGGGTCCCAATCTCTTATGACAAACTCTTCATCCTGGGGATCATGCTTGTAAACCTTCTCTGAACCTCTTCCAAAACCAGCACATGAATCCTTGGATACAGGGCCAAAACTGCTCACAATATTCCAAATATAGTCTGACCAGAGCCTTATACAGTCTCAGCAGTACATCCCTGCTGTTGTATTCTAGTCCTCTCAAAAATGAATGATAACATTGCATTTGGTTTCCTGCCTGTCAACTGACCTACATGTTAACCTTAAGATAATCCTGAACTGGGAATCCTAAGTCCCTTTTTGCTTCAGATTTTTGAAGCCTTTCCCCATTTAGAAAATAGTCTATGCCTCTATTCTTCCTATAAAAAGCATAATCTCATTCTTGCTTACAGTGTATTCCTTCTGCCACTTCTTAGCCTAATCTCCTTGCCAGTCCAAGTCCTCCTGCAGCTTACACACTTCCTCAACACTACCTTCTCTCCACCTATCTCTGTGCTATCTGCAAGCTTAGCAACAATGTCCTCAGTTCTGTTGTCCAGATCATTCATATATATAATGTGAATCGTTGTAGTCCTAGCACTGATCCCTGTGAAACTGCAAAGTCACTGGCTGCCATCCTGAAAAAGACCCCTTTATACCCACAGTCTGTTTTTTGCCAGTCAGTCAATCCTGTCACCTTGCCTATACCTAGCCCCCAACATCATGGGCTCTTGTCTTATTTAGCAGGCTTCTAGTGTGGCACCTTGTCAAAGGTTTTCTGGAAATCCAAATAGATAACGTCGACTGGTTCACCTTTTTCTAATGTGCTCACTACCTACTCAAAGAATTCTAACATATTTGTGAATTTAGCCATCTTCAGACCTTTCAGCTTACCCAACACCTTCGCCTTAGTGATGGCCAGCATACTCACCTCTGCCCCGAATCTTGAATCTCTGGTATATTATTGGTGTCTTCTACCACAAAGGCTGATATAAAGTACTTCATCAGTCATTTCTTTGTTTCCGATTACAACTTCTGCAGCCTCATTTTCCAATGGTCTAATGTCCACTCTTACCCTTTACATAACTATAAAAATCTTTTGCAACCTTCCTTTATATTACTAGCTAGCTTACATACATATACTTCTCCCCCTTATTGCCTTTTTAGTTATCCTCTGCTGGTTTTTAAGGGCTTCCCAATCCTCTGGCTTCCCACTAATGTTCACCACACTGTATGTTTTTTCCTTTGCTTATATGCTGTTCCCAATTTTCCTTGTTAGCCATAGTTTCCTCATCCTCCCCTTAGAATGTTTCTTCTTCCTTAGGATGAATTTCTGTTGTGCTTTCCAAATTGCCCACAAAAACTCTTTGCTTCTGCCAGGCTTCCCTACCAATCAACTCTAGCTCCTTCCACATGTCTTTGTAGTTACCTTTGATTAAATGTAACACCATTACATCTGATTCCAGCTCTTCCTCTCAAAATGCAGGGTGAATTCTATCATATTATAGTCACTGCCTCCTAGGGGTTCTTTCACCTTAAGTTTTCGAATCAAATCATCAAACGGCTGGTTCCCTGGTGGTCTGTACCCTAAGTAACTCTAAAAAAAATCACATAAACATTCCATAAATTTCTAACCTTGGGATCCACTACCAACCTGATTTTCCCAGTCCACCTGTGTATTGAAGTTGCCGTGATTATTGTAATTATTGTCTTTCTTACATGGCTTTCTCTATCTCCTGATTTATTTTCTGTCCCACATTCTAACTACTGCCTTGAGGCCTGTACATAACTCCCACCAGAATCTTTAAAATATCTGCTTGATTACAAAACTTTACTTGTGTCTCTAGGATTTGCTTTGTCACACACAATATTTAACATAATTAAATCTCTTAATTTTTACAGGTAATTTTGAAAACAAAATTCAGCGATAAGAGCAAGATTGGCGTGTTAATTTTCCTCATGCTTCGTGTGGGAGATTTCCAGGTTTCGATTGAGTGCCACCCTTGAGCTACAGGGCTGAGGTTAAAGATTCAGCATCTGGTGAATCACAAGCATGTATGGGAGATTCCTTTGTATCTGTGCAGATGTTCCCATCTGAGATGAATGACCATGAAGAACAACACAATTCTTTCCCCTGCTGTGTTGCATATGACAGTACCACATTGCTATGCTACTCTTTGAGAGGTTGCATTCCTCTGCATTCTTTCCCACAGTGTTGTGTTTTAGTGTTCTGTCAGCAACATCATGTCACAATATACAGCTTTCCAGGCATTGCCTTGGTGTTTTGTTCTTCATGGGTTTAATGATATATTTTTCTTCACATTACAGTGTATCACATGAATTTACTGCATACGCACAGGCCATTTGGCCCAATCAGTCCATGTCACTCTTTATGCCTCACTCAAGCCTACTCCTATTTTCATAACTTTTTGTTCCCTTGTTTCACACAGTGGTGTATTAAAGTTCACTCAGAGATTTCCAGTTACTGTGGCAATGTATACTTTTAAATGCATGTTGCAGTCTGGAGCAATGGATAGTGACAGTTGTGTTTCCAACATTATTTCCAACACCAGGAATCTCTCCAGCTCTTACCGTCTGCTATTGACGTATGTTGGAAGGATTTTCAAGTTGATACTCAACCTGCTAGGCCATATATATTACTTGGCCATCAAAATCTAGGGTGGGGTTCAAACTAGAATCCTCTGACTCAGAGGCTTGGAGGCTACCCATTGCACAACAACACTTGCTTACATGCTTATTCAGTCTCCTCTAAAATGCATCAATATTATTTGGCGGTATTTTTTAAAGACACTTTCATCTTCTGCTCTTCACGCTCTAATTTTGCTGAAGAACTTAAACACCAAAATAGCTGTGCGTACTTTAGGGGTCAGAAGAATGAAGATGAAGAATGCAATATCATTAATAAATTTGAAACAATTGTATTATTACATCTTTGTTACGACCTTTATTTTTATTTTTATGCAAAGTCTCTGAGCAGTATTATTATCATTTCTGTAGGAAGCAATCACGAATGAGATTGGCCTGAACTCAAGTCTCCATTTGCCACTAAACTCTAAATTAACACTGGCATAATTACACCTCAGGCATAGGTCTTATGGCAGAATCAATTTGGACAGATGCAAATGCATTAGTAACATAAAATTCCAATGAATTCATGACCTGAATTTCCACATGGCCCTATACATGCCTCTTTTTCCACTAAAGAAAGATTATTCACTACTTCATCCCTCCATGGCCACACACTAGCAGTTTAGCACCACACAAATTATTTATTGAAAATTATTCTACATATCCATATCCTGAATAATAAAGTGCCAGTTTTAAAGTGCAGATTTTTTTTAAAAGCAGCTCCTTATAAGCATGTTGTGGAGTTCGACAACAGTCTAACCAGATACACTAATCTGCTCATGGATTACAAGAGTAGGTCTCAGCATAAATGAAGTATTATGGATCAGTACCAAATCAGATTTACGACCAGCACTGACCCAGTTGGATAATTTCTACTTTTCTTTCCATTCTGGATTACTGAGGCTTCTGTTTGGCCTGTCTGTTAAAACAAACTGAGAGGTTTGAGCAGAAGAGTTGAAAGAAAATTTGTTCCAGTCCTACTTAGGCCCCTTCCCAACTCTTTCCCTGACAAATTAATGATTGCACTGATGCTGCTTTCTGTTCTGTCCCTGAACTTGAAGATTTCATCGAAATTGTTTGCAATTTCCAGCCTTCTCTTATGTTCAAATAGTCCATCTGCAAATCTTTGCTTCTTCAACTGTCTCTATTCCTGGGGATAGATTGTGAAGGAATTTTCACAATAAGCCTGCCACAACTACCCATTTCCTCACGCCTTGCTTCCAGTAAGGATGCCATTCCGTTGTTGCAGTTTCTCCATCTCTTTTGTATCTATTGTGATGATGCAACCTTAAAAAGCAGCACTTTTGATATTGCTTGCTTTTTCTTCAACAAAGAATCACTCCCCCATGGTTAACAGGGTCTCAACCATGTTAGTTCCATTTCGCATGCCTTTGCTGTCAATCATTCCTTTATCTCTCAGGACAATGTTAGAGGTCCCCTTTTCCTGACCTTCCACCTCAGCAACTTCCATATTGAACAGATCATCCTCCAAAATGTTAATCATCTCCAGCACAATATTACCAGAAAACATGACTCCTCTATTTGTCAGTGAACCCTGATATCCCGATCCATTTAAGCTGGGGTAAGGAAAAATTTCTTTTCTCAGAGTGTTGTTAATCTTTGGAATTGATTACCATAGATACCATGCTGCCTGGCTCACTGGATATATTCAAGGCTGAATAAGACTGATTCTTGATGCACAAGAGGGTAAAATGTTCTGGAGTGCAGGCAGGAGAATCGAATTAAGACCACAATTGGACCAGTTATCATCTTATTGAATGGCAGGACAAGCTCACAACCTCCATTCATCAACCCCCTTACCTGCCCACATCGCTGAAAACTATTACACACAGCCATGTTATAAAATGGAAGAGGAAATGAGCCATTATGATGTTTACACATTGCATTAATAATAAAGTACATCATATAATGATATATTATGCTTAAATAAAACAGTTTATTTGCACAGGGCTCTTAGCTCAACATCGATCCCGAAAGCCATACATTAAACCACTTTGATTCCGTGCATGCACTGCATGATGCATTAGGAGAAAGTAGAATTCAGTTCTATTTATCTAGCATCAGCTTGAGACTTGCAACAAATCACACACAAACTTTTTCTTTCCTTTATATATCACTTTGTTCATTTAATATTTTATGTTTAATATGTAATTGATTGCAAATGTACAAGCTGTTAGTTTTTCTATTAAAGTTCAATTCACAAACAATCAGAAGCAAGTGTCTAGTCTGCTCAGAAATGGGTGATATTGCATTCTAATTTAGCAATACTGGCAATCCCTTATGCTACCTGTATATGTCTCCTGTTCTTTCTTTTGTTTTTGGGTAAGGTGATACGTTTCTATTTATAAATTGTTGTAGTGTAACTAAGCAATGAATGAAGCTTATAATGGGTATAAGTTTGCTTGTGTTTAGGATGTTCTGGACAGTTACCATGATTATGGTATTAGGACATTCTGCAGGAATTCCTCAATGAATGCCCTTGGCCCAATTATTTTCAACTGCTTTATCAATGACCTTCCCTCCATCATAAGTACAGAAATGGGGATGTTCACTGATGATTGCACAGTGTTCTGCATTGTTCGCATATCATCTGGTCAATATACATTAAGTAACTCACCTCCTGACTCCCTAAATCCCACCTACCATCTACAAGGCACAAGTGCATGGAATATTCCCCACTTGCTTGGATGAGTGCAGCTCTAACAATACACAAGAATCTTGACACCATTCTGGACAATGTATTCTGTTTGACTGGCACCACATCTACAATTAATCACTCCTTTCAATATTAGCATATATACCATCTACAAGATGTACCATCTACATGACATAAATTCACTAAGGCTCCTTCGACAACACCCTCCAAATCCATGACCAGCACCATTTAAAAGGACAAGGGCAGCAGACACATGGTAACACCACAACCTGCATATTCATAGAGTCATAGAATCATAGCGGTGTACAGCTTGGAAACAGACCCTTCGGTCCAACCCATCCATACTGACCAGATATTCCAACCTAAACTAGTCCCACCTGCCAGCACCCGGCACATATCCCTCCAAACCCTTCCTATTCATATACGCATCCAAATGCCTTTTAAATGTTGCAGTTGTACCAGCCTCCACCACATCCTCTGGCAGCCCATTCCTTACACGTACCACCCTCTGTGTGAAAACGTTGCCCCTTCGGTCTCTTTTACATCTTTCCCCTCTCACCCTAAACCTATGCCCTCTAGATCTGGAGTCACCCACCCCAGGGAAAATACTTCATCTATTTATCCTATCCATGCCCCTCTTAATTTTGTAAACCTCTATAAGGTCAGCCCTCAGCCACTCCCGATAGCTCAAATCCTCCAATCCTGGCAACAACCTTGTAAATCTTTTCTGAACCCTTTCAAGTTTCACAACATCTTTCCGATAGGAAGGAGACCAGAATTGCACGCAATATTCCAACAGTGGCCTAACCAATGTGCTGTACAGCTCAACATGACCTCCCAAGTTCTATACTCAACACTTTGACCAATAAAAGAAAGCATACCAAATGCCTTCTTCACTATCCTATGAACCTGCGACTCCACTTTCAAGGAGCTATGAACCTGCACTCTAGGGTCTCTTTGTTCAGCAACACTGCCTAGGATCTTACCATTAAGTGTATAAGTCCTGCTAAGATTTGCTTTCCCAAAATGCAGCACCTCGCATTTATCTGAATTAAACTCCATCTGCCACTTCTTAGCCCATTGGCTCATCTGATCAAGGTGTTATAATCTGAGGTAACCTTCTTCGTTGTCCACTACACCTCCAATTTTGGTGTCATCTGCAAATTTACTAACTGTACCTCTTATGCTCACATTCAAATCATTTATGTAAATGACAAAAAGTAGAGGATCCAGACCGATCCTTGTGGTACTTCACTGGTCACAGGCCTCCAGTCTGAAAAACAACCCTTCACCACTGCCTTTGAGCCAGTTCTGTCTGCAAATGGCTAGTTCTCCCTGTATTCCATGAGATCTAACCTTGCTAACCAATCTTCCACGGGGAACCTTTTCAAACACCGTACTGAGTCTATATAGATCACATCTACCACTCTGCCCTCATTAATCCTCTTTATTACTTCTTCAAAAAACTCAATCAAGTCTGTGAGACATGATTTCCCATACACAAAGCCATGTTGACTATCCCTAATCAGTCCTTGCCTTGCCAAATACATGTACATCCTGTCCCTCAGGATTCCCTCCAACAACTTGCCCAAATTTATCACTCTTCCTTCAGTGTTGCTGAATCAAAATCCTGGAATTCCCTCATGTAGCTGTACTTACACCGAAAGGATTGTAATGATTCGAGAAGATAGCTTCCTACCATCTCCTTGAAGAAAACTAGGGACAGACACTAAATGCTGGTCCAAACAGAAAGCTTACATTCCAAGAATGAATGAAAAAAAAACAGAGTTTACTTAGAAAAGTTGACCCCATGCATTAAACAAAGCTACAATTTTAGTTTTCCAAAGACTAGGACAGCCATATAACATTTGCTAAAATTAGAGTTCAATAATAGGGTACTTGTTTAGTGCTTTGTTTATTATAGTTCCTTATGATCTGTGGGATTAAGTCTTAAATTTGAATAAACCATGATATTGTTATTGTTGTATCAACAGACGTTGATAGCCATGAAGTATGTAAAAATAGGTTTACTGTTGGAATTTAGATTATTTCATTCATGAGAGAGATGTGTTAAAAGAGAACATTGTGGTGAGTTTCAATTAATGTAAATGATTAGTTGTTTATAAATGCTTGTACTTCCACAATTGTATTATTACGTATTACATCTAAGGCAACTCCTTTATGCCACTTCACCCTGTACAAATGTATGTCCTGATCTTTCTTGTGGTGTCAGTAAATATGACATATCATTAAACCATAGCAAATTGGGACACAGCAGGACTCCTCACATAATTTTAAATGTTTAAAAAGCATTCAGAACGATGGTTCCTAGATTCAGGTTGTTCGTTTGTATTTTTGTTCATTTAATACTTGCTGAGGAATTGGGACTGAAAGTTGACATCCACCAAACATATCAGGATTAACAGCCAAAGAGCTATAAGATCCCCAAAAGACAAGGACTCTATTAGAAGAACAGTTTAGAGTCAGACTAAATTTCTCTAATCATTGACTAGAATTCATGCCATTTAAACAGACTCCATTGATCATTTTGTTTACAATTTACATAGATGATTTAGAGTTGGGGACCAAGTGTAGTGAATCAATGTTCACAAAGTTGACATTAAATGAGTGGTAGAGCCAAGTGTGCAGAGGACGCTGCAAGTCTGCAGAGAGATTAACATAGGTTAAATGTATATGGGGCAAGAGTCTGGCAGATGGAGAACAATGTTGGTAGATGTGAGGTCATTCATTTTGGAAGGAATAACAGCAAAGTGGACTATTTGAAACATTGCAGCATGCTGCTGTGCAGTGGGACTTGGGTGTCCTTGTGCATGAGCAATAAAAAGTTGGTTTGCAGGTGCAGCAGGCAATTAAGATGATAAATGGGATATTGTCCTTCTTTACTAGAGGGATGGAATGAAAAAATTGGGAGGTTATGCGGCAGATATACAGGGTACTGGTGAGGCTACACTTGGAACTTCAGAAAGGATGTGCTGGTACTAGAGGGGGTGCAGAGGAAGTTCCCTAGGTTAATTCCCTTACTAGGAGCTTGCCTTATTAGGAAGGTTTGAGTAGACTGGGACTATACTCATTAGAACTTCGAAGGATGAAGGGGGATCTTACAGAAACATATAAAATTATGAAGGGAATAGATAAAATAGAAGCAGCGAGGTTGTTTCCACTGGCAGGTGAAACTAGATCGAGAGGGCATAGTCTCAATATAAGGGGAAGCAGTTTAGGACTGAGTTGAGGAGAAATATCTTTACCCAAAGGGTTTTGAATCTGTGGCTGCACTGAGACATGGTACATTGGCGAGACCGAGCAGAGGCTACGGCAACGGATGAATGGACACCACACAACAATCAACAGACAGGAATGTTCCCTCCCAGTCCAAGAACACTTCAGCGGTCTGGGACATTTGACCTCGGACCTTCGGGTGACCATCCTCCAAGGTGGACTTCTGGACAGGCAACAATGCAAAGTGGCTGAGCAGAGGCTGATAGGCAAGTTCGGTACCCATGGGGATGGCCTCAACTGGGACCTTGAGTCCATGTCACATTGCAGCTGACCCCAATGCACTATATATACACACACAGACGTACACACACAGACAGACACACACTCACTGACAGACACAGACACTCCTACACACACATTCCTACAAACACTCCTACACACAAACACACACTCATGCAGACCCTCTCTCATACACAAGCTCTCTCTCATATGCTCACACATATGTTCCCACACTCACACACACACACTCACTCTTTCACAGACTTATACCCCTTTACATTCACACTCACACACATACACATACACACACTCTCTCACAGACACTCATACCCCCCACCAACCCCTGCACACACACACACACCCCCACACATATAAATTTGTGGAGTATATTTGTACTTGCAGAATTACATTTTGTTTTGATCAAAAACTGCATGAATCCTTGTAAGATTCTGTAAATCCCTTTTTTAGATTAGAATCATTCTGAACATTGGGGCACAGACAGCCTCACACAGGGAACTCACACCTTCAATTCATTATTTGGGCCAACATGACACCTATTAGACAATAGACAATAGACAATAGGTGCAGGAATAGGCCATTCAGCCCTTCGAGCCTGCACCGCCATTCAATATGATCATGGCTGATCATTCCTAATCAATATCCTGTTCCTGCCTTATCTCCATAACCCTTAATTCCACTATCTTTGAGAGCTCTATCCAACTCTTTCTTAAATGAATCCAGAGACTGGGCCTCCACTGCCCTCTGGGGCAGAGTATTCCACTCTCTGGGTGAAGAAGTTTCTCCTCATCTCTGTCCTAAATGGTCTACCCCGTATTTTTAAGCTGTGTCCTCTGGTTCGGCACTCACCCATCAGCGGAAACATGTTTCCTGCTGCCAGAGTGTCCAACCCTTTCATAATCTTATACATCTCAAACAGATCCCCTCTCAGTCTTCTAAACTCAAGGGTATACAAGCCCAGTCACTTCAGTCTTTCAGTGTAAGGTAATCCCGCCATTTCAGGAATTGACCTCGTGAACCTACGCTGCACTCCCTCAATAGTCAGAATGTCTTTCCTCAAATTTGGAGACCAGAACTGCACACAGTACTCCAGGTGTGGTCTCACCAGGGCCCTGTACAGCTGCAGAAGCACCTCTTTGCTTCTATACTCAATTCCTCTTGTTATGAAGGCCAGCATGCTATTAGCCTTCTTCACTACCTGCTGTACCTGCATGCTTACCTTCATTGATTGGAGTACAAGAACACCCAGATCTCTCTGTACTGCCCCTTTACCTAAATTGATTCCATTTAGGTAGTAATCTGCCTTCCTGTTCTTGCCACCAAAGTGGATAACCATACATTTATCCACATTAAACTGCATCTGCCATGCATCAGACCACTCACCTAACTTGTCCAAGTCACCCTGTAATCTCCTAACATCCTCATCACATTTCACCCTGCCACCCAGCTTTGTATCATCAGCAAATTTGCTAATGTTATTGCTGATACCATCTTCTATATCATTCACATATATTGTAAAAAGCTGCGGTCCCAGCACGGATCCCTGCGGTACCCCACTGGTCACTGCCTGCCATTCCGAAATGGAGCCGTTTATCACTACCCTTTGTTTCCTATTGTTAAAGTTCACTTGAGAATGTAACTTTTAAAAAGTTCTGAGATTTACATATGAAATTACTGAAACCAATATGGTCATTCCAAAAGATGAGCGACTTAACAAACAATCCAGGTCTTTTTCAATATATAATTTCAGTTACATCACATTATAAACTTTTGCTATAAATTCTGTGTCTTACAATCTTACACTCCACAGCAGTGCTCCAAAAGCTAATCCCTCCAAATAAACCTATTGAACCAAAACCTAGTGTTGTGTGATTTTTAACTTTGGACATCCCAGTCTAACACCAGCACCTCCAAACCATGACTACCATCGAGCCCACTAACTGCTGGTCAAAGTGGAGAGGATCTCCAAGCAGACTGCACATATCAACACAGACGTCAAGTTTCGAGAGAAATGTAGCAAAGCAGGAAAGATCCCAAAAGGATCATGGATCACAAAACCAGTCAAGTAAACCTACAACACAGACTACGCAGAGAGACTTTGCCACCACACCACTTGCAACCTCCTCAATCATTTCGTGCACCAACTCTACAGCAGGCGCCACAACCTTGAAATTAAAATGCAGTCCACACTCTCAGCCTGCACTCAGGACATAGCAGTACAGTTACAGGACATTGCCAAACAGGAGAAACTGGAACATATCATGACCACCAGCAGTAGCCAAGCCTACCCTGCCACCACAGTGGAAAACATTATCACCATAGGGAAATCGAATGTCAACTTATTGGACCCCACCCTTCAACCAGAAGAGCCATTGTCAATCAGATTAGAACAGATTACTGCAAGGAAGTGTACTGACAATTGAACAACTAGGAACACTACAGGCAACTACTGGCCAATCTGACCAAAGAGCACACCCCTGAACTAAACACATTGATCAGGACTTTGGATCCAGTCCTTCAGAATTCCCTAAGTGCCCTCTTCCCATGTGCTTCTCGCATAGACGACTTCTACTGTCTTCCGAAGATACACAAAACCAACACACCAGGACGTCCTATTGGATAGGACTTTGGGACCCTGTCTGAGAACCTTTCTGGCTATGTTGAAGGTATCTTGAAATCCATTGAACCGGTGACCCCCAGCTTCTGTCGCGACACTACAGATTTCTTACAGAAACTCAGCACCCACGGACAAGTTAAAACGGGAACATTCCTCGTCACAATGGCATTTCAGCACTCTACACGAGCATCCCTCACAATGATGGCATTGTGACAATAGCCTCAGTATTCAACACCAATAACTACCAATCTCTGAGCTCTGTCCTGCAATTCATCTGCTTCATCCTTGATCACAACGTCTTCACCTTTGATAACCAATTCTTCATCCAGACACATGGAACAGCTATGGGGACCAAATTTACGCCACACACACACACATGCACACAACACATATGAGTTTGTGGGTGAATTGATACTTGCAGAATTGTATTTTATTTTGCTCAAAAACTACATGAATCCATGTAAGATTCTGTAAATCTCTTTATTAGACTAGAATCATTCTGAACATTGGGGCACAAACAGCTTCACACAAGGAACTCACACATTCAATGCATTATCTGTGATGACATGGCACCTATTGTTAAAGTTCACTTGAGAATGTAACTTAAAAAAAGTTCTGGGATTTACATATGAAAGAACTGAAACCAACATGGTCATTCTAAAACATGAGAGACTTAACAAACAATCCAGGTATTTTTCAATATATAATTTCAGTTACATCATACTGCAAACTTTTGCTATAAATTCTGTGTCTTACAATATTATACTGCACAACCACCTGATGAAGGAGCAGCGCTCCAAAAGCTAGTGCTTCCAAATAAACCGGTTGGACCAAAACATGGTTTTGTGTGATTTTTAACTTTGTCCACCCCAACCCAACACTGGCACCTCCAAATCTAGAACATCTAAACATTCTGAGACACGTGGAAAGTGAGGCCTTCTGCATATAAAAAGGAAAGGCCCAAATTTTAATCAATCTTTGAAGGCATGTGGCAGGATAGGCCATTGGCAAAAGCAGTGCTCTAGAGAAAAGGCTAATGCAGCTACAAACAGGCCATGTACTGACCCAAACTGACCGTGTATGAGGAGAAACTTCAAGCCACAATGAAGACCATCCAAAGTCTAGCCCGAGGTGTATTTCTGAAGTGACTGACGAATCAGATTCAAACCAAACCACTTATGGCAGAAGAAAACATATTTGGTCCAATGAAGTCAGTCAATAATTCCTAAGGGTGTGACTTTGAAGAGAAAAATAAGCCAGGTACCAGGTGATTACAAATGATACGCTGAGCAGATTATTCAATCCATGCAAACACCAAGATATTCTATGAGATCTACATGCTGATGATCAAGATTATGATATTGAAGATGTTCTTAAGGTTGACTCATTACATTTTGACTAAAATCAGTGTGAAAAGTTGCAACTGATAACTGCCAAAGATTAGCAACTATGACAGTTACAAAAATGATTATCCAGGGGTGGCCTGATAGATTAAAGAAGTTCCTGAGAATATTTGTTCATTTTGGTCATGGGGATATAAACTTGGTATATTATGACATGTTATTTTCAAAGGCAAATAAGGTCTAATACCAAAAACATTCTACCAAGAAATCATGTTCATGTTACACCAGAGACACATGGACATTGAATTTGCAAGACAGCTAGCACATGGAAGTGTATAATTTCCTTGGAAGAATCCGGATCTTCAATGATTTGCAAAGGCCTGTGATGCATGTCAAATATGCAGCAACCTGAGTAGCATAAGGAAACTTTACATCCAAAGATAATTCCATTCACTCCCTGGATGAAAGTATCAACCAACCTAACCGCAATGCACAAGGAATATTATATCTTTGTGACAGACCAATTCTCTAAATTTTCCATTGTTTGACGACTTAGTAACAAAATTGGCATGTTCAGTGCTGAAATGTCACAGTTTGTTTGGTGTCCCAGAACAGATGGTGTCTGACAACAGACACCAGTTCACTGCTCACAGTTTCAAGATGTCTAGTAACTGGGGAATGACCCACATCACATTGTCATCTGACTATCCATACTCAAAGTAACAGTTGAGCAGAATGTATGGTATACCTGTATACTATTAAATCAATTATCATTCAGGATTGAGCAATATAGCATGATTCCATTTTGAATTGCTGTATTTTCGTGCAACACCAATGGAAAAGAAATTATCATCCCTGTACAACTAATGCTCTGAAGGCAAGAGTGAATAATCTTGCTGCGCAATTAATTGTCTAATCATTCTGAGTGACAAGATATATATTTACAGAGGAAAATGAAAGAAATATGAGGCAAGCAAGCTGGTAAAGAACTACCCAAAAAACTGTGTGCAATACAGGATAAAGAATGTGAGTTAGAAATATTTGAAACCAGTGAAGGTTTATATAATATGCACCCAGCACAAATCATTAACAGTGACTATTGATCACAATACTACATTTTGAAAGTAAAGGTGCCAGCTCAGACCAACGCAGTGCAATCAAGCAAACATGAAGAGAGTGAGGAAAACAACTGCAGTGATGATGATTATGTGGTGATGTTGAGTGATGGCAACCAGTAACAAGACAACCAAGTTGTCAAAGATTCTGCTTTGGTCCTGATAAATCCCAGATACCCCACACTTCTTAACATACCTTTTACTGCAACGCTATTTTTGACCTATGTATTCTCCGACTTGAAGTGTGAGATCAGTGAATTTACCTTGAAGAGTTGGACAAGGTAATAAAATGGCAGAGTGACTTATTACCTGACAGCAATGCAGAGAGACGGGAAGGAAAACAAAAACATTGAGTGATTCAGCTGGTTTCAGTGGTGAACAATATTCTTAGGAAGTATTATTTGAAATTTATTCACGAGATGTGGACATCGCTGGCGAATAGCTCATCCCTAATTGCCCTGATGGCAGTTAAGAGTCAACCACATTGCTGTAGTTCTGGAGTCACATGTAGGCCAGAGCAGATAAAGAGGGCTGCTTCCTTCACTAAAAGACATTTGTGAACCAGATAGATTCTGACCTTGCCATCAACTCCCACATCTAATGAAAAAGAACATTTAAAAAATGTTCTGCAGTGATTCGTAATCCTGTAACTGAGCCACATTTGCTGAAAACTTGATTTGAATGAGATAATGGGGCAACGTTGATGAAAAATAACATGATCTCCAGCTAAAATATTAGTTATATTAGCCTGAGCAAAACATACAAATAAGCCTTGTTTATGTTATACTTAGTGGGAAATAGCATAGCTATTTTGTTTTCTAATAATACATAGAATGTGTTGTGCCTATACACAGAAACATTAGGCCACTTTGTACTGTTAATATAAGTTTGGACTTTTTCACATTTTGGGATTTAATCATATTTATACATGAAGTTAATACTTGGAGAAAAAATTTTGTTGTCAACATCTGGTCAGCAATCATGTGAAGTGAATTACCTGGCCGTTATAAAACCTAAAATCAATTAAATGAAAATCATCGATTCAATAAAAGGTGAATGATTTGCTTTACCAGATTAGTACCAGGTGATGGAATCAAAATCCTACACCTTGATATCTCCATCTCTAATCTTGCACACAAACATAAACATTGCAGACATGTCAGTCTGGTCATGTCTTACCGTCATTTTTTCCATAGTGGTTAGAAACCAATTTTTCACTTATTGAATCCTCATCGGAAAGTGAATTTTAAAAGATTTCAAATAATTTGTACTTTTGAGAACTTGCTGCATTTTTCATTATTTGGAAAGATAATGTGCTACATATAAACAATAAAACAAACTTTAAAAACAATTGTTGTTAGTATTAGAATTTTAATTAGGATTCCATTAATAACATTTAGTCACACTTAACTTTGGCTCTAGGCAGAGTTCTGCTGTTCACACTTAGTTGTGCTGGTGGGGTAGGACGATTTAAGAAATTACTTGCAATGCAATTTAAAATAATGGACTGAATTTGCCTTATAGGGTTCGAGACCCCAGTGTGGGACAAAATAGAGTCTTGAGCCTACGTTTGTTGGCAGTGAAAGCAATGGAGAAATCTTTCAGAAAGCTGCATCCTAGTTGGCTGCCTCGGAGCACACTATCTTACTACATTGAAGGAAAGGTAATACAGAGGAACCTAGATTATCTGACATTTGATTATCTGAATTTCAGATTAGCTGTCAAGATCGCAAGATCTCAATGGTTGGCTATACTATGTTATCCAGCATTTGATTATCTGACAAAATACTCCCTGTCCATGCCATTCAGATAATCGAGGTACCTCTGTATACATTCAAGGGAACTTGCAGATGGCAGAGTTCTCATGTATCTGCTGCCCATGTCCTTCTTGGGAGTAGTGTTTTCTAAGCTGCTGTCTAAGGAGCCTTGATGACTGCTGCAGTGTATCTTTTAAGAGGGTGGCATGGTGGCTCAGTGGTTAGCACTGCTGCCTCACAATGCCAGGGACCCAGGTTCAATTCCCACCTCGGGTGACTGTGTGGAGTTTGCACATTCTCCCCATGTCTGCGTGGGTTTCCTCTGGGTGTTCTGGTTTCTTCCCACAGTCCAAAGATGTGCAGGTCAGGTGAATTGGCCATGCTAAATTGCCCATAGTGTTAGGTGCATTAGTCAGGGGGAATGGGTCTGGGTGGGTTACTCTTCGGAGGGTCAGTGTGTGTACTTGTTGGGCCATAGGGCCTATTTCCACACTGTAACAAATCTAATCTAATGGTGCAAGCCCAACCAGAAGGTCTACAGCTATCTGGCCTCAGCTACCCCATTTACAGCTGCTGAGATAGGTGAGGGCCCAGAAACATATCTCAACATAGAGGCATCTTCACTGCTCTTCACAGCAGTCATAAAGTCATATAACAACCTTTGGTCCAAACAGTCCATAATCCCAAACTAATCTAGTTTCACCATTTCTTATTCATGTACTTATCTAAATGTCTTTTAAATGTTGTAACTATACCTGCATCAACCACTTCCTCTCGAACTTCATTCCACACATGAACCACTCTCTGTATAAAAAAATTACCCCTCATGTCGTTTTAAAATATTTCCCCTCTAGCCTTAAAAATATGCCCCGTAGTCTTGAAATACCCCACTCTAGGAAAAAGACACCTGCCATTCACCTTACCTATACCCCTCATGATTTTATAAATCTCTATGAGGTTACTTCTCAATCTCCTACTCTGGAAAACAGTCCCAGCCTATCCAGCCTCTCCTTATAATTCAAACCCTCCTTTCCTGGCAACATTCTGGTAAATCTCTTCTAAACCCTCTCCAGCTTAGTCTTCAGACAAGCTGGATCTAGTCTAGTAGTTACATCAGGATGGAGGGGACAATTCCTCTGCTTGGTCAGTCTCGGCCATACATTTAAACTTTCTTGAACACCATCCCTGCTTTGCAGCATAAAAACCCTGGTCTGTCAGCGTTAGAAGTGCACGTCCCTTTAAGGGTCAACCAACACAACTCTTGAATTGATTGAGTGTAGGTAATGCTCATTGGACTTTCGTTGTAACATGCCTGAACAGGAAGGAGTCTTGTGGCGCAGTGTTATGTCCCCTCCTACATACAGTATGGGAAGGCATTTAATTGGTGGAGGGGAAATTATACTACTATTAGATAGGAGCTGTGGAGTATAAATTGGGAACAATTGTTCTATGGGAAATGCACAACAGAAATGTGGAGGGTCTTTAAGGAATACTTGTTGTGACTGTTGGATAACTTTGTCTCACTGAGACAGGCTAGGAATGGTAAGGTGAAGAACAGAGGAGCGTCTCTTCAAGAGGAAGAAGGAAGCTTACTAAAGGTTGAGGAAGCAAGGATCTGGCACAGCTTTAAAGGATTACAGGGTAGCTGGGAAAGAACTCAAAAATGGACTGAGGCGAGCTAGGAGGGGACACAAAAAAGCTTTGACGGGAAGGATTATGGAAAACCCGAAGGCGTTCTACACTTATGTGAGGAATAAAAGAGAGAGGGTAGGGCTGATCAGGGATAGGGCAGGGAACTTGTGAAAGGAGTCTGAAGAGTTAGGAGAGGCCCTAAATGAGTTTTTTGCTTCAGTATTCCCGAAAGAGAGGGACTTTGTTGATAGTGAGAAGACTGTGGACCAGGTTAATAGGCTTGAACAGATTGATATTAGGAAAGTGGATGTTCTGGAAATTCTGGGAAGTATCAAGATAGCTAAGTCTCCAGGGCCAGACCAGATATATCCAAGATTACTATGGGAAGTAAGGAATGAGACTGCTGTGCCTCTGCCAATGATCTTTGCATCCTCACTCTCCATGGGAGTAGTACTGGATGGTTGGAGGGGGGTGAATGTTGTTCCTCTGTTTAAGAAAGGGAATAGGAAAATCCCTAGGAAGTACAGACCAGTCAGTCTTACATCCGAGGTAGACAAGGTACTCAGAAGGATTCTGAGAGATAGGATTTATGATTAATTTGAAAAAAACATAGTTTGATTCAAGATAGTCAGTATGGCTTTGTGAGGGGCTGACCATGCCTCACAAGCCTTATTGAGTTATTTGAGGATGTGACAAGTTGACAAAGGCTGAGCAGTGGATGTGTCTATTTGGATTTCAATAAGGTATTTGATAAAGTTCCCCACAGTAGGCTCTTTCAAAAAGTTAGAAGGTATGGGATATAGGGAAATTCGGCTGTCTGGATACAGAATTGACTGGCCAAATGAAGACAGTGAGTGGTAGTGTTTGGAAAGTATTCTGCTTGGACCAGTGACTAATGGTGTCCTGCAGGGATCTTGGGCCTCTGCTCTTTGTAGTTTTTATAAATGACTTGGATGAAGAAGTGGAAGGGCGGGTTATTAAGTTTGCCGATGACACAAAGGTCGGTGATGTTGAAAATAGTGTCGAGGGCTGTTGCAGGCAACAACAAGACATTGATAGGATGCAGAGCTGGGCTGAAAAGTGGCAGATGGAGTTCAGCCTGGATAAATGCGAGATGATTCATTTTGGAAGGTCAAATTTGAGTGCTAAATAAGGGTTAAAGATAGGATTCTTGTGGAGGAACAGCAGGGTCCATGTACACAGATCCCTCAAAGTTGCCATCCAAGTTGATAGTGTTGTTAAGAAGGCACATGGTGTTTTGGCTTTCATTAACAGGGAGATAGAGTTTAAGAGCTGTTAGGTTTTGCTGCAACTCTATAAAACTCTGGTTAGACCACACTTGGAATATTGTGTCCAGTTCTGGAAGGATGTAGATGCTTTCGAGAGGGTGCAGAGGAGCTTTACCAGGATGCTGCCTGGATTGGAGAGCTTGTCTTATGAAGAAAGGTTGAGGGAGCTAAGGCTTTTTACACTGGAGAGAAGAAGGAAGAGAAGTTACTTGATAGAGGTGTACAAGGTAATGAGAGGCATAGATAGAGTAGCTAGCCAGAGACATTTCCCCCAGGGCAGAAATGACTGTTATGAGGAGTCATAATTTTAAGGTGATAGGAGGAAGATACAAGGGAGATGTCAGAGGTAGGCTCTTTATGCAGAGAGTGGTGGGTGCGTGGTTTGCACTGCCAGTGATGGTAGTAGAGTCAGAGACATTAGGGACATTTAAGCAACTGCTGGACAAGCACATGGATGGCAGTAAATTGAGGGGTGTGTAGGTTAGGTTGATCTTGGATTAAAATAAATGTTTGGCACAACATTGTGGGCCAAATGGCCTGTACTTGCTGTTCTATGTTCATGTCCCACCTGCTCCAGAATTCTGAACAAGTTTGACATCTCTGAACAAATTCATTTGAAAATTAGATTAAATTAACAAAAGAATTCTCAAGGTTAGGATTGTTGTGGTGCATTTGTGGTATTTCTACCTCCAGATCAAATCCAAATCCCAACTGCTCCAGAATTGCATGAGAACATCTCCAAACAGGTTGATTAGGAAAATGAGTCAAATTAACTAAAACCATGTCTGAACATGAAGGCTATTGTGGTGCAGTGGGAGTGTCCAAACCTCTGAGCCAAGAGGCTTAGTTTCAATCCCACCTGCTCCACAGGGATGTTCAAAAGATCGTATAAAGGTCGATTTGGAAATATTTAGGAGACATGTATGGACAAACAGTTTGTCTTGGGTATAAATGTCTGTAGTTCTGTGTTGCTGTCAATGTTTCATGGGGTTCTCATGGTAGATTGATAATGTCCCTACCTCTGGCCAGAAGACCTGGGTTTAAGTCCCAGCTGCTCCAGAGGAGTGTCATGAGATGTCTGAACAGGTTTTTCACAAAATAAAAGATCTAGGTTCTTTACCGGTAGGGGTTAGCTTATGGATAAGGAAAAGGGACAGAAGGGAACTGTGGAAAATGGTATTTCAGCTGAACAATGGACTTAAAATAAAACACTTGTAAATCTCTGAAAATCTTTTGTTGCCTAATGTGATTCATGGATATTGGTCTGTTACGTTGGCTTGCCATAGAATACAGCATCTAAGGAGATGGTTTAATTTATATCTCGCAGAGGCCCGCTCTAAACTAGGCAGGCAATTCTTTAATCAGCCTGCTTCTAGGGAAGTTCCACTTGTTAGGAATGAGGTAAGGAGCCACCTTGATGGGGGTCTGTGTAGTTTTACTGGCTCCCACTACATCTCCAATCAGATCACCCAGTGACATGGAAAATCCAGCCCAATTCCTGAGCTTGATTGTCTTGCTTTTAGGATTAAGGGAATGTGAAAATGGAAAGGACAAAAAAAAGTGATGTAAAATATTTTATGTTCCGTAACGTATCATAAGTTCAGTAAAACAAGTTATTTTCTTAAATATTTAATCTTACTGCAATGACTTGTTTGCAATTGTTTGGCTGGATCTTCCAATGGCAATCGTCATTGAATGCTCAGATATTCACCAATGTTGCACATTGTTTTCTGAGGAAGTCCCAAGTGGATTTAGCTAGGAAGTTTAAACTTCCAATGGGCAGTATTGTACCGCTCGGGTCCCAACTAGACACTGCAAATCTGGCAGTGTCTGTGGAAAGAAAACAGAGTTAATGTTTTGATTCCTGAAGAAGGGTCACTGTACTTGAAATGTTAACTCTGTTTTCTCTCACAGACCTGCTGCATTTTTCCAGCAATCATTGTAGAATGTCGTTGATACTGAACTTAGCATCAGAGCACTTTGGCTTGACCTCCTGTATGTATTTCAGGAATTTCCTCTTGTTTTTTTTTGTTGTTATTACAGAGGTATGATTGTGATGTTGCAACTCCTTTAAGAAGGTTACATTGCCCTTGGTTTTCTTTTCAGAGGGATCATAAAGTGATGGGTTCCAAGATGTTATAGAGGTTTATAAAATCATGAGGTGTATGAATAGGATAAATAGACAAAGTCTTTTCCCTGGAGTGGGGGAGTCTAGAACTAGAGGATATGGGTTTAGTGTGAGAGGGGAAAGATTTAAAAAAGACCTAAGGGGCAACGTTTTCACGCAGAGGGTGGTGCATGTATGGAATGAGCTGCCAAAGGAAGTGGTGGAGGCTGGTACAACTGCAACATTTAAAAGGCATCTGGATGGGTATATGAATAGGAAGGGTTTGGAGGGTTATGGGCCAAGTGCTGGCAAATGGGACTAGATTAGATTTGGATATCTGGTCGGCATGGACGAGTTGGATCGAAGGATCTGTTTCCATACTGTACATCTCTATGACCCTATGTCTGGGTTTATTTATTTGAAGAAGCTCTTAAGTTTTAAAAAATCTTGTACAATGAAAGGGGAGTGGCCAGTTCTCCCAGCTCAGCTTTTCTCTGGTTTGTTTTGGTTTTAGCAGTCTGGCTGTTCAGGAGCTGCCAATCTAAAGGGACAGCTATAGTGGAAGGAGGTTACATGCTAAATCTCTCTGCCATCTCTCTCTCTCCTGTAAGAACCTGTGTCTGATTTTACCTTTTTCCCAAGGGAATGTTTACGGGCACTATTGCAGACATTTGGAACACCATCATTAAGTTGTAATAGTCTGTTGGGTTTTCGGATAGGTTAAGTTATTCGGTATTCTGTTATCTTTTGTTTGTGTTTTATTCAGTGCTCTGTAAATAAATTATGTTTTGTTTAAAACCGAGAGGTTTTGACCAACTGCATCACTATTGGAATATCTATTTTACACCTGCTTAAAACAACTAGAAAAGTTAGGGTCTGGGCTTCCTTCTTGAAATGTTCTGAGGGGGTCTGGCCTGGTCCATAACATAATCTGAATTGACAGAGCTTAACAACAGATGCTGTTTCAGGAAGGCTTAAACATTTATTTGAAACTAAACCTGAACATTCAATACAAATCCATGCAGTGGCATTGGTGCTGACCGAAGGGTCTGGGCCTATAGTGTTTACTTGTATTACTTCCTGCCCATTAACATTAGTATTCATTAGCACAAAGTAATAATTGTTAATATATTCATCTGGCATGGTGCTTGTTAATGCCTCCTACTGGTGAATGCAGAGCTCACTCTATTGCGATTTAAATGTTTTTGGCCCACAGACTGTTGTGGAGCCTTTGTTTGAGTACTGGTTTCATTAAATTATTCTATAATCCATTGGAGATGATCACAAACAGCAGAAAAGCAAAATGGAGCACTCGGGTTAAAGTAACAGCCTTTAAGTTGGCTGTTGGTTGCAGCTAGCTTTTCTGGGCATTCTGTGGGACTGTCAACCAGTGTTGTTAACTTCCCCAAATATGCTTTGAAACACTTCAAAGACTTTATGGGGAAAAGAAAGCAAATGAATAAAAAGAGGCTGTTATTGACCACAGGGATGCAATGAAAAATCTAATCACAGCAGTGCCAGGAAACCTGAACTATCTAAAGATATCTGCAGCTCTCAATGTTTAATTGCTGATAATGGCTACAGGTCAATCATGCATGACAATGTGAGTGTCGCATTGCTTTCTGTCCCTTCTTCTTCCTGTCAGCTTTCAGTCCAGGTGATACTATTAGAGTCTCAGTTCTTTTTGAATCAAGGTTGTGTTGAAAAACTGAGGAAACATTGAAGCCACTTACTCTTTTAACAGCAAATATTCAAAGGAAAAGGGACCTAAGGAAATCACCAGAAATTGCAAAAAGAAATTCAGCAATTTTAGGTAGGTAATGCATGATCTTTTGTCAATATTTTGCAAGTGAAGTATAAACATGTTTGGCTTATCAGTCTACTACATTTTTCCTATTTCTAAATACCTTTATGATCATTAATCCAACTATGTGTGCTCAAAGGAGATTTCTGAGCACTGTATTCAGAAAGTGCAAGCAATAAGAAAATAAACTAAAAGCTGAACAAAAACAACTCAGCAGGTCTACAGAGAAAAGTACTTTTTTCCCTACCTTTACCTGCAACTATTTAACTAACAGTGAAGTGCATTAATTGTTTTTTGTCTAAGACTTTCAATTAAAAAAGTTACCCTTTAGCAAATGTCTGCTGTCTCTGAGAGCTTATTGGATCAGCTGAAAGTCTGAATATAAGACTCTGTGATTCAGAATGCAACCCAAATTATTATGGAACTCAAAGATCTGAAAGATGGAACTCACATTTCAGATTTTGTTGCAGAAAGAAAATGATTATTACTCAGAAGAGGATCAGCAGAAGTCATATATCCTGGCATTAAGTACTTGCCTTATTGTCCATGGCTGCCTTTTTCTGGTTTAGGTGCTTAATAAGGTTGAATATCAAATACCCTTAGCCAGCCTTACTCCGAAACAGCTTTCTGTGATTTCACATCACTAACTTTATCTGAGAAATACAGAGCTTTGTCAATATTTCATTTTCTCTGCAAACTCTGTGGATTACTTTGATTTTGGCTGAATTTGCACGATGAATGCTGAGACGTTCAAAGATGATATAAGAATTACATGGTTATTTGTTTAAAAAATATTTTTCCCATACTAATGATTCTTCTGTCAAATTAATCATGTTATTCTCAAATTATTGTCAATATTAGCTTCACAAAAATATAAAAATTCAATGAAAACAAATTAACGTACACATCCAAAATTGCTTACAGAATTGCAAATCATCTGAAACAGTCTGAATAATTTAAAGATTTTAATTATGTTTCAGAAAAAATACAGATGTTCCTACACTAGCTGAGAAGTCCTTTAGAACTCATTTGCGCATTCAAGGTCTTTCACATTTTCACAACACTCTATCACTTGTACAATATTGTGCATGTATTTCAATGTAGATTCATACAGTTAATCTTTTCAATTTCAGATGGTCAGAGACTGAGGTCCCTTAAGCTACCAAACAGAAGATATATCTTCCCCATATGTTCAATCCACACCAGCAGATGCTGAACCTGGAGGCCTAGGAAACACCTCAAAGGGAACCACTGCAGCAGACAAGTCCAAAGGGTTTGGCATAGCAACCTGTTCACTGTAGGTCAATAGCTTTGTGCTAAGCTGTAACTCATTTGACTCATTTTAATGAAAAAAAATTGACTCATTTTAATGAAAAAAAAAAGTTTGAGAATATCATAAATATTTCAAAGTACCAGTGAGCTCAGAATGTCAAAAAAAGACAAGTTCAATGTAAGGATTTTTTTCAAATGTGTTATCATTCATACAGCACAATATATTCTTGTTTATCCATCTGCCTTCAGTTTAGTCCTGAGGAATTCTTACTAAACTCAGAAGCAATTTATATAACTACAGCCTAAAAAGATCGAGAATGTTTAATTTCCGTTCCTTGATTGCTTTTTATTCCCCCATTGCTCATCGATGATTCAATCTTTAAAGTCCGGAGTGGGCCTGTTTACTGATAATTGCACTGTTTAGTTCCATTCCTCAGATAATAAATTGTATGTGCCCGTATGCCCCAAGACCTAAACAACATGCAGATTTGGGCTGATCATTTGCACCTTGCCAGTGAAGGCAATGACCAATGCCAAGAACAGAAGAGTGTAAACACCCCCCAAAGTTTTCAGTGATATTCCCAATTCAGAATTCCCATTATTAACACCTTGGGGTTGGTGGAATGAGGTGGAGGGGTTGTTGGCACTGCTGATCAGAAACTCAATTCGTTAAGTGGCCATAGATGTGACAGTTACTAAAGCACCTCAGGGATTGAGAATTCTTTACCCTGCAATGCTTGTCCACCACCTCCAAGGCACAAGCCAGGAAGGCACAGCTGCAACAACCTTCAAGGAGTTCAACACCATTCAGGACACAACAGTTTACTCAAACAGCAACCTATTCAGCACATTAATTATTCATGCCCCTCACCATGGCTGCAGTGTGCAATGTGTACAGGATGCACTGAAGCAGCTCACCAAGACGTTTTTCACCACTCCTCAAGTCCACACCTTCCATCAACTAGAATGGCAAGGGTCATTGTTATGTAAAAATGTCATCACCTTAAAATTTCACAAACCATTGGAAGTGCATTGCCAGCTCTTTCATTGTGCTGCATCAATATCCTGGAGCTCCCTGCCTTACAATATAGTGGAAATACCTGCACTGCTGTGGTTCAGGAAAACAATTTACATGCAGTGCCATCCTCTTAAGGCCAGCCAAGAATGGGCAATAAATGGTAGCATTGCCAATGTCTCAAGAATGAAGTAACCACATTCCCCACCCTAGCCTAATACTGTTATAGCGGCAAATACATTCAATCTATTTAAGAGTTGAATAAAAACATGTGAAAGGTACAGATATTGATTGATTTTATACATGGGCATAGGGATTGTAATATAGAATTAATCTGGACTTATTCATTACAATGTATTCTGCTACTGCAACCAACAATACCACAATGATAATTCACATATAACCAGGATACGATATTGATGGTTATTGGTAACTTTTTCTTCAGGTGTCTAGTTCTTAAGCTCTTGAATTTCCTTCCAAATCTCTCCCCCTCACTTTCCTGCTTTCAGACATTTGTAAATCTTTGAGCAAGTGTTTTGGCATTAAGGCTAGTCATCTGATCTAATATCTCCATGTTTTATTTTGTAAACCTGTGAAGCACTTTGGATTATATAGTCCAGGTTTTCCAATTGGAAGATAATCATTGTGGGCAGGAGTTGTTTGCAGGACCATGTGGAAGTCCTGATGCAGCTGCCTCCACAGGAATTCCCCAAGGAGTTGAGCCCTCCAAAAAGGCCCTCCAAAAGAGACAGAGACTTCAGGTTGGTCAAACTCACTTCTCTTAATAGTTAGACAAGAAAGGTTAGAGGAAGTAAAACCTCCTCTAACTCTTGGCTAACCAGTAAACTTGTCCCCTTTAACTGAAGATCCCTGTTCCCATTATCAAACTACATAGATACTTGGCACTATTTTCCACCAACCCCCATGGACCCATCTCCCCTCCCTATGCTCCCACAATCCTCCCTTAGCCTGCTGATCTGAACCCTGACACTCCAAACCTTCTATGGACACCCAAGACATTTCCACATCCAAGGAAACACCTCATATACTCCTGACACAATTCCTTGCCAAACCTTCACAGACACTCTACCCTCTTACAGGACCTGACCCAAGCCCAACTCCTCATACCTTATATCTAACTGAATCTGATCCAACTCCCCCTGCTAATCCCCAAGATTCCTGTCCATGAATCTTTAACTTCCCTTAGACACATCTGCCCCAACCTACTCTGAACCTTAACTCACCTACTTAGCACATGTGCCCTCACTACCTAGTACCTGCACCACTTACTCACCTGACACCCAATCCCCTCACCTACTTTACATACTTACCTATTGTCAGTAGATGTTAAAGTGCTTTGAGGATCTTTAAACAACAGAGTATGGGCAGAAACTCTCTTAAAATAGGTGTAAGGTTTCAGCACCAATCTGTCCAGGTGTTATTTGGGTGGGTTGCTGGAATGGATTACACTGGATGACTTTTGCTCTGAAAATTTGGCTGGAAAACTCTTCTGAAGGTATGTGGGCAATATTTTCATTTGAAGAAAGGATTCCAACCCAGTTTGGATGATTGGGACCGTTTTTACAATAAGCCACATCTAATATAAACTTTTGTTGTTGTACTTAAAGACACCTAGCACATTTTATAGGAGAGGTATTTTGTGATGGCAAGGAGTGATTTGCGATTTTGAACTGTGCTATCATGGTGAATAGCATGCGAGGAAGTGAGTGCCAATGTTTTCTTATAATGCACCGGAGGTTTGAAGCAACAGAGAGAGGTAGAGGAGACATATATTTCCATAAGGGGCAGCACAGTAGCTCAGTGGTTAGAACTGATGCCTCTCAGCGCCAGGGACCCAGGTTTGATTCTATTCTCAGGTGACTATATGTGGAGTTTGCACATTTTCTCCATGTCTGCGTGAGTTTCCTCCAGGTGCTCCTGTTTACACCCACAGTCCAAAGATGTGCAGGTTAGGTGCGTTGGCCTGCTAAATTGCCCATAGTGTCCTGAGATGTGCAGGCTAGGTAGAGATAGTGTAGGGGGGTGGGTCTGGGTGTGATCTTCTTCAGAGGGTCAGTGTGGACTTGATAGGCCAAATGGCCTGCTTCCACACTTTTAGGATTCTGTACATTCAGAAAGTAATGAGAACATGCAGCAGTGCAGATCAATGGCAAGAGTGTTGCTTTAAGAACACAGATACAGTGTTGCAATAAGTATAATGTCAAAGTGAGTGAACATCTTTAGCTGGCATATCCTACCAACTTACAGTTCAATTCACTGCATGCCTATCAACATCTACCATCAATTTCTCATCAACCAGGATTCAGTGGAACATTTGTCGTATAAACCTGTAAGGGTCTGAAAGTGTGAATGCCAAGGAATGCTTTAAGCACCAGCTACTATGATGATACCATATGGGCCTGATGGAGGAACACTTCAGGATCTTGAAGGAGTCAGACTTTCCTCCTGTGACTTCCTCATAGATACTCTTTTACATATCTGTAACTTGTGCATTGTTGTTCTCATCCAATAAATTACATCTTATTCGGACAAGAGCCTTTTCTCATTGGACAATGATTTTCCTCTACCACTGTAGATTCCTAGGAGAAAGTGAGGACTGCAGATGCTGGAGACCAGAGTTGAAAAATGTGGTGCTGGAAAAACACAGCAGGCCAGGCAGCATCCGAGGGGCAGGAGAATCGACGTTTCAGGCATAAGCCCTTCTTCAGGAATGAGGCTGGTGTGCCAAGCGGGCTGAGATAAAAGGTAGGGGGGAGGGAATTTGGGGGAGGGGCGCTGGGAATACGATGGGTGGAAGGAGGTGAGGGTGAAGGTGATAGGCCGGAGAGAGGGTGGGGGCGGAGAGATCTGGAAGAAGATTGCAGGTCAAGAGGGTGGTGCTGAATCCGGGGGTTGGGACTGAGATAAGGTGGGGGGAGGGGAAATGAGGAAGCTGGAGAAATCTACATTCATCCCGTGTGGTTGGAGGGTTACCAAGCGGAAGATGAGGCGCTCTTCCTCCAGGCGTCGTGTGGTCAGGGTCTGGTGATGGAGGAGGCCAAGGACCTGCATGTCCTTGGCAGAGTGGGAGGGGGAGTTAAAGTGTTTAGACATGGGACGGTTGGGTTGGTTGGTGCGGGTGTCCCAGAGGTGTTCCCTGAAATGTTCCACAAGTAGGCGGCCAGTCTCCCCAATGGAGAGGAGACCACATTGGGTGCAGCGGATACAGTAAATGATGTGTGTGGAGGTGCAGGTGAATTTGCGATGGATATGGAAGGATCCATTGGGGCCTTGGAGGGAGGTGAGGGGGGAGGTGTGGGCGCAGGTTTTACACTTCTTGCGGTTGCAGGGGAAGGTGCCAGGAGTGGAGGTTGGGTTGGTGTGGGGTGTGGACCTGACGAGGGGATCGCGGAGGGAGTGGTCTCTCCAGAACGCTGATAGGGGTGGGGAGGGAAATATATCCCTGGTGGTGGGGTCTGTTTGGAGGTGACGGAAATGACGGAGGATGATACGATGTATCCGGAGACTGGTGGGGTGGAAGGTGAGGACCAGTGGGGTTCTGTCCTGGTGGCGATTGGAGGGGTGGGGTTCAAGGGCGGAGGTGCGGGAAGTGAAGGAGATGCGGTGGAGAGCATCGTCGACCACGTCAGAGGGGAAATTGCAGTCTTTGAAGAAGGAGGCCATTTGGATAGTTTGGTAGTGGCCGAAACGACGATTCTCCTGCTCCTCGGATGCTGCCTGGCCTGTTGTTTTTTTCCAGCACCACACTGTAGATTCTTGCCAGGATACAGGATAGTAAGGTAGACAAACATAAGGTTGGAAGAACGTAACAAGCCAGGCAGCATCGGGAAGTGGAGAAGTCAATGTTTCAGGTGTAACCCTTCTTCAGGAGCCTTGGATTCCAGCATTTGTCATTTTTTTGTCTCGAAGGAATACAGGTTAATGGCAACAAATCTGCCTTAGGGTGAGCAATAGTACATCAAACTCATACAACATGATGAGAATTGTGTGCACAGATTTGGGCCCTCGTTTTGAACATTTGTTGAAAACATGTTATTTAAAAAGAGAGCCCAATTTACCGCCATATGAACATAGCACATGACAGGTTTATTTGGTAAAACTTAAAGCATTGAGTTAAATTAATGTCCTATACTATGAACACTTGTTTTTTTTAACCTAGGATTCCACGATGAGAAATGTGAAATTTTCTTATGCACAAGTGTTTAATATAGATACAATCCCATGTACGCAAACTGTGAAATGGTTCCAATAAGGGAATGACTTTTCAGATAATGCAGAAACAAGATCTAATCAAGGCAAAAAGTATATGGTTAAGCATATGCTTTGAGATTTTGTTTTTTAAAGAACACGATTATCTGCTGATTCCATACCACTGTAATTCCTCTAATTTACATTAAAAATTTCCTTTCAGGCATGTAATAACCTCAAGGCAAGTATCTTTATATCCAGAATTTTAGAGGGAAGAATCAGGGAATCCATTCTTGTTAAGCAATATAAAAAGCTTTCAAAAGCAGACACTCTCCTCTCCTCCCTGTCATGAATCAACAATATTTCATGAACCAGCCTCTTTGCTCGTAGTCACTATGGCAGCCAGGGTCTCTGAACTCACTACAGTTATAGTAAATGTTTGCTGTAAAAAGAAAGCAATCAAACCATACTGATGAAAGATCTGCATATCCTACAGTTGTTATTTAATTCACAAATAGATGAAAAACAATTTCAGTCAAACACAGTCTCTGTGGAAACATATGCTGCACAGATATTGGTTAGGTGGCTTTATAAAATGTAGTAGATTCACTGGTTCCTATTGATAATATCAAGGTGATGCCTTCTATTAAGGTAACTCATTTTACAGTAAACATGAGATTCCCAAACCTCAGACTTCTGTTCTTGAGGTGATAAAGTGGTTAAGATACCTTCTATTTCATGCATCAATGCTTAGCTATTTCTCATATAAATTACACCACACACTTTACTAAAGTTCAGGTCCCTCCTGCTAAAACAACACAAAAAGCTATGATTTGTGTGTTGGGGGCGACAATGAATGACAATGAGTGAAAAGGGGTTATTAGTAATTAAGTAGAGTCAGTGGTCAAGGAGGGAATTCAGCACAAACTAAACTCGAGCAAAGAATATACTGCTGCAGCTCTCTGTGCTGTGAACAGCTTATAAATATTAATTTAAAGACTACGAACAAGGACAGTAAACGGATTTGGGCATAAAACTTCTAACCAAGAGTGATTTATGCCCAATAAAAGTGATAGCAGGATGGAGATACTTTCTACTGCCAAGTTTATGACAGCCATTGAAGCATTGCTATCAAATAGATTGGCTAGAAAAAGGAAAATAAAGATTTTCTTATACCCTGTCTGCTTGTTGCTATATGAGTTGAGTTTTCAATTTTTCTGTGTAATTTCTTATTAGCTTTATAATTTTATACAGAAAATAGGTTAGTATATTTACAATATATAAAATTCAACACCTGTGTTACCCAATTCCTAATAAAAGTGTTCGAAAGGATACCTAAAATTGACTGACTCCACCTGTAATAATTTACAGATTATTTTTCTTGGTTGAAATCTGCAGCCGAATGAAAATCTTCCAAAGAAAATCAACAGATTAAAAAAAAATAAGTTCACTTAGAAGTGTATTTTCAGACAAGTGGATGATATTTCTTTCTATAGCATTGTCAATCCTCAGTGAATCATCTGTTCTGACAAAAGCAATACAAATTATTTTCATCTTTGATTGTTCCCCTGTGAAAATCATCCACAGAAGGTAGCTGAGTTTGAAGGAAAATCAAAGCTGTGTTCTTGAGTCTGAGTTCTCTGAAAGGTTTTCAAAGCAAATTCATATATTTTTTTCAATTTTCTCCCTTATTTTCTTGAAGTGCTGACCACATGCTGTTTTATGATTCCATAATCTCAGTTAATTTGTACAAACCAAGGATCAAATTCAGTCACCCTCTGGTAATTCAGCCTCATCACTATCCTCCTTGTTTTAATTTTTACAATGAGTATTACTAAATGAGCATGGAAGCAACATTCTGAATCTAGTTCTAACTTCACCTGATATCCACACACTTATAATTTCCGTTAAACATCACTTGGTTAAGAGAGAAAGCCCCAGCTACACAGAGGTGAACTAAAGCACTCTTGAAGGATATTGCCATACTCTAACAAAACTGAGTAGCTTTCTTATTGCTTTGCTTATGCTAAAATATATCACATACAAAAATATATAGCTTTTCAACAATAAGGAAATTTAGTACCAGATAGTAATCATTATAGTATAACAAATATGGCTTTTTACACAATTGACACTTTGACCTATCTAAGACTCTGATTGTACAATTTTGCAGCCTAAATTATAGGTTTTATTTGAGACTTGCAGATTTGTGGTTCTGAGCGACCTGGGTGGAATTTCAAAATGTGGCTGCACCAGATCTGTTTTGTTCCTTGTTTGATGTTTTTGGGGCTTCTTAGATGATCATTGGTTTATGCTTCTTTTGTGTTAGTTTGAGCTTTTATGCACATTTGGCTGCATTTTGCTCCATGCAATTTTACATTGAATGGAACTTCATTCTTGAAGTTTTTTGTGCACTTCATAATTTCTTGATTTTCATTGCCTTTAATGTGGAACCTAATGAAAGATGAGCGGGATAACAGTATTATGGTTCTGAACAGACAGCATAACTAAAATTAGATATAATAACAGAAGCTTGATGCTTAGGTATCTTGACATTACCAGTCAAGATATGTGGGCATGACAAGGTAAGAAGAACGTATCTTACTCCAAACATGATCATTTACATACATTCCTGAATTAATTAACAATAACTAGCTACCACCTTAGAATCCACATCAGGACATATCAGCACATATACAAGATCATCAGCCTAAATGTTACCTGTTTCTCTTTTCACAGATGCTGTATGACCTGCTGAGTGTTTCAACATTTTCTGTTTTTATTCAAGGCCAGTATTATCTTTGATGCCTCAACTCCATATGATCTGCTGTACAGACTATTGCCATTTCCTATCTAATGATCTGCACACATTTTTATCAGGGATAGGGTTATTAATAGAAAATCATTGTACATACAGCATAAAAAATCTTCTCTCCACATCTGTATAAGTCATTCCAGAACACATCAGTAACATCAGTCAAACTGCAGGTGGCCCCTTCACTGGGTCAGGACAACACCGTTTCTGCCAAAATTGCAAATTCTTGACCTTTATCAATATTAATTAATACAAGCACCACAAGGGGATAGATGTTATGCTACAGATCTACAAATCCCTGGTTAGAGCCCACCTGGAGTACTGTGAGCAGCTCTGGGCACAGTACCATCGGAACGATATGGTGACCTTTGAAGTAGTGCAGTGTAGATTTACCAGAATGATACCTTGTCTCCAAGGGTTAAGTTATGAAGATAGATTACACCTAGTAGTGTTGTATTCCCTGGAATGTAGAAAATTAATGAGTGATTCAATCAAAACTTTCAAGGCATTAAGTGGACTTGAAAGGATGGATAGAGAGATACTATTTTTACTGGCTGAGGAGTCCAGGCCTAAATGGCTTTGTCTAAAGTTTAGAGACAGATTGTTCACTTCGACATGCAAAGGGTGTTGAAAGATTAGAAATCTATTTCACAAATAAATCTGTGATTACTAACTTCATTAGCCAAAGGTCACAGATCATATGAACTCATTGAATTGATAGATCAGGCTTGAGGGCTAATGAAGAGAAAATGAGGTCTGCAGATGCTGGAGATCAGAGATGGAAATGTGTTGCTGGAGAAGCGCAGCAGGTCAGGCAGCATCTAGGGAACAGGAGAATCGACGTTTCGGGCATTAGCCCTTCTTCAGGAATGAGGAAAGTTTGTCCAGCAGGCTAAGATAAAAGATAGGGAGGAGGGACTTGGGGGAGGGGCGTCGGAAATGTGATAGGTGGAAAAAGGTCAAGGTGAGGGTGATAGGACAGATTGGGGTGGGGGCGGAGAGGTCGGGAAGAAGATTGCAGGTTAGGGAGGCGGTGCTGAATTTGATGGATTTGACTGAGACAGGCTGGGGGAAGGGGAAATGAGGAAACTGATGAAATCCGAGTTCATCCCTTGTGGTTGGAGGGTTCCTAGCCGGAAGATGAGGCATTCTTCCTCCAACCGTCGTTTTGTTGTGGTCTGACGATGGAGGAGTCCAAAGACCTGCATATCCTTGGTGGAGTGGGAGGGGGAATTGAAATGTTGTCCAAAGACCTGCATATCCTTGGTGGATCCAAAAACCTGCATATCCTTGGTGGATCCAAAGACCTGCATATCCTTGGTGGATCCAAAGACCTGCATATCCTTGGTGGATCCAAAGGGCTAATGACTCTCCTATGTTCTTATGTGAGCATGACAACGCAAGAAGAATGTATCTTAGTCCAAACATGATCATTTACATACATTCATGAATTAATTAACAATAACTGGATCTCCTCACTATCTGTGATATAGATGGAGCTCTTTAGCACGTTACAAAAGACCAGGTAGGTAGGCGCAGTAAATTTGTGACCCAGTCCATGGTGACATGACATACAGAGATTAGCTCCAGGATTTCACAAATTCCAAGTTTTAGCTACACCAGAAATGGGAAGTAGGAAAATCACAGAGCAACTCTCTCATCATCACCCCTACTCAAACTTATGAAACAACACTGACAGAAATTTGGGATAAAGTTGCCCTCCTGTGAATGGAATTTCATGATTTATGAGGTAAAAGAAACAATTTTGAAAGGTGTAGAATAATACATACCAACAAATATCACAAATCAGAGTATCTTTGTTGTGGAAATTCAACTGGAGCAGTAAATAATGAAGTAATAGGTGACCTAGGCTAATTTATCTTTTTATTATGACATTGTAGCCTGGGGATGTGTGCTTTACAGGGCTGCTCAGTGATCAGCTATACTTCAATTGATTGTCACTCTGCTGATCAGTTTTCCTCCCTTCAGAGTGGACAACGTTGCTATCTCACAGAGATCAACTATCTTAAGACAGAATAAATCTATACTATAGGCAAGCCTTAAGATTCATGTAATGCCATTCAGAAATCTGTACCGAATCATTAATGTAATTGCAACATCAAAAAAAAAAGAATTTTCTATTGTACAATTATCTCTGCCAGCTATAATAGTGTTGTCTATATCATTTTTTAATCATTTGGACATCTTTATGAAAGTGTAAAGCACAAATTAGACCTAACTGTTTATTCTAGGAATGTAGTAACCACAATGACACTTTATAAACAAGAGCAAACAAATTAAAAGTTGTGTAGTACTGGTTTACAGGCCCAGAAATCATTATGCCTGACAACTTTGCACTTGGTTGAAATGGAGCAGGCAGCACGCAAACATTACACTATCATTTCATCTTGATGACTGTTGCGTACAGTCCAATGCAAAGCATGCTGCTGACTGGTTGCATGTTCAGCGGTGAGTCCTGATGCATGCTGGCACATGAGGTGTAAAGCAGGCTTGCATTTCCTAAAGATTGCCTACATTTTTAAAGAGGAGTGCAGTTAGCAGCAGTTGGTAGATCCATCCCTGACAGTGTTTCAGTATATAAGAGTCCCAGTAGGGCAGCAAGTCAGAGAGCGAGAGAGAGAGAGAGAGAGAGAGAGAGAGAGCTCCCAGGTTCTCAGATGCAATGTTTGAGATCTTAGTAATGCATCTGGAGAGAAGTGATGTTCCCACAGAGGCCAGGAAACTCTATCATGCAAACAATGCAACGGCAATGAGAGCAAGTATCCACAAAGGTCCACTTCAGGGGTTTCACACTGAGGGTCTAGCTGCAGTGTTGCATAAGGTTCAATTACTTAACCCAAGTGAGCAAGGTCAATGAATATGCCTTCTGGTGTGAGTGTATTAGGGTATTTTGCCTGATATGGTGATAATTGTGTTATCCTTTGTAGCATAAACTGGGCATGGGGTATTGTTGTCTGGAAGAATCCAACAGATTTTTAGTACAAACAATGATATACAAATATTACATTCACATCCACATAAGTGTCTTGGCTAACATCAAACTCATAGATTACAACAGAGCAGCATGCTTTCATTAGCTTGTTATCCTTCAAGTGATCAGAGGTTAAGTTGAAGTATGAGATCATTATATCCTCAGGTTACATGCTGAGATACAATGATAATATTGTGAATGTCTCTTAAAGACATGCTGACATAATGGTGTCTTAAAAGTATCCTCGACCATGCACGATAAAAAGATCTGTTGCTAATTTTGTCAAAGGAATGGATGGGACATTGAATGAGTGTAGAAGCTCCCTCCATTGCTGGGTTGCTGCATTTGGTATGCCTCACATGGATTCACAAATTGTTGAATATCCTGTTTCATCCTTGGCCTGGGCCCTGGTTCACATGGTAGCCATCCTGTGTGTTCAATCGACTTGGTGTAACATAGACATGATTCCTTGGTGGAATGCTTTTGAGATTAGGGCTTCTTTTTTCTTGAAAATGACATGTTGTGGGTATGTCAAATGCATCTCTGTATGGCCAAAGTGAATGACTCTTCTCAGATTTTGTTTATTGCTGTCAGACCATCACAATTGTTCTCACTGACGCTGGCCAAAGAGTGACAGATCTACCTAGTGGACACGTTTAGTGTCATAGTCCAGAGCATCAACATATAGATCAACAGGAATATCTTAGACTTTGTGTCGTCTTTGGGTTGGAAATTTAGCAGTGTATTTGAAATTTTATCAGGACTGAATAAGGGTTACCCAGATCAACACTGAGTCTGTTTTCTCTCCACAGATGCTGCAGAACCTACTGAGTTTCTCCAGCAATTCCTGTTTTTGTTCAGATCATCGGCATCTGTAATTCATCATTTTATTTTAATAATTATCCTGGCACCTAGCTTGTGCCACTTCAATGTCACATCCTTGCACCTTGACAAGACAATGCCGGAAATGTGCTGGTGTACTCATTAGCGGCTAGTGGCATATTATCTCTAAGGCCTAATGATCTGTGTCAATGGAGAATTTCTTGAAAGATAGCTATCAGAGAAACCATCTGATGCTGAATAACTGAGCTAAAATTTCATGCTGTATATTGGAATTGTTGGCCTGGATAGATGACAGGGTTTTTGAAAAGTAAAACAACAGGTTCCTCATTTTGTAAACTGCTTTCGTTTTTTTTTGGCAATGCATCCATTTTGAGAACCAGGTTTTCTTGGTGTCATAATATTACAGTAGACAGGATTTTGCTGACAGAACCTGCTTCAGAGGATTGACATTGTGTTGGTGGTTGTCTTGCTGCACAGAGGGGACATCCTTCTTGAGAAAATCTTTCAGTCAAAATGCCTTGTCCACAAAGATGATAACATATGGTGTGAGAAAGTTGACAAATCAGAGACATTGTCACGGATCATCTTGACCTATGGGGTCAGTATTTTTTAAGTAACTTCAATCTTACTTTGGAGCTGGAGGGATTAACTTCACTCCTGAATGATCACAACATCCACTTTGCCCAGAGACCACAAAGAGTAGTGAAGGACAAATACCAGGAGCTTTGAGTTGCACTGTAGCACCTCAGCAAGGACAGCAAGATCTGGGTTAACTAGCTGTCAGGCAACAACAATGACATTGACAGAGTGACAGTGGTCAGAATATAAATGCTACCACCCTGAGAGAGAACAGCAAGCTCATGTTCCATGGAGTCAAGAGACACTGTCACTATCCCACATGATGCTGGAGTACAGCTTGCTGGATTGTTGTGAGAGCCCCTTTAAACACTTATGTTCAGCCATGATGCCTGCAGCATGGATTTCCTTATGGAGAGATAGGCAGCGATTTTAATGGAACTGTGATCTGATTAACCACTCATGAATTGCTCAGCCCACAGTGCTAGGTTCCAGAAACATCATCCCCTCCTTCTCCTGAAGTCCTCAACAAAAGCAAAGGGTGTGTTCACCTGACAGTCATATTGTCAAGCATACAGCAATCCACCACCAATCTGGTGACACTCTCTCCATGTATTGGAGGGCATCTTGCACAACACCCCTCCCAAATTTACTAAATATTCCAGACAATGGAACTATTGTTTTAGATGGCAGTGATTTGATCCAGAATGAGCCTGATACCAAAATGGTTCCTATTGCATGCATGCCATAACAAATTGATCTGGTGGTTGAGGAGTGTCATTGCACAAGTGCAGAGTAAGTTACTCTTTAATGGATCTTGAAGATCCAATCATTTCATTATTGACGTGCAACACCCCAGAGCCATATGCATGCAGCCAATAGAGGCCCGTATCTCAGGAAATCCCCAATACTGACAAAGGCACATGAATGCTCCTCCCAGTTCCTACTGGTCAGAGAAAAGATCTTGCAATGCTTTTTTTGCATTGCTGTTATCTACCTGATACATTGGTGCACACCTACTTATGAATAGTTGGCAATAGAGCCTATTGTAGTTTTGAAAGTTCCACTGGTATTAAAATTGATGAAACAGTGACCTCATGGCCACTGTCAGTACTGTCCTTACTCTCCTGCAACAGCACATTAGTTGAAGGGGATGATATAGTTCAGTTGTCACCTCACTGTGAATTGTGTCTTCCTCAGACACTGCTATTGCTGAGGTGAAGGCAGACAAGATGCTCCTGAAAAATCTTAGGTCAGTATAACCTTCTACAGAGAATCCTCATTCCTCTGTGTACTCTCACTGCTGCATGTATTACATTTTTCTGTCATGTTGCATCCCAGGGAAGATACCTATTATAGCCCTCTGGACTTTGGGTAAGCTGTTGGGTTTTGAAGCAACATAGCATCTCTTTGGGAAAAATCAGCACCACTTCCTTCTGTCTCCAACAGTTTTTCAGAATTCTTTCCAACACAACATGCATATGTCTGCTAACTCTGCTCAGAAAACAATAACAACTTATAGTTATTTGATGCTTTTAAAGTTATGAAATGTTCCAAGGTGCTTTGCAAATTCTTGGCTGAATTCCCAGGTCTCCATTAGACTGTTGAAACAATTGATCCCCATAAAAGAAACTTGGCTTGATTGACAGCTCTGAGTCTCTGATCGCTTTTGCCAATTGTACCATATTTATTCACACAAGATAAAGAGTTTTACAAATAGTCATTTGGTTATACAGAACTTGACTATTGTTGAAAAAGAGACATGTTGTGAAAACTTTTCATATTGCACTCATCCAGACAATTTGCAAGAATATCAATTCAAGGAGAACAGTAATATTTAGACTGTGTGAAAGGAATATGCTGATTAGCACATGGACAAGTGGACTCTGCTTGGGAGAGTCAGTGCCATGGAGAATGTATCAATAAATGATGTTAACAGATCACTACAATGCTTTGCTTACATTTTAAGCCTGGCAGATTGACTGAGTAGTCAGAGCACTGTCTTGAGAAATGAACAAACAAATGGCTGTTACCTATTTTGTTGAGTTGAAACAGGCAATGTGTGTTGATGTTCCTTCTATCTATCAAGAATGAGGCCTTGTGTACTAATATGTATAGAATCTAGTACACAAAACTGTGTCATACTCCAAGCCCAACTGACAATCCTAAATCAGTTGTCGGTGTAATTCTTCACACAAGTTTTCATAGTCAGTTAGGCTCACAATGTGACACTCTTTCACCTGCCACAGAGTCTGCTGTCTCTATGAAAATCCAGGCCATTGTGTTCAAACCTGTGAACCACATTAATGAGGAGAATGAAGGCAAAGGAGTAGAGTACAATGGGGCGGCACAGTGGCTCAGTGGTTAATACTACCGCCTCACAGTGCCAGGGACCTGGGTTTGATTCCAGCCTCGGGACACTGTCTGTGTGGAGTTTGCACATTCTCCATGTGTCTATGTGGGTTCCCTCGGGGTGCTCCGATTTCTTTCCACAATCCAAAGATGTGCAGATTACGTGATTTGGCGATGCTAAGTTGCCCATAGTGTTCAGGATGTGTAAGTTAGGCGTTTTAGTCAGGAGTAACTATAGGGTAGGGGGAATGGGTCTGGGTGGGATACTCTTTGGAGGGTTGGTGTGGACTTGTTGGGCCAAAAGGTCTGTTTCCACACTGTAGGGAATCTATAGATATGTGAGAATTACCCCAGAATGAGATTCATCAGCTGTGTAGATGGGCTGGAGAAGTTGATTCTGTTTTCCTTAGAGAAGAGAAAGCTGAGATTAAATCCACTAGCTGTATGGAAAATGATGATGGCTTTTGGAAGATAGATAGGGTGAAACATTTCCCATTGATAGAAGGATTGATAAGTGGAGGACACCATTTTAAAGTGAATGGCAGAAGAATAAATGGTAACAGGAGGGAAAACCTCTTCACACATACAAGGTCCTAATAAATCAAAGGACATGTCAGGATTAAGGGACCCTGTTCTTTACTGTAACCATCTTTTTAATTCGAAAGAAGCCCCTGCTAAGGCTTTGAAATAAAACAGGCAGGGTTCTCATGAGGGCATTGATAGGACATGTGTGATCCAAATGTCAAGTCCAGCACCAAATCAGAGTTGCATTCTGAGTGGTGTTACATCCTGTCACTCTGCATGTTCCCAGCATATGCATGACACACATGCACTAATACCTTTCAACAGATGACCAACAGCAGGTTGGTCACCATTTTTGGAACGGGCTACTGAAAAAGCACTTCTATTGTCTGGTGAATTATTGAAATACAACCCACCAATGTCCTGGATCTTGGTTGCCTGCTATACTCTGCAACTGTTGCATCATGGTACAGATTCCAGACCAGTCAGGCCTGTACTTTTAAGATGGTTACATGATACCACAACATGTGATGTTCTGGTATAAATGTACCTTCTTCAACTTTAGACACACTCTATGTATCATGGAGTCAGTGTAATGTATTAAATTAGTCAGTTACATGTGTGTATAATGTCCAGTAACACCAATAAATTTAGAGGGTGAAAGTGAGGACTACAAATGCTGGAGATTAGAGTCGAGAGTGTGGTAATGGAAAAGCACAGCAGGTTGGGCAGCATCTGAGGAGCAGGAGAATCGACGTTTCAGGCAAAAGCCCTTCATCAGAATTCTGGTAAGTTTTGCCTGAAACGTCGATTCTCCTGCTCCTTGGATGCTGCGTGACCTGGTGTGCTTTTCCAGCACCACACTCTCAAATCAATAAATTTAGAATCCAGATGATGTGTGTAAATCTGTGAAATAGGAGCCATGTAAGCGTTTAGTGTTGTTAATAAACTTCAAGATATCTGTCTGAACAAGGAATCTGACTGATATATAAAAGAACACCAATTATATCAGTCATGCTACTCTAAATGAAACTACCAGTAGTTGAAGGCCTTCAGCCTTGATCCAAATAACACAGTGCTATTAAAGACCATGCAAAAATGAAAGGCAACTAACATCAGTCTGTAACCAGAGCTCGTCAAAAACAGTTCAATGTCATTATGCCACTAACTAATATCATCTTCCTTGACATTGACTGACCAAAACAACATTCCTCCCAGCCCATCCATTCTCCAAAAAGGCAATTCTGACAATGACTAATGTGGGCAGTGACAACATTTGGTACTGCAGGATGCTGCAAAAATCTACTGCACACAAGTTGATAAATTCAAGCAGAATACAATATCAATGCTTCACATAAAAATCAAAAAACAGAATTATTTTGGGTGTAGATTCATCAGATCTGAAAACTGGGAAGTAAATAACATCACGCAGCTGACACTTTTAGGTTCCCTGGAAACATAGAACCAGAGAAAATATGAGTAAGCAATAGGTCATTTGGCCCTTGAAGCCTGCCCTGCCATTTATTATGATCATCCATATCAAAAGCTGTTCCTACCTTTCCCCCAAATCCATTGATCCCTTGACTCTCACATGCTATATCCAATTCCTTCTTGAAAGCATACAATATTTTGGCCTTCATAAACAAAAACAGAAGTTTCTGGAAAAGCTCCGCAGATCTGGCAGCATCTGTGAAGATTCTGAGGAAGGGGCACTGGACCTGAAATGTTAACTCTGACTTTTCTGCACAGATGCTGCCTGGCCTGCTGAGGTTTCCAGCAACTTCAGTTGTTTCTGATTTACAGCATCCACAATTGTTACAGTTAATATATTGGCCTTGACTGCTTGGCTGACTCACCACTCTGAGTAAAGCAATAGTTCCTCATCTCAGTCCTAAATGGTGTGCCCTGTATCCTTAAACTGTGACCTCTGGTTCTGGTCTCTACATCATCAAAACCTTCTTCCAGCAATTGGCCCTGTCTATGAGATACCACCCCTCACTCTTCTGAACTTTAGCAAATAAAATCCTAAATTGATTCAACCTCTCCCCATACATCAATCATACAATCCCAGGAATCAGTCTAGTAAATCTTCACTTCTATAGCAAGAACATCTTTCTTTAGATAGGGAGATCAAAACCGCACTCAATATTCCATGTCTGGTCTCGTCAATGCCCTCTGTACTTGCAACAAGACATCGCTGCTTCTGTACTTGGATCCTCTAACTGTGAAGGCCAGCATACTAGTTACCTGTAAATAGGTTTTTTAAGAAACAAAAAGAGGGAGCTGATAATGCTGCATTATTTATAAAGATCATCCAAATAAAGTAATGTAAAAAAAAGGAGTGTGCACATTTCTAAGTAAGTCAATGACAATGTTTTGGAAGATGCTTGAAAAAGAACTTACAAAGTGGAGTGAGGTAAGTTTGCTGCTGTCTAAAGTTCCTCAAGGCATCTTTCAGTCAGAGGCTATAGTGTGACCAAGAGAATTCATGAGTTCTTGCATGAACAGCGCATAAGACCAAAGACAGAAAAGCCGAGGTGGAAATGAGGTGTGGTGGAAGGTCGAGGGATGAGGGATGAGTAGCATGGTTTGAAGGTATGAGCCACAGGACAGTGAGGTAAGAAGAACATTTGTAGATGAAACAAATTTTAACATAGACATTTTTGAATGGTTTCCCTGATCTAGAATTAACAGGACTATAAGAAGTGAAGACCAGTGTTTTGTCAAGAGATCATCTTAAAGCTAATAGAAATCACAGATCATCTGGAGGCTAGTGGGGATGGAAGATGAAAACAGGGTGGGGGAGGCCTTGTCATTTCTAAATGGATCATTTAGATGGAGAAGGTGAGAGCAGAATGGTATCTAGATATGCTTATGGACCTTGATAAAATAGAATCAAAGAACTATCTAGACTGAAGAAGAGTGTAGAAAATGCATTTTTTTCAGGCAAAGACGGAAAAATTGGTTGCATTGTATTAAACGTTTGTGGGAGCATGAAGAGGAAGAAGCATAGTCTATGTATTTGTGGAGCCTGTAGCCTTGAGGCATATGTCCAGGAGAACGCCTTTGTAGAAATGCACAGATTAGCTTTAAGATGATCTCTTTGCAAAACACTAGTCCTCACTTCTTATAGTCCTGTTAATTCTAGATCAGGGAAACTATTCAAAAGTTTCTATGTTAAAATTTGTTCTGTCCACAAATGTTCTCCTCACTTCACTGTCCTGTGGCTCATGCCTTCAAACCATGCTATTCAACGCCTATCCCCTAACCCTCCACCACACCTCATTTCCACCTTGGCTTTTCTGTCTTTGGTCTTACGCGCTGCTCATGCAAGAACTCATGAATTCTCTTGGTCACACTATAGCCTCTCACTGAAGGTCTGATGGAGCTTCTTTTTAAGACAGAGATACAACACTCGAGAACCATCACGTTGAAGTGGCATATCACTTCTGCAAAGATAATAATTAAGCTTGAAAACTGTTAATTGTCTATGTGCCAGGCAGCATCTAAACGATCAAAAATGCAGCTAAGTAATCATTTAATAAGAGGACAATTAAGATAGTCAAAATAAGGAAAGAGAAGTTTGGTGGGATTCAAACAGGATAAAGGCTGGCTCCTCGTGTATACAGGGATAAGGGGGAGAACTGGACCAGATAGGGTTATAGAAGGATGGTTGAAGGCAATGATGGGAAAAAAACTCACCAGAAGAGATAATATCGGGTGAAATTCTGAGAAACTAGAGTTTATTAGTTTGTAGTAGGATCACAGTGAAACTGATAAAATTGATGTAATTTCATGTCCAATTTTGCTTGGAAAGTGCAGAAAAAAACAGTTATATCTTGTATGAAGACTATTCTGGTGCTATTTTATATTTCATCAGTTCCTGAGAGAAATAGTACAAACTTAGAGAATGCTAAGTGACTGGTTCAGTTTATATTTATAGTGAACTAACTTAGTCCTTAGAGCTGCAATTGATTAATTATTTTGTTCATTCAACAAGAGTAGATCACACCAAATGTAGTGAAGATAATGCATTGAATTGGAAGACATACACATAAATTGTTACTTCACACAGGGTTTTCTGGGGCCCTGGGCAATAATGTGCAATCTGATATAATATGAACGAGAAAACATCAGATAATAAAGCACCTGTCACAACCTTAGGATGTTGCAAAGCACTTTATAGGCAATTAAATACTTTTTGAAAGGTAGTCACCATTGTAATGCAGGCAGCGTATGTCTTGGCTCACTGGTAACACAACGGATTTCTGGGTTTTGAAGCAGAATGCAAAAGTAAAAATCCTCTTCCAGTGTCTTAACATTATCTAGCACTGAGACCTGTCGGCATTTCCAATCCACGGATAAAATGTTATAGAAAAGATGCATGTGCTCTCACAGGTTCTTGGGAATGATTCCATATCACTATTCCGAGGATAGCAGGATTTCTATAGTGCCCTGAATCAACATTTATCCTTGACCAGTATTATGAAGTAAAGATTAACTTGTTATTTATCTCATTGCAGTTAGTAGCATCTGGCTGCGTGTGAATCGGTTGTGTTGTTTCCCTATTTTAGGATAAAAACCTATATCTGTGTCTGAAGTAACTGATTGATTGCATTGAGCATTACCCCATAAAGATGATATCATAGAATTCTTACAGTGCAAAAAGAGCCATTCAGCCCATCTACTGTGCATTGATTCTCCAAAGAGCATCCCACCCAAACCCAGCTCCCCACCCTTTTCCCTATAACCCTGCATTTCTAACACCTTATCCATCTAGCCTGCACATCTCTGTGACACTATGGAGAAATTTAGCATGACCAATCCATCTAACCTGCATATCTTTGACTGTGGGAGAAAACTGGAGTACCTGGTGGAAATACATGCAGACACAGGGACAACATGCAAACTCCACACAGTCACACAAAGCTGGATTCAAACCTGGATCCATGGTGCTGTGAGACAGTAGTGCTAACCACTCTGCCACATGCTGCCCAATGTGGGGACTTGACAAATAATGTAAGACTCTCTGAGACACAGACTTAATGCTACATCCTCCTAACCGTCTCTGTCATAAAGTAGATCTTATTATTTTAACTATGAACTTTTGCAGACATGCAATAAATTACATATTGTTAACCCTACAAGTCTCTTCTCATTAGATCAGAAAGTGGCTATCTCAAACATACACCAGACCTCATGAACCCCTAAAATCACACACACTTAGAAGACATGGATGGCAATTCTTTCAACATGGTGATAAGCGTGTGATCTACAGATTTATTTATTAGCACCTGTTCAAAAGAGGCAAATATACTGGTAACCCATTGACTTCACGGGCACTGATGATTGCTGAAAGCAATGAACTCTTTAAAAAACATCATGGCATACACAACACTGAGGGCAAATCTCAAAGAATGACAGGGAGCATTTCGTACCTGACAGTTAATGTGATGAAATGGAAGAAATCTGCAGCTCCAAGGTAGAGGTACAGGTTGCATTGTGAGGTAGTGATCTGTGGGAGCGGTCTTGATTCTGTTTTCAGCCAGTGACTAAAGATACACTGTCGATTGCAGTAGATTAAACTAAAATTCACTGGGAAAGGGGAAACTAAATGATGCAGTAAATTTGAGTTGAAAGTGAGAGAATCTTAAAAATAACTTGCAGCTCAGATCAGGCACCACTAGCAGACCATTTGGATAACATGAGACATGCGTGGTAATAAAAGTGATGAACAGGGGCATGAGAGGAACTCACAAATTCTGGTAGTGAAGTATTGGGAAATTGCACATTCAGTCAATTTAAGCAGGTGAGTATTGGGTAATTTAAAGAAGTGAGTGATTCTCTAGCACAGAATTTTTTTGGGAGACAGCATTACACATGTGTAAGATGGGAATTCACCATTTCATCTGTTAAAAAAAAGTGAGAGGAAAACCAACATTGCAGCCACAAAAAAGTGGGAACCCTTCATTACAGCTGCAAATATGCAGAAATCTTTGATGAAAACCGGAAAAAACAAGAACTCCTTCAGAATAGCAACAAAACACTGGAAACTAAAAACCTTTCTAGAAGATAAAATACCTATTCATATTAGGAAGCCATGGCATAAATAATTGTAGACATTCCTGATGACTCCTTGTCAGATTTATTATAGTCCAAAGAAGACTTGACTCTATTGAACATCATTCTTACAGTAACTGAAGCATGAGACTGGAAGCAAGACAAACTAATTATGAGGGGAGAAAATCAAACCTAACATATAAGGCTTTGGAATCTATTCATTTTTAAGACATAGAACCACAAAAGACACATAATAACTTAATTAATTGGGCTAGATAGACACCAGACTCTACTCTTGTCAATGCCACTGAGCAAAGAATTCCCAGACAGTGCTCAGCTAGTTAATTAAATCTAAATGCTTTAATTGTAAAACAGTAGTTCACTTTCAGAAAATGTACCAAACAGTATTCCATAGGAGAGAAACAAAAGCAAAAATAACTAAATGATATAGGACAGCATTCAGTAGAAGACAAATAAAATAATCCTAAGGGAATCAGATCAAAAGTTTTGGCAAGGTAACATTGATGTTAATGTGCATCTTACAAATTTCAAGTTAAACACAGAATGAAGTGTCACAATATGATCAGATAATGAGCTTTGGTTGTAACAATATTATGTACAGATTACAGACATCCAATAACATGGGTACAGGAGGCAATGCACTTAATGTTAAAGCGACAAACACCTTCCAACATAGGGGACACCAAATTTTAGAAAACCTGTAAGCACTGCACAACTCAGAATTCTCATCGCTGAATAGAAAGACATGTATTGAACTCAATTTCACTCAAAAAGATGGAAGTGGTTAAGCAACACAAGCTTAGGCATTCATTGGAAAAGAAACATTGCAATTTATTTGAAGGGTTAGAAAGGTTAAACACTTAATGTCATATTACAATGAAGAAAGACGTGAAACCCTTACATACTTATATTGCCAGGAAGGTTCTGCATCCCTGAGGTTGAGAAATTTCATACATGGGCATTATTTCCCTTATCAGAAAACTGCCAGCAGAGATTGAACATGGTTCCCAGGCTGAACAGTAGCATTAGAATATTTGTTGACCTTTCACAGCTCAACAAGATGGCATTGAGAGAAACCTTACTTTTAAAATTGACAGGAATCGAGATAAACTATCCAAAAGCTGAGTATCATGAAACAAATAGTAGATTATGGCATGTGCCATTGGATGAATAATTAAGATTAGTTACTTCCTATAACTCCTTTTGAATAATTTTGTTTTATAGGATTATTGTTGGGAATTGCATCTGCCCCAGCAGTTTTCAATTAACTATATAAAATGTTTTGCAAAGTCTTTGCGAGTCATTTACCAAAGGAATAATCCATGGGCAATGGTTGAACAGCATGATCAAAAACTGCGCAAAGTACTATCCCATTTAAAAGTAGAAGGCCATTAGCTCAATAATGAGTATGAATGCTCCAAATAATCCATTCTATTATTGTCAATAGCAAAGGTATAATGGCTGATTCTCAAAAGACTAAAGTCATTATAGGGTTCGCCATTTCAATATCAGTCAATACTCTTCACAGTTTTTGGTATAGTGAATTAGTTATCAAAATTTTTGACTAATCTGGAAACCATTACAGAACCCTTCAGATAACTTCACAAGAGAATGGAATGATGATGAAGGAATCATCATCAAGAAAACACATTGGAGAAGATTTTAAAAACGGTGAGATCCCAGGAGGTTTTGACACATTAAATAGCAGCAATAATAGCAGCTGGCACTTCAGTGTAGGTTCAGGAGCATTAATCTTCAATGAGAAGCATGCCTCCAAGAGTACAGATTTCAACTCTGTCTCGTGAGCTTTGCTTACAAAACAGTTTGCTTCCGGGAAAATGGCAGATGTTGCCAGATGCTGCCAGATGCACACTCTAGAGTGACAGTTGACAACCTTACCAGCCCATAGCGTCAATTTCACCCAAGAGGTTGAGTCACACAAATGAACTTTTTGATCCCATGTAACTTTGGTTAGCCTCAAATCGCAGGCGGTAGCAAATTTGTTCAGAGCAGCCAAACTTCAGGAAGGGCTCCTGAATCCAGTGTCAAAGTTCCTGTTTACAAAAGCCTATTATTCAAGTAGTTATAGATATCTCAACCCTCGCCTAATCTACATTGCACTGTTAATCTTCATTGACATTGTTAAAATCCAGTAGATATATGGTTAATGGTAGATTTCTTTAACCTAGGATGGGGGATTTCAAAGCTAGGCAGCGCATTTTTAAGGTGAGACAAGATATATCTTTAAAAAAGACATGAGGGGGAGATTGTTTACGCAGAGGGTAGTTCACGTGTGCAAGAACTTCCTGAGGAAGTGGTGGATCTGGGTATAATTACAACATTTAAAAGACATTTGAATAAGTACACGAATAGGAAAGGTTTGGAGGGATATGGGCCAGGTGGGATTAGTTTACTTTGGGATTATGTTTGGCATGGACTAGTTGGGCTGAAGGGTCTGTTTCTGTGCTGTATGATTCTATGACTCGATGGCTCATAAGCAATGTGGCATTCAATCCCATGCTGTCTGCAAAAAATGATCTACAAACAAGTTTTGGTTTTAGCACATTATAGGTACATTTTTGATACAACAGCTTATCACAGTGAAGAACACAGTGATGAACCATTTGGTCCCAAAACATCATTACAAGCAAGCTCTGCATGCAGAGGTAAAGTTTTTTTTTTGATTATGGGGCAAATTTAGACTTAATGGCTGCCAAATGGCACTTCAATACAGCTATATTTTCATTTAATGTGCCTAATTTGCTCAGCATTTTAAAAATGCTAAGGCTCAAGCACTTTTTGCTTCAGTCATTCTTAGATCATAATTACTGTACAATTGAAGAGACAGGGTGATGATTTGGTGTGTTGTAATTCCATGCTTGGATTAGAATTCTGTTTGGTCAGGTGTCCATTTATTTGGAGTGGACTATATTTACAGGAAATATAAAAATACAGTAGACTTTCTTTGTGCCATAAAAGGCAAGGTGTGACATACTGCTCCTATCATTAAAAGTCACAGAATTACCTTTTATTGAAGAATAGTTCCACTGAAAGAGCCTGGACTCTTTTAATAAGTGAAGAGCTAATATTACTGAAGTGTACTTTCTTATTAAACTGTACAGCACTCATTTGCAAAGCACATAATAAAAAAATGTACTTCATGGAGGAAAAGTATAAAGCTTTCATTCCCAAGATCCCCAGTATCACTCATACAGAGTGTGTCAGTCAGTGGAGTGCAGTCAGAACATTAATGCAACAGCAATATTTCTGTTCCCAGTGCAGCTTTACTGCACTTATGAGATTCAATGTTCTTTAAACCTTTCTCATGCTGCTGTCTGTTGAAACTTTATTGTTCCCACTGTGATAAAGACTGAAATCCAGGAGATGAGACAGTGATTAAGAAATTACATTAACCTCCTGGGACACGTTAACAATAGTAACAGTAAGATGATATCAAAAAAGAAAGAAAAACTTTTGCGAAGTACAAATGGAGTTACTTACAAAAACATTTCAGCATTGAAATAGTACTCCTTATTTTTAAATAGTAAAAATTATTTGGTTTGCACCAACTTTAGGTTGTGTTGATTTTCGTTGATATCATTTTCACATGATTTAACTATTGCAACAAATTTATAGTGCAAATAAATTAAATATTTTAATTGCTGAATACTTGTTTATTCTGTGGCTCTGTTCAGTGCACTGACGATACAATGTCAACTGGATAACGTCTCTTATGGGCCAGTGTGAGTTACTTTATTAATTCATGATACCATCAGTTACATTGCTCTTCAAACTACAGCCTTCAAAGTCTGACATTTCATACCACTTCTGTCACTCTATCTCCTCTGTGGCCCAGTTGCCTTGTAATTATAGACACCCTTTAGCTCCTCAAAATGGTCCAGATCTTATGAAAAACCATCATCCTTCCAATTCCTTTGACTACCAACTATCACAGCAGTGACTTGCTTCAAGCTGCTTTTACAATTTTGTATAATAACGTAATAAATTTAAGTCCCCCACCAAACCCTTAATACAATTCTGTTCCAATTATAACTTTCAACAAACTCACACATCATTTTATGTCACTTACAGTATGAAGCTTCCATTTCATTCCATAATTTATGTTTTTTATAATGACAGATTCCTTCAATGTCTAAGTCTGCTGCAGGAGACAACTACTTTTTTCACAACATTATACAGAAATTATGACCTCTTTAAGGTTGTTGGTGGTATAGTGGCAATGTCACTGGCCTAGCAACCCAAAGACCTTCACTAATGTTATGGGGACAGAAGCTCAAATCTCACCAGGCTATTATTGAAAACTAAAATTCAATGAGGATATTTGGAATTAAATTCTAGTCTCAATAATGGTGGTAATGAAACCACTATTTACAAGGCATGACTCAGGAGTATAAAGGTATACTATCCTTGCCTGTATGAGTGCAGCTCCAACAACAGTCAAAAGGATCGACACCATTCAAGACCATGCAACGTCCTGATTATCATCCCACCTTCCATCGTTACCATTCAGTCTCTCCGATACACATGGCAGCAGACTGTACCATCTATAAAATGCACTGCAAATAAACATCAAGTCCCCTACAACAGTACTTTCCAAAATTGTAATCTCTTCCACCTAGAAGGGAGCAGAGGAGTGGTGCACCACCACTTTGAACGCTCCTTTTTAAATCACATACCTTTCTGACTTGGAACTTTATCACCACGTATTCGCTGACAATAGGTGAAACTCCTGGGAGTCCCATGCTAACAGCAATAGTGAGTGTGGCGACACCGGAAAGTTTAAGAAGACAGTTCACATCATCTCCTCAAAGAGGCTTCACAATGGGCAATAAATGCTGGCCCCAGTCGTGACACCCATGCCCATGGGGGTCAGGAGAGGCAGAAGTATTCTTCCAAGGTCCGTCAAGAAACCTTTGGGATTTCTCTGCCACTAGATTCCCTCTGCCCATGATAATTTTCAATTACTCCATAACTTTGGTATCCTTAAGTCTCCAACAAGGCTGGGCAGCCACAATATTTTTCCTTTCCCATCCATCAGATTATTCTCAGCAAGTCTGATATTAGAAGGAGTAAAGTTCTCCCTTTAAAGTTTCCTCCACGATATGACCACCTTCCATACACTAAAGTCATTTGATAACTATTCCCACATGGCAGTATTTAATAAAAGTTAGAAGATGGTTAGAAGATGGTTCTGCATGATGAAACCTTGTATGGGATATAGAGCACAGAAGCTGTGAATCCAACCAGTTCATATCAATAGTAAACTTAGCAGTTCAAAATAATCCTAACAAGAAAGTTTTGAAACATTTTTAGTTTTGAATAATAGGATTGATTTGCCAAATTGAGAAGAAAATTGTTCCAATTTTCCTTTGGATTAAGTGTACTTGCACTCTTATCCTAAAGTTGGGGTCTGTATTCAAAGGAGATAATTCAATGGAGAATTATTTTAATTCATTCATGAGATACGGGTCTCATTAGCAAAAGCAGCATTTATTTCTCATCTGGGTTTGCCCTTGAGGTGTTGGTGATGAATCACTTTCTTAAACCACTGCAGTTAGTGATGAAGATACACCCACAGTGCTGCTCAGTATGGTATTTCAGGCTTTTGACCCAGGGATGATGATATATTTCCAGATCATAATGGTGTATGACTAGGAGGGAAGATTGCTGATGGTGGTTTCTGTCCTTGTTCATCTAGACATTCAAAGTGGTGGTTTTCAAGGGAGATGTCTAAGGTTGAGGAGGCTGTATCCACTATGGAATGAATGAGAGTTCCACGATGATCCGAGGATGTGTCTTGAGGATTGAGAGTGGAAGGGAAGATGCAGGTTTGTTAGTCTGCACTGTGTCTGCTGTCATTCAGATTTGGAGTCCAATAATATAAGCCTCATTCAAGAGGCTAAAGAATTGGCTTGAGAGGATGATGATGAGAGACTATACCCTCCATGGGCTCAAGGCTCTTTCCCACATCATACAAAGTAATCCATAATGGGCACCAAGTAACTTGGTGACAGAGGATGAAGAGGTCTAAATGAGGCACTTATATTGTTGGCCTGTTCGCTCAACTTTGCCCTTACAATTGCAGAAGTGTCAGATATTGAATACATGCATGAATGCTCAGGAATGGGTATCTGGTGGAAGAACAGATAATTGGTGACAAAGCATAAAACCTGCTGCTGTGGTTGCTAACATCCCACTGCATCCGACAGGCTAGGCAGAGAAAAGGTACACTCACATTCATGTGTATACTGACTAATAACTGAAGGAATCATTGGTTGTTGAAGAGCTATTTCAGGTACTTGGATAAAGTTCATAGCTCCTTGAAAGTGGAGTTGCAATTAGATAGGATAGCGAAGAAAGTGTTTGGTATGCTTTCCTTTATTGGTCAGAATATTGAGTACAGGAGTTGGGAGGTCATGTTGTGGCTGTCCAGAACATTGATTAGGCCACTTTTGGAATATTGTGTGCAATTCTGGTTTCCTTACTATCAGAAAGATGTTATGAAACTTGAAAGAGTTCAGAAAAGATTTACAATGATGTTGCCAGGGTTGGAGGATTTGAGATATAGGGAGAGGTTAAATAGACTGGGGCTGTTTTTCCTGAAGCATCGGAGGCTGAGGGGTGACATTATAGAGGTTCATAAAATCATGAGGGGCATAGATAGGATAAATAGACAGAGTCTATTTCAAAACATCTCGTCGGCATGGATGAATTGGACTGCTTCAATGCACTCCAGGAAAAAGTCTGACAAGAATTGCCATTGGACTAAATGCCGTGTCCAACTTTTCTAAGTTGACACACTGAGGACAGGAGCCAGAAAAGGCAGAGGTTATGTAGTGTTGAAGCCCAAGTAAGGCACATTGTGTGTCTACAGGGAGGCATCTGTTTAAGTGGATGGCATCAAGTGGCCTGTTATACAGTCTTATAGGCAAAGAGCAGCCCCCTTCATAGTTTGCAACATGAAGACCCAACAGTGGATGCTTTATGCAGTTATGCTGTAAAATGTAAAACTGATACTTTTCAGCTTGTAGCCCTTTAAGAGTCTGGAGCTGCAGCTCTGCACCTGATGGGAATGGGACGGTGGGGGAAGAAAGTATGTCGTTAGCAAAATGATTACCAGTCAGCTTCTTTCATCCAAATGGGATGCTTAAAGTGAGCAAGAGAAAATGTTATGGCATTGTTAGTTTTCTTACATTCCTTGCTCGAGCCTGGTGTTTGAGTATTTCTGCAACACCCCTCGGCCATCCTGGGAGTTACTGATGTGTTACTCAGTGCCTTTGCCACCTCTGTCCAAAGCCACCTCCTGTGATCACATGAGTGCTGGGATAGGAAGAGAAGGTTGAGCTGGCTGTGCCTGTCCTCTTACCTTATCTACGAAGGCCTGCAGGTTCTCATCAGCAAAGTTAAATGCTCTCTTCCTGACCTTCTTTTGTGAATCAGTCATCTGTGAGAAGGGAGATGTTTGAGGCAGTTTAGACTCTCAAGAGAGTAATTTCAGTGAATTAATTTTAAAATGTACAGGACAGAGAGCTATCTTGCTTACCTTGCATTCCCCAGCCTCACTCTGAAGGAAAACAGTTTTTTTCTTTGACTTTTCTATTTCTTTGCCATAGCACCTAGAGGTTCTATTGGCTCTGTTCCAATTACCTCAGGCTCTTACATGGAAAACAACTGTTTTTACATTTGGGCAGATGCAATTTATGTTGCAATGATACTTTGGTGCAACTTGACATTGGAAAAATAGATCCAACATTTGGTGCAATTTCAGGTCTAACTGCTGAATTGTACATGCAGGCCGACAAATCTGGTTCACAGGAGCGGTATCACACAGTTATATTGTCTAACTTGACTTGTAAACAAACAGCAAGATTGATGTGTCAGTCACCAATTAATAGGAGTCTCACTGAAAAACTCCACTAGTAGCTCCAGTGAACAGTTTTATCATGTCTTTCTAATAAGTGATCCCATTACCAAAAGTATTCTGCCTAATTGAAGCTGCCTTTCATTGCTATTAGCTCAAAATTTCATGCAACAATTCTGGAAATAAATCTGCAATTAATTTATGTTTAACTTGTTGCCCTACTCAGGTTCTGTGTCACTACGTTACTTCTCGACATATTCTCCAGCCGCACAACTTTGTGGGTATGCCTATGCCCCAAGAATTGCAGGGCTTCAAGTAGGGATCTCATCACTATCGTCTTAAAGCCAATTAGGGATGGCAATAAATGCTTGCCCAGCGGGTGAAACATACATCCCCAGGAATTTATAAAAACCCTCAGCCAAATAGAAGGGACCCAATCACCTTTTGAATGCCAGTCTTCATTTCCCCTTACTCATCTGATATTGGTCCGCTGTAGATGCCTGGAAGGATTCACCCAAAGTTACTTCCATTTCCATTGTTATGGCTCAGCAGCGCGAGGACAGGGGATTTCAGTGATCATGGAGCAAATTATTTCTGCACTATAACACATTTGTGATTCAGTGATTCATCTTTGTAGGTGCAAATGTGGAGGAAACCCTCGGCCGGCATAAACAGGTCTCTACAGACATGACTGAGTAGCTGTTCTGGGTTTGCTAATGTGATTCCTGGGCCAATGCTGAGTGAGTGCCAGATGCCTGGAGAACAATTGCAGTTTCCTCTCTTCCATCTGCCTGAACTATTCCTCCTCCAAACCATAACAGTAATTGGGATGCCCAATCAAATACTCAAGCTGAGCAATCTGGTTAGAACGGTGTTTGGCAGCTGGTGAAACAACTTTGCTGCAGCTCGACATCTGTGCAAAATAAATTTGTATTGTAAAACTTCATCAGGAAATAGTTTAGAAAAGAAATACAAAAGCTATAATCCCTGACTGTCTACAGATTAAATAAAAACCATACATACACTGGGATCACATGTGTCAGTATTATCCAATCATGCTGGAGCTTGTGGAATCTGGAGAATGCATCAAATTTCTAACACTATGGGTGCATTTCTGGTTTCTACCTCTCACATACAACCTATAAAGCTTGGGTCTCACTTCCCATTCCCATTTAGCAAGTTTTTGCTTGCATATTTACCCCAACTCAGTTTGAAGGCCCATACGTCTTATCTCAGCCCACTGTTCTCTATTAAGTTCTAAGGAGCTGGAAAGCAGTTTCTCCTGCACTATGAATATCCTGCCTTTGGGGGTTAGGGTGATCAACCTTTGATATCTGTGAGGTTGGCTAGAAAATGCAGAAAACATTGGGAAGTTGACGTAACTTGGTCTTCTCATTTTTCAGTATCTATAATCAACACTTTTTGCAGATAGAGAATAATTATGCAGAAAAACCAATATGAAATAGTAAATAAAGATAATAAAATTAATGCTATCATTAAAAGACAGCCCTCGATTAAGAATAGCAATTTGTTAACTTAGATTCCAAAAACACATGTTTTCTACAGACAGGCAATGCACAAAGAGGAGCCAAGAAAACTCACATAATTTATTAGTGCCACCATTTACATTTAATTCAGATGAAACTTTAGATGCATTAGAGCCAAGATAACCTCTCAGCCTCAATCTCAAAATCTGGAAAAGATTATGGACACAATCTGGTGTTAGTGTTCAGGCCATCATACCAGATTCTGTGACATGCACACGTGCAAAATACCTGGGCATACTCTTTGAGGTCAGAAGTTAACTGTGGATTCCAAGGCCACACACATTAGAACATCAGAACAACATGATGGAATATCACTGTACTTGCTTCCTGCAGTGCTTGTCCAGGAGTGTTGGTCTTGGCGCGACATGGTGTTCTTCTTTGGCAGAGGATTCCGGCCTAGTATCCAATAGCCCGGCCTGGCAGTCTGAGGGTATTCCATTGTTCCTAAATTTGCTTTCCCAAGGCCGGGAGCTGGTAACTGAACTGTGATGAACTTTGTCTTAATTTTACATTTTTTTGTATCATTATGTATGACTTCTGTCATTGAGGTAGTGTGGTAGGGCAACTTACAAAACTTTTCACTGTATTTTTCATGTAAAACAACAGTAAATTTCTATTCTGTTCTATTCTGTTTCAGCCATGAGTCTGGATTTGGTCATTCAATTGAGACAGTCTAAAGTGAAAAAGAGAAGAGAGGTTGTTAGCAATGATTACAAGGCATCAATTTAATCAAGAGGTTCTGATGATATCATAAACTATGATAGTCACAACTAAATCTGAGCTAGCCCATTAATTAGATGACAGCCTCCTGAATCACTCCTGAAATGTTGTATATGCGCATGTTTATATTTAATGTGTGTTGCTTGTTTTTATAATTTCTCCTTCTCTCCTGCAAGCATCTACTTATGCTGTGTTATGCTTCTGTAAACACAAAATGCTCTCCGGTGTCTTGTTAAATAAAATATTTTCATATGTGTGCCTAGACAGTGAAATATTGTCAGGTTGTTTGATCCCAGGGATTATTAGTTAGACCTGAACCTATCTTTAACTGATGTTCACATATACACACTTTCCAACAATAGTTATTGGATTACAATCAGGAATGGGAAACCTGGCTGATTTTTCCCCTCCCTAGCCAAGGCATACAGTGACCAATTTTCCCTTTCCTTTGCCATTCTTAATAAGAACAGTTAAGTTGGCACAGAGAAACCTGAGTCCTCCCTCTCTTTGTGCCTCACTTCTACTCTAGCCAGTGCATTTACTAAGTCTTTGGGGGAGCCCCTTGCTTGGATCTTTATTAATCACTCGGTTGGAAGAAATTATTTCATAGAGCAGCAGGCATCTCAACAGTTCAAAGGCAATTGCTGAGACAACTCTGAAAAGCTGGTGCCAAACATTGATTCGACCCTGATTGCCAAAATGTGCTCACTGTTACCGAGAATTTGGAAACTCTGAAAGCAGAGCTTGGCCAAAAGTATGGGTGGTGGAGCAGATGTTTCAGCTGCAGGATTGATACGTGCAATCCAGAACCCATCATAACGTCTCCAGGTTACAGAATATCCGTAATGAAACCAGAACATTCCCATATAGCAGCCATTTGTAAGTCTGGCACACTCACACAATACTGTAATCACAGCAAGAATTCATGTGAGGGAACAAATAAATAGTTATTTATTTAGTAGAAATCAGCTCTGCTTTCTCAGGCCATGGGCTTATTATTGATCCAGAAAATGTGGCCCTCGGCCTCACTAGTTTGGCATCATGTGAAGAAACAGTGATAAGTTTGTGGATGATGGCAGCAACAGCTGCGGTATTCCTACCCCACGTCTGGGGTGAGCCTATCAGCGCAGCATGCCACTCTCATCTGCCGAGCAGCTTGCATCTCCCAGCATTGTGAAGCTATGATATGATTAATGAAGAGATGTCAGAAAGATAATTCTTTGTATCACGCAATGGTGGACAGAATTGTTTCCGAGGGTGAAAAAAGTCTGTCTTCCTAGAGCTGCACCGGTGGAGTAATCAGCTGTCTTCAGTCTTATAAATAGCAGCACAGATGTTGACAGAGAAATGCTCCCTTAATTATCATACAAACTGCTTTACTTGAGTGAACAGTTTAAACCGGCCTCCAAAGGAAATTCACTCAAGCAATTCCACAGATTACAGCTAATGAACAATATTTCTTTGTGCCTATTTAGTGCTCATTAAAATGTAAAAGCCTTTCATTTCAACAGGCCTGTAATAAATATTCCTTTCCGCTATGCGAGTTGAATGAAGTGGGGCAAATAAGTGGTTGAAGCAGCATCAGCCAATTCATTATCACTGCCTGTTGGGCAAATGGAGACCATTTGTATTCGGGCTGGTGGATATGTGCTGCATCTGACTGCTAGAAAGTAAAGCAATGTGTGGCTTCAACCTTTGAACTCCTACCTCTTCCAAGGTAGCAAATCAAAGGTTTCACAGTTGGCTGGGCAGAGAGTAATATTTAATTTAAAGCAGAGGGTCATATAAATTCAATGAAAACTCCAAATATATATTTGAAAACAATCCAAAAAGGGAAATAAATGTTTATTAAAACAAATTGCAGTAACTAGGTGTTTCACCTGGGAAAAAGTGGTTGTTATTCATATTATTATTTTTTAGAATATTTATATGATTCCCTTGCACCTGTTATATTTATATCAGTCTAACATTTTGTGACAAAAGGCAATGCAGGCAACCTGGATTTTTCATTGATAGGATAATTTGAAATTCTGAATCTTTAATAAATTGAATCTGAAATTTTAAAAGTTACATTAGAACAAAGCATTTTTGATCTTCTCACACCTCATTCCAGGATAAAACTATTTTGATAACTTTGTGAAATCCATGTTTATGCAATTCCAAAATAATTGGAGTTCATTGTGTGCTGGCCATTTTTCTGTTGCAAAAGTTATATTCAGATTCAATGAAGAAAACAATGAATATGTAATGTCTGAGCATCTTCAAAATAAAATGATTAAAAGTCAACTGATATCATTTTTGAAACTTCAATCTAAATATCAAAAAAATTGATAAATACCTACCTGTGCCTAAATAAGGAATCCCTATGGATAGTTGTTGTCCAATTCTGCACATATGTTAATCAAATGTACTTGTTGGTAATGTGACCTACCAGCTGAAATGGGTCAATGCTTGATTCTGAAACAGAAGGTTGAGAGTTTAAGCCTCGGGACTATATGGTATTTGAACTCACTTGCCCTAAGTAGGTGACTTTTGCATTTCTTGGCCCAGATTCCAGATAGAGTACCATATGGACATAAAGTGTCCATCCAACTTATTTAAGTGCTGCTTTGTTTCATTTCTAGCAATAAGGCAAAAGTCTATGATACACACTGTCTTACTTCGTTTCCAGCTGGAACAGGATGCCAAATAATAAATGTAACAGGAAATGGAGGATGAGTATTTTTATAGACCTTATTTCACATTTCATTTCTATTGGTAATAACATTCATACTTTCTGATTAACACAACGGTTTTGACAACCATTTACAGACAAATAACCATAATATTGCAAATATACATCATGATTTTATCAAGTTATTTGATTAAGTGTTTATCCTTACCATAAATATCAAGGTTATGACAAAGCTATGTGGGTTTCATTTTTGACACTTGCAAAACACTGTCTTTGTTTATATCGTTTCTTTAATAACTTACTGGTTTATTTTTTGATCACTTCAGCACTTAATGGAAGATTCAGCAGTGACTGACAATTCCAACTCAATATCTCCATCATTGATAAGTGACCCTCTTGAGATGTGGGTTGATGTCTTTTTTTTCTCTGATGCTCTCAAAGGAAACAAAGATGAGAGGAGTATTGCTGAGTGCTGGAGAGCTTGCTAACGTTTGCGTGCCTGCAGTGGTTGGATGCCAATGATGGCAGTCTATCAGTGCACCCTGCCTGCATATGAACAACAGATTTGTCAGCCTGTGACAGGCTGACAGCCCAGCTCCCAGCCGCTTGTCCACTGTTATTAAATCAGTACCTCTTCGGAGCATGCAGGCAAGAGGCAATCTGCTTCCTCCATTTGCGGAGGCAAGTTGCCAGTCAAAACCAGATCAATGTCTTGAGGCTGTAGCCCCAATATTCCAGATAAAACTGAAATGCTTTCAACTTGCTTTATACTCCAGGATTAAACAAAAGTTTTAACTGACTGACAGAAGAGTGTTTCAGCCAGAGCAGAATTTATTTTAGTCTTGCTTAAATGTGAATTCTAAGGTAAAACAAATATTGCACGAATAAACTACAGCAAGTTTCTGCATTGGAGATTCGTCCCTGTGTGTAACATCTCAAATACACTGCATAGTTGTGGAAATTATTTAAAACTGATTCTGGCCTTAGGCATCTTAGCTAGTGTTTCTTGCTAGAAAAAGAGGTCCTGTGATTATATAGGAATATATAAGTCATTTTTGTGCATGCTTTACAAACTAAGGTTAATTCCATCCACAGCTGCGTATTAAAACAACTTGAAATACTTGCACAAACACGAAGGAGAATTTGGGCAAATAACTGACTGCTGAATGGAACTCTATGAACTATTTACAAAAAATTAAAATTAGGTTATCATCTTCCTTTAAAAGCGTAGTAGTCATTTCAGAAATAAGCAATTTGCACAAAACATCATAACGGAATTCTGCTAACTTTTGCTGAAGCCAGTAAATCCTATAAGTGGGATGCATTAAATAGAGAACTGTTTATTACTTGCAGCTAGGTTAAATTTTCACAAGCACTTGGAAAGTGCAAGAAGGAGTACTGCCTTTTAATAATAATGCTACAGAACTCTTCAGTGTAAAATATAATGGAATTCTATTAGATTCACTATTCTCTATCCATTTTCTTAAAGTATCTTTCACATTTATTCAATTGAAATTGATACCTTAAGACTGATTAGAACAGATTTCAATGTGGATAAATACACTTTAATGTACTCCTTTCCACCTTTGTCAGTCTCAACAGGGAAGGGAATTGCAATCTGATGGTTCTGACATATAACAAAAATACAAGGCACCACTGCTGAACTTATGTAATGATTTCTGACATTTCCGTTACCTTTATGAAACAGGAAATTTCAAAAGGCTACTAGTTTGTAGGTGTTTACAGGTTTAGTTTTTGCATTCTCAAAATACATGCATAGGTAATTGTATGCTATTGTTGCAGTGCAAACTCTTATAATAATTAATCAGTGAAAGTTCAATCCAAATTATAGTGTCAGGGCATCATAAAATGCCTTTATATTGATCTATACAGATTTAATTTTTAATTTTGTTTTAAATCTAGTCCAATTAATATCTTCTGGGGGATTTTGCCATTGATGGTAACTGAAAGCAGTGTTACCACAGCAGTTATCCAATTACATACCTACTGGTCGCAGCCAAATATTTTACAGTCAGCTAGTTGATTTTTTCCTTCTCTGCAGTGACAGTTGTCATCATCAAAAATGAAGGAAGTTTGGATTAATGCACAAGAGAACAGAAAAATGATCATATTGACCCCACATTCAATTTTCCTCCTAGTGTGCTTATATAACTGATTGCAACTGGTTTGAGTAATGCCTATAAGATTTGATTTTTTAGAGCAGCATTATCTAATGGAAAATGTGGCTGCTTTAGTAAAGTGTAGTGTTACTGGTACAGCATCAATCTTAACTTTACTAGGAAGAGTGGTCTACCAGTTATGTTAGTCTTCTGATGGATTCATATTTGTGTTCAATTTAAGATCTTTCCCAGCACCAGCCATTATTCCTTGACCAAGGTAGCAAAAAAGCAATTGAACTAAATCTCTCTGTAACCCACAGTGGACAGCCTATTTGTATGAGTCATAGAGTCACAAAGTGTGGTGCTGGAAAAAGCACAGCAGGTCTGGCATCATCCAAGGAGCCGGAGAGTCGACGTTTTGGGCATAGACTTTTCATGATGAAGGGTTTTTCCAGTGTCATAGTTTTCGACTCTGACTCTCCAGCATCTGTAGTCCTCACTTTCTACTTGTCTATACGTATGACTGAATATTTGGTTTTCTTTCTCTTTCTCTCCCTGATTCACTTAACTGCATTTAACTCTTTAAAAGTACATTTCCTCAATTGAACAGGTTACAATTAAGAACTCACTCTCAAACATGCAGAAGGAGAAAACTGCACCCCACCAATCTGGCACATCAAACTTCCTGTAACATGAACTGTCTAGGCCAAATTGTTGGTTCCATTTTCAATAAAATGTGAAGAACTAAACTACTTTATCATTAAAATAATCAATTACAGAACTCAACAGGCAACAAGTGACAAGTGGTTAAATGAGCTAATGTAAAAGAGCTTGTGTGAGCTACACCTGAGCTTTGCACTGTAACATCCCCTACCTGTGTTCAAAGATAGGTTACAGACTTAAACAACTTGACCTCTGATGTGTTTTATTCAATTAATTATCTTGTCTACTTCCTCGAGCTTTATTTTATTAATTCATGGAATGTTGGCATTACTGGCATTTATTTCCCATGCTTCTGCCCTGGAGAATATCATGATGAGCTGCCTTTTTGAATTCTTGGAGCCCTTGGGGTTTACAGACATACAAAGTGCTGTTACAAAGGGAGTTCCAGAATTTTGACCTAGTGATAGTGAAGGAACAATGATGTCCTTCCAAATTAGACAGCATCTGCCTTGGAGGATAACATGCAGAAAGGAGTGTTCCCATGCACCTGCTCCCCTTGACCTTCCAAGCAGAAGAGATCATTGGTTCAAAGGTACTTCTGAAGGAGGCTTGGTGAGTTACTGCATTGTATCCACGGTGTATCTGTGGTGAAGGGAGTGAAAGTTGGAAGTGGTAATTGGGATGCCAAACAAACAGGTTGCTTTGCCCTGGATGGTGTCAGGTTTTGAGTGTTGTTAGTGTTGCAATCATCCATGAAGACACAGCAATTGCCAAGACACCCCTGATTTGTGCCTTGTAGATTATATAATCTGTGAGGAGTCAGGAGGTGAGTTAGTTAGCATAGAATTCCCAGCCTCTGACTTGCCCGTGTCAGCACATTTTTGATATAGCTCATCCAGTTCTGTTCTGCTCAATAGTAATCCTTAGGATGTTAATAGTGGGGGACTCAGCAATTGTAATGCTGTTAAATGTCAAAAGGCAATGGTTAGATTCTCTCTTATTGAAAATGGTCATTGTCAGGTACTTGTGTGATGTAAATATTTTTTCTATTTATCAGCCCAAGCCTGGATGTTTTCATTTTTTGCTGCATGTATAGACAGGTCATTTCAGTATCTGAGGAATGACAAATGGCACTAAATATTGTGCAATCATCAGTGAACATCCCTACTTCTGACTTTACAATGGAGGGAAGGTCATTTATGAAACAGCTGAAGATGGTTGGCGCTAGAGTACTACCTTGGGGAACTCCTACAGAAATGTCCTGGTGAAAAAGGAGGAAGAATAATTCCTTTAATGCACGTCACTCTAAAATGCAAACTCAGCAGACTGAAGCACTAAGAATATGGTATATTTTAAAATTTCAAGATATTTAAATATTGGTAAATATAAAACTTGATCTCCTGCCAAACTACAACAATGCCTCAAAATTGTCTGCTAGTCTGCTGTCCCCACATACTCCCTGCCCTGTTATTTTGATCCAATCACACTGTGGAGGCAAGACTGACCTAGAGATATGGCATTGTACCACTTTCCTGAGACACACTTTTAAACAGACACCACACCAGGTAGATATATTACTAGCCACGCATTTATGTTGTTTCTCATTATCTATAAAATCATCTACAATTTTCTCCATTTGCTAACTGCCTCAACCAGAAATTAATGTGTCTACAATACAGTTGAATAAACACATACAGCACTCTGATATCTCATCCACATGCCTAGTCTTTATCTGTAAGTCTGATTTCAAATGGGCATTTTGACGATAGAGATAATCACAGCTGCACCTATTCCTGTTCCAACCTGACAACTACAGAAATGTTCTTTCCACAGAGGCTAACGAAAAGCAATCTGGAAATGGAAACATCAACAGTTTTTGTCCTTACTACCTTCGAGAGACTAACATGATAGCTTCCCAACTGTTGCTACAACTGTGCAAAGAAGTTTTCTAAATGAAAAGACAATCAAACTCCCTCTATCTCTCTGTCTCTGCAGACCTGGAACAATAATTTTGTTTTCTTCCCTCACAGATGCTGCCAGAAATACTGAGTATTTCCAGGATTTTTGATTGTATTTCTTATCATTCTTAATTGTAATTTTAAATATTATAGGTCGAAGTGAAGAAGAGGAATTGACTCCTTTAAATGTAATTGCCGCAAACATTTCTTGGGAAATCTGATACCACGCTTCTTCAAAAAAGTGACTAAGATAAATGTTTTAAGGATTCAAGAATGCTGTCCATGACCACAATATTTGATTCTATTGTAAGTGAGAGCAAATACGGGATCATGCAAATCTGTTTCAAAACAGCAATCATGTGTTTATTATAAAATAATTCTCGGTACAGACCTTAGTAACAGACAAGTCAGACTTCTAGGAGTCCAAAACTGTCCTGCCTGGCTCAGCCTAATTAAACCATTATAAGTATTGTTCACATCTTTAAGTATTAGTGCTATAGAATTTGTTTGAATGAATGGGCAGTTAATTTAGCATTGAGTAATTAATTGAATAAATTAGTAATTGAGTGGATGAACAATTAAGTGATTGATTTTGTGAATGAGTGATTGGTTGAATGAGTGATGGATGATTTATTACTTGAATGAGAAGAGATTGAGAGAATTAGACATTGGATGAATTGAGTAAAACAGTGACTAATTGAGTGAAAGAGTGATTGAGTGAATGAATGATTAATTGAGTGATTAATTGAGTGAATGAGACATTAGTTGAGTGAGTGATTGAATGAGTATATGAGTAGCTGGTATTTTATGCATTCCCATCATGAGTTTGGAGGAAGTGAGGCAAGTTTAATGATAGAAAGGCCCCGAGGCCTTCCTCTCCTACCACCAATTGAGACCCTTAAGAGATGATTGATGCCCAATTAAGTGCTTTTTGCCACTGCCATTGGGTTTAACACAGCAGCAATGAGCCTGTCACCATGCAGGAACACAATAAGTAAATGTGTTTGGTTGTTTGTGATACTAGAAGAAATTGGTTTGGGAGATTGGTGTGGTCTCTCATTTGAAGACATTCGGTCCCAACATTGGGAAAGGCTGTGGGAAGTTCTTAACAGTCACTCATTTGTCCTTGCTGCTGATCCCCTGTCTCTAAAAATAACCCCTCCCATTATCACCTATATCTGGCCTAGTCACATTGTGATCCTGAGTGTTTGGTGAGTATTGTTCCAACAGCAACCACAGCTTCACTGGTGGTGCAGTTGACCAAGCAAACTGTCTGCCTCTGAATAGCCCAGTAGCTCTTTGTGAGTGGGAAGTTCCTACCAACAGGTTCCCAATACCATCACCTCCATAATATTCACTCCAGTGTTTGAGTGAGTATTTAAGTGACATGCTGACCGTGATTAACATAAACAATGTGTGAATACTTGATTGTGTAAATGAGTGACCATTGAGTGAATTAGTTAAGATATTGATGAAAGCTTAATGAAGTTATTTCTTGAGTGAATGTGTGATTAGTTGTGAATGAATCACTAATTGAGTGAATTGTGATTAATGGGATGAATGTGTGATTACTTGGGTGAATTAAACATTGATTGATTAAGTAAATGAGTTGAGTGATTGATTAACTGAGTGAAATAATTCAAAGGAGTGAGAGTGAGTGAGTAAGTCAGGGGAAAAGGACATATTGGTGTATTCTTCAGTAAGGAGCCTCATTTCATCATACCATATGCCATTGTACTGTCAAGTCCTTTCATTTCTAAGGTGGCACTTCCAAAATATTGCAAAGTTGATGACCTTGATATGAAGTATCATCAATATGAAATAGTATGAGAACATTCTTTCTACCCTGCGTACTTTACCCATTTATTTTGTATTGTGGACCACAGGCTGGTTAATGTCTTTACATCCATAAACTTTCTCTCAATTTCTATGCCTCTACTGAATGATCAATGCAGCATTGAGCTTGTAGTGCTACTTCCAACAAGACACTCTGAGATACTCCTCCATGGCGAACGTCCATGGAAATATACCGACTTTACTGCAATACATGAGTATACTGTTCCACTAACATACTTGTGCTGTTTGGGTACTGTTCCAGCGTAATGAGCAGTTATATATCTGGAGGGGAAAAGTGTTTATTCCATGTAATTTTTTTTCTGTTCAAACATTAAAACACCGTGGTATTGTTGGACTTAGTCATTTTGCAACATTAAGCTCATATGATTAAATCTCTCCACATGTACTGTCACATTTGCTGGAGTTGGTATACTAATGTGTCATTAAATTGAGAAAATGGCCTTTTATTCTTGGTTTCAAATCCATAAGTGTTGATAATTCTGATGCTGGGACATTCCACACTCAATTGTTCAAAATGAACATTAATGCATCTGTTGGTTAAATGGAATCATGCTTCCAATTTAATCAGCAAGATTGGTAGTACAATAGTCACCCATTGTAGAAAACTATGTAATCTGTGCACAACTTCTCTAAATGTATTTGATGTAAGATTACCTGACTATAAAAGAGATATGTTTAGTTATGTTATTTCAGTTTCTGTTTCAATGTTACAGCAATACTATCTGGAGTGGAAAATTTTCAGTGCTCAATTTTTGCTTAGAATTAGTACTGCACAAACCCAAGTAGAAAGTATGTGGTCAGTCCAAAATTGGATCTTAGACCTCAATAAGAACTCTGCATGATCTACCCGCAGCTGTCATGTATCCACTTGCTGGCCATGCACTTGTTTTAAGGATATCAGACCATTTGGTTCACTGGTGGCAGCCTGAAGTTAAATCCCAGGAGACATTCTAAATAAGCAATTGGAAACATTCAAAAGCTGTTTAGTTATTGAGTAGCTCTGCTTCTCCTTACTACACATGAAGGTTGTCAGAGTTTCCTTTAAATTGACCCATAGCTGCTGATTACTGCTTAGACTTTACCTGATGAAAGAGCAGCGCTCCGAAAGCTTGTGATTTCAAATAAACTAGTTGGACTATGACCTGGTGTTGTGTGACTTCTGACTTTGGCCATATTGGGCGTTGAAGAATCCTGTGCTTGGCAGATGTGACTACTGTCTCTATACATTGCTCATTTACAATGTAAGTAATCTAACTGCTGTTAAAGCTAGCTGGCTTTAGGCATAGCTAAAGAATGGTCAAGATTCAGATTGAACATTTTCTGGTGTCCTTAGGGTATTGGGATTTTACTTCTCAATATATAGCTAAATTGTGCCCACTTCATGTTTGTAAAATTGATGCAATATGGTCAGTTCCTATCTCTAATTTTTTCCATTTGACAATATATCAGGTTTGTTGAAATTAATACATATTAATTTCCCAAATCAGCTTTTACTAGAAATGTCTCCATATCTAGGAGACATTAAGGACTGCAAATGCTGGAAGTCAGAGTCAATAGATGTGAAGCTGGAAGAGCACAAAACGTCAGATAGCATTTGAGTCCAAAATGTTGATATTCCATTTCCTCAGATACTTTCTGACCTGCTGTGCTTTTCCAGCTGCATATCTATTGACAATAGGGTTGGCATGGTGGCTCAGTGGTTAGCATTGCTGCCTCACAGCACCGGGGTCCCAGGTTCAATTCCAGCCTTGGGTCACTGTGTGAAGTTTGCACATTCTCCCCGTGTCTGCATGGGTTTCCTCCCATAGTCCAAAGATGTGCCAGGCAGGTGAATTGCCTGTGGTGTGAGCAGCATTAGCCAGAGGGGAATTGGGTCTGGGTGGGTTACTCTTTGGAGGGTCGTGTGGACTTGATGGGTTGAAGAGCCTGTAGGTAATCTACTCTAAATATATTGATATCTGTTGCCATCTTTAATGTCACAGATTTCATGTTTTGGAAAGCTATAAGTATACAAGCTGCACATGAGCTTCTATTTGTAGATTGTTATTTTGAAAGATTTTCAGAAACATTGAGTTAATTCATAAATTTCAACTTAATCATAAGTAGATCAAATTTTGACTCATCTCATAATATGTGGCTTCTGTCAAATTTTTATTGTATTGTTGCATTCATTAGGAAAATCAACTCCTTAATTTATTTATATTTTCCTAAAAATCAGATTAATTCCATTTAAATCTTACTGTTTTCAGGCCTGCTGTATGCTATGTTAATGTAATTCTATTTTCATTCCAATGTATTGTACTTATTTATCAATCTTTCTTAACACTGATTGTTAACTCATAATATATCACCTACTAACTCCACACATCCCTCATTATCTCATACACCATTCTGTGATTCCATATCTCCCCACATCTATGACTTATTCTATTCATCATCCAATCTCATCTACCAGTAATTCCACTCTGCATTAATCAGTTTTAAATTCCAGCACTGTTAGTTCTCACAAGCTCTTTTCCTCTTACTTTACAATATCAGAATCTCTACTTCTTCTCTGCACCCTTCATTGTCTCAATGAATTTGTTTCTTTTCTCATTCACAGAACAGTGTTCATGCCCCTCATAAGTCAGGTCAACTACTAATATTTCTTATCTCTAGTTGTTTAATTTACTGTCTTCATAAAACTACCTCCAATATGCTCAATTATCGTATTGTGGCAAACACTTCCTCTGCCTGCAGTTCTGAACTCTTTGCAAAGATCACAACTGTCCAGTTTAAATATTGTTCTTAATTGGAAGGGCTTTCCTAACTCTACCTTTTCATGTATTATAATAAAAATGACCATATCCATACATGATTTCCCCTCTCACTTTCAGATCTTCTAAACTATGTTGGCCATTTGGTATGTTTATCTCTATTTCATTCATACATCTATGTCCAGTACTAATTCACTCTTATCTAATCTTAGCTCCAAATATGCATATTAAATCTGTTTCTTTCTCACTACACCCTGATCAATTTGAATCATTCTTTTGAATTAGTCAAAAATTCTCATTGTTGTCAATATTTAAGGATTTTAAAACTAAGCCTTCCAGCACAGAATCACCATTTCTCAATTTGCTTATCTTCTCTTTACTCTTTTCAACCTTGGTGGTGTCTTGGCATCTTGTCTTGATTTCTTAATTAAAACAAAACACTTAACCCATAAACTGTGATTACTCCATAAATCTTTCTGTAATATTATATAGCCCCCTTTCACCCCATGCATGTTTCTTTCATACTATAAATTGTTATCTAAATCTATACACTCCTCTATAACTTCATAAACCATAGCCTATCCCACACACCTCTCTTTAACCCCATGTAACTTTCTTTCTTCCCATATATCATTCTTCATTCTCATACAGCACTCTAAGCATATTAAACGTCTTGACATTGTATACTAATACAACTTTTAGCACACATCACTAACTTAATACACCATTTCTTGGATCAATTTAAATCTATCACAGCAATCAGTTTCCCTGTATTATCTGAGCTGAATTTTCTAATGTATACAATTTCAGACTGGTAGGACCAGCATACAAAGGGTTACATTTTTCTCAACAATCAATTTATAGTCACCCACGTCATAGACATTATTGTTTTGAAGCAATAGGATTATCACAGGAGATCACTGAACTGAAATCTCCACATCACTAATGAGCATCTTAAGTCATCAGTGAAAATTGGCTTATAAATACTATGGCATCGTACCAGTTCTGGTTAGAATCAGTCAATTGGCCACAGCAGATATCAGCAATGGACACAAGGGTACAGGATTGGGCTGGATGCTGGAGATTCCCTTGAGATCTGGGGAGGCCACATTGCGGAATCTCAAGAAAACATCTGATCTGTCAACTACATCCACTATGGAAACATAGGAGCTCCCTGGGCAGTGGCAAAGGTATTGAAGAGTGTGGTGCTGGAAAAGCACAACAGGTCAGGTAGCATCCGAGGAGTAGGAGAGTTGATGTTTCGAACATAGGCTCTTTATCAGGAATGAGGGGTGGCTCAACGTGGCTGAGAGATAGATGGGAGGAGGGTGGGGGAAGGTAGCAGGGAATGCAATAGGTAGATGAAGGTAGGGGTGAAGGTGATATGTTGAAGAGGAGGGTGGAGCGGATAGATGGGAAGGAAGATGGGCAGTTCAAGAGGACGGTGCCAAGTTGGAAGGTTGGATCTGGGTTAAGGTGGGGGGAGGGGAAATGAGGAAACTGGTGAAATTCACATTACTCGGCATCGATGGTGAAATCCACCTCGATCCTGAGTAATATAGAATTCACCAGTTTCCCCGTTTCGCCTCCCCCACCCCAACCTTATCCCAGATGCAACCTTCCAGCCCGGCACTGCATTCTTGAACTGTCATAATAGTCCATCTTCCTTCCCACCTATCCACTCCACCCTCCTCTCCAACCTATCACCATCACCTTCACCTTTGTCTACCTATCACATTCCCAGCTGCCTTCACTCCCCAGTCCCACCCCACTCCCATCTATCTCTCTGCCCCCTTGGGCCACCCCCTCTTTTCTGATGAAGAGCTTGTGCTCGAAATGTCGATTCTCCTGCTCCTCAGATGCTGCCTGACCTGCTGTGCTTTTCCTGCACCAAACCCTTTGACTCTGATCTTCAGCATCTGCAGTCCTCAGTTTCTCCTAGTGGCAAATATAGTGTCAACTTATGACTTATGCATTTTAAGTAGGCATGTTCTTGCTTGAGATCAAAATCTAAGCTGTCAATCCAGAGAAGTACTGAGGCACTACAATACTGTTGAAGGTGTTGTCTTGCAGATGAGACCTTAAACCAAGGTCCCATCAGACTTCTCAGAGGGACATTAAAAATCCCATAGCACTATCTTGAAGAGTAATAATAGAGTTCTCTCTGATACACTGAAAAAAAGTTTATCTTTAAGTTAAGGTCACAAAGGAATAGCTAACCTGATCACTTGAAATTATTTGGGGGAGATATTGTTTTTCAATTCACTCATGGCACATAGGTGATGCTGTCTGGCCAGCACTTATTGCCCGTCTCTAGTTGCCCTTGAGAAGATGGTGGTGATCTGCCTTCTTGAGCTGCTGTAGTCCACACATGATGGCCTTAAGGGAGGGGATTCCAGGATTTTGGCACAGCAACTTGAAGAAACAGCAGTTTATTTCCAAGTCAGGATGGTGAGTGGCTTGGAGGCGAACTTGCAGGTTGTGGCGTTCTATGTATCTGCTACCCTCATCTTTCTAGATAGAAGTCAGTTTGGAAGGTGCTGTCTAAGGATCTTTGGTGGATTTTGGTGAATCACTGTGTGCACATTGGCTGTCACATTTCCTACATCACAAGAGTGAGTGCACTTTGTTCGCTGTGCAACAATTGGGGCATCCTGTGGCAATGGAAAATACTCCATAAATGCACATTCTCTTTCGTATAGCTATAGTGTTATTGTTAGTCTGAATTGCCGTGGTTAATACTATAGGCAATTTGGAAGTGAAATAATGGTTTTTGAGATTGTATCCTCTTTCCCATCTTTCATAACTCGGGAGGAAGTTAGGCCAAGTCCTAGGAATCCAAGGAATAGAAGAAGCTGCCAACATCCTCTTACAGATAAATGCTTGAAAGATGAGGTCTTAGAAGTACATGGTATTGGTCTAATGTTACAAATTTGTCACAATTATTTTGGTCTGTTGATTGACTAATCTGTGGTACAGATCTCACAGTTTGGCTAAAATCTTCAGATTTGCAGAAGAAGATTTTGATGGTCAAATGAGCTGTAATTTCCTAAGTCTTGATCTGATATGATGTCTCAATTACTGTATTTCAGACAGATCCACCATATATATATCTCCCTCTGTTTTATAGCAGTTATTGTATAAATATGCTCAATTGCGTAATAATGAGAAAAATTAAATGCAGGTCAGGTTGGGTGGAGGTGGCAGATACCATTACTTGAACTAAGGAAGGAAATCAAGCATCCCTGTCTGGTCTGGCCTACGTATGACTCCAGATCCACTGCAGTATGGTTGACTCTTAATTACCATTTAAACAATTAGGGTTGGGAATAACCAAAAGCCTATCCATTGATGCCTACAACCCATGGACAAATATGAAAAAAAGTCTTGATACAACTTTTAAAACCTTCATTTAATTCTATGGTTCTATATAGCAAACTCTGTCCTCACACATTCATCTTTAAATGACCTATCATTAATATGTCACTTACCTTACCTCATGTTACCATTGTGGCTCCATGCATCTTTCACTCACACTCAGTGGTCTTGATGTACTTCATGTATGCTGGTCAAAAAATGCTCATGAATTATCAACAAGCCAACAGGATTCTCTTTTATTATTGAATGTTAAATGAAAAAGGAGCTAATCTAGTTATTAATACCATAAATTATTTCCAGTTTATATTAATTGTGTGGAATGAGAAAATATATCAGAATTTTAATAATTGCACATGTTGAATCAAAGAAGGCTTAATTTTGGCATAGAATTCAAAAAGCCTGGCTGGCTAGTAAATATTTAGATTTAATAGCAGCTGGTTAGTAAATGTAGAAATTATCTTGGGGCCCTTTGAAATGCATAACTTCATTTTTATTTTTGTAATAAATTGTGTGATATGATGCTTCTGCAGGTTGATAAACTTTATTGTTCCCTCTGTAATTGACTAAATGAAGCCTGTGAAACGTGATGTTCTGCTAGACAATGCACTGAATCTCATTTTAGTATGTTAAAGACCTCTCACTTAAACTTAAATGGAATGAAGAATAAGGTGAAATTGTCATTGTGGGTGTTAGGAAGAAAATACATTGCAGACAATCATCATTTAATATCCAGTGCTGACTTTTTGAACATGTGCTTTCTCTAAATGATAAATCGGATGACTTACCTCCAACAATAATGTCTAGAATACAAATGAGGAAGCAAGTGTATTGTTAAGACACAAACCAGAGGCATTCTCGTTGTAAATTGTCTCTGTGCTAATTAAAACATTTTAAAACATAAAGCCTTAGCTATAAAAGCTAGAAAAGCTGTATTTAAAGGGATGGTATTAATTTAATTAGGCGGAGATGGGATACTTTTTAAAATAATCAGGAATCAAATCTGCAGACCCTTCTCTTTTACATATTCCAACCTTGTCATGAGGCGAAGGGTACTTTGAGCAGATTGTCAAAGAAGATAGCAGCTGTATCACATAGAATAACTCACATTATCATTTGAAGCCCAGCAAAACCTGCCTTTGCTGCATTAAACAGTTTTTTTTAGTGTAGGGGAGCCTTGTGGCACTACTTGGAACACAAATGACTTGTATTCAGAGGCTTGTCGGTTTTAATTCAACCTTCAGTAAGAATTGGGAATCAATTGAGCCTGTTGGGACAAGAACGTTATCTCACTGTCCTTAGTCTTATTACCTCTAAGAACTGCATTAGAACCTAGTACAGGTATAGACTAAATAGATGTTGCTTACAAGGTGTAAAGTTCATGGGTGCAATATAACAAATGTTAAGGTGCTTTCCACAAAGCCATTGGCAACCTTTTTGAGTTGCTGAGTCCCGATGTGAAAAATATGGTGAAATCAACAATAAAGATATGAAACATAATCCAGAATGGAAATTCAAATACAGTTCTTCCCTAAATGTTTAGTTTCACTTCATTTGTTGGTAAACTCTTTTGGAAACGTCTTCACTGTCAAGACATCAAAGATTCAGGTACACAGTTAGTTGTAAAATAACAGATGCACACAAGCAAATGCCATACAAGCTTATAAAAACACCCATCTGAAGTCCATAGACAAGTTAGAACACTTAATTGAAAAAAAAAATTGGAAGTATGTAGGTAAAGGGAAAATGGTAGTTGTTGCATATGTGAATTTTCAGAAATTATTTGATGATGAGATATTTGGTAGAAAAATTAAGGCAATATTGGGATAAAAAGTAAAGATAAAGTCACCATAGTCATACCAGTCCAGAGGCAGCTCTCTCATTAGAAAGAGAAATGACTGCTGGTGTTTTAACATGAGGGCTGCCACATTTCAGGCAAAGAAAGCTCTTCATGGTAACATCAGCTGATGTAGGAACTGAACTGTTGTGTCACCCTGGAGTACAAATCACTTGGCCAACCAATTGAGCTAGCTAACTAACTTATTAGAAATGGCAAGGGGACTTAAATTGGTGTGCCCTGAACTTCTTAAAATTTGTGTACTTATAATATTACAACATAACGTAAGAAATAGGGGCAGAAGTATCCAATTCAATCTCTCGAGCCTACTCCACCATTCAATATGATTATGTTTGACTTAATTTTAGCCTCAACTCCATTTTCCTGTTCGGTCTCCATAACCCTTAGACGCATTACTAACTATCAGTCTATTGCTTCTTAAATTTACTTACACTCTGAGGTCAATAAATTCCATGGATGCACAATCCTTTCAGAAAATCAATTTCTCCTCCTTTCCGTTTTAAATCTGCTATCCTTATTCTAAAACTGTGACCTCTGTGCCCAGGCTACCCACAAGAAGAAGCTTCTTCTCCACATCTACCTCTTATATACCCCCAATAAATCTCCTCTCATTCTTCAAAACTTGAGAGAATAAAGACCTAACTCCTCAATCTCTCTTCATAAGACAAACTCTCATCTCTGGAATCAATTTAGTAAAACTCCTCTGACTGCATTCAGTGCAACTACATCCCTCCTCAAGCATAAAAGACAAAGTTATACCCAATACTCCAGATGCAGTCTCACAAATGCCTTATTCAGCTGCAGCAACACTTCTCTACCCTTATACTGTATTCCTTTTTCAATCAATGTCAACATTCCATTTGCACTCCTTATTACCTGCTGCACCTATGGACTAGTCTTCTGTGATTCATGCAGAAGGATACCCATATCTTCGACACCAACGTATTCTAAAGTTTTTCTCCATTTAGATAAAAAGTTGTCTTTCTATTCTTACAATCAAAATGGATAACCTCACACTTATCCATATTAAACTCCCTCTGCCAAACTTTCCGCTATTCATATCCACGTCTACATTTCTTCTTTCTTTATTCCAACTTACTTTCCAACTTAATTTAATGTTATCTGCAAATGTGGTTAGAGTACCTTCTATCCCTGCATCAAAGTCCTTAACATAGATTATAAATAGTTGCGACATGAGAACTGAACCCTGTGGCACCAAGTAGAGTCACAGAGATGTACAGCACCAAAACAGACCCTTTGGTCCAACTTGTCCATGCTGACCAGATAATCCTAACCTAATCTAATCCCTGGATGTAGGTTTGCTCGCTGAGCTGAGAGGTTCATTTCCAGATGTTTTGTCGCCCTACTAGGTTATATCTTCAGTGGGACACAGGCAAAGCAGTGTACATGATTCCTGCTTTCTATTTATATGTTTGGGTTTCTTTGGGTTGGTGATGTCATTTCCTGTGATGATGTCATTTCCCGTTCTTTTTCTCAGGGGGTGATAGTCACAGTAGAGCGGACAGTCAAGGGGGCAATTTCAAACCAGTGTCTACAGGAAAACAACACGTACAGACCAAATATTGAACTACAAAAGCAATCATCTCAACGTCCAAAAACAAAGCTGCATCAGAACATTATTTCAACAAACCAACACACACTGCAGCACAGAGGAACTATGCAGAGCAGAGGAAAATCACCTATACTGTGTATTCAAAAAGAATGGGTACCCAGTGAACACAGTCCGCCGATTTCTCAGCAACAAACCCAAACAAGCAGACAAACACGTCCAGAAACCCTAGCCACTCTCCCCTACATCAAAGACATCTTCAAAATGACTGTCAGACTACTCAGACCCTTTGGCATTGTGGTAGCCCACAAACCCACCAACACACTAAAACAGCAGCTAATGAACCTGAAAGACCCTATACAGACAACAAGCAAAACTAATGTCATTTACAAAATACCGTGCAAGAACTGTAACGAAAACTACGTTGGACAAACAGGCAGAAAACTAGCCACCAGGATACATGATCACCAACTAGCCACAAAACGACATGACCCTCTCTCACTAGTATCCTTACATACAGATAAGGAAGGACATCACTTTGACTGGGACAACACAATACATCTTAGGACAAGCCAAACAGAGAACACATGAGAATTCCTAGAAGCATTGGTATTCTAACCAGAACTCTATCAACAAACACATCGAGTTAGACCCCATCTATCATCCCCTAAGAAAAAGAACAGGAAATGACATCACCACAGGAAATAACATCACCAACCCAAAGAAATCCAAACATATAAATAGAAAGCAGGAATCATGTACACTGCTTCACCTGAGGCCCACTGAAGATGTTACCTATTAGGGTGATAAAACATCTGGAAATGAACCTCCCAGCTCAGCGAGCAAACCTACATCCAGAACCTCAACCTGAGCTATAAATCTTCTCAAAACTCGCTAATCTAATCCCCCTTGGCCCATGTTCCTCTAATCCTTCCTATTCATATACCCATCCAGTTACCTTTTAAATGTTGTAATTGTATCAGCCTCCACTATTTTATCTGGCAGCTCATTCCATACATGCACCACCCATTTGCGTGAAAAAGTTGCACCTTAGGTCCCTTTTAAAACTTAGCCCTCTCACCCTAAGCCAATGCACTCTAGATTTGGATTCCCCAACTCCAGGGAAAGGACCTTGTCTATTTACTCTACCCATGCCCCTCATGATTTTATAAACCATATCAAGGTCACCATCAGCTCTGACACTCCTGGGAAAATAGCCCCAGCCTATTTAGCTTATCCCACCAGCTCAAACTCTACAACCCTGGCAACATCCTTGTATAACTTTTCTGAATAGTTGAGCCTTGCCAACAAGAAAAAGACCCATTTATCCCTACTCTCTACTTTGTGTTGGTTAGTTAATTGCCTGTCCAAACTAATAAATTAACCCTAACCCCATTTGGTCTTATCTTACATATTAACTTTTTTGTGGCACCTTATCAAGTGCTTTCTGGAGATCTAGATATACTCCATCTACTGGATCCCAATTATCCATTTTATTTGTTACATCTTCAAGCACTCTAACAACGTGATTTATCCTTCATAAAAATGGGCTTACTGATGGATTGCACTTTGAATTTCCAAATGTCCTGCTATTATTTACCTAATAATGAATTCCAAAAATTTCCCAATGACAGATTAAACTAGCTGCTCTGTAGTTTCCTACTTTCTGCCCTCCTCCCTTTTGGAATAAGTACATTACATCAGTTATTTAGCAATCCACATACCTATCCCGTATCAAGAATATTTTGGTACATTATAACCAATGGATCTACCATCTATGTTGCCACATCTTTTCAGACTCTAGGAAATAGGCCATCCGGCCCTGTGGACTTGTCTGCCTTCAATCCCAATAGCTTGTTCACTACTTCTTCCCTAGTAATGATGATTGATGTAAATTCCTCTCTTTCTAAAACCTCTACATCACCTGTTTATACTGGGATGGTACTACTGTCTCCCACTGTTAAAAATATTGATTTAATGTCTCCACTATTATTTCCTAGTCTCATCCTCCAAGAGCCAACATTCCCTTCAGCTATTCTCGTTACTTTTACATACTTATGGGTGCTTTTACTATACATTTTTAATATTTTGTGCTAGTTTTCTTTCATTATTTATTTTTGTTCTTTATAATACATTTTTGGGAACTTTGATCTCTAAAAGTCTCCCAATCTTCCAGACTGCTGCTGGCCTTTGCAAATAAAGGACAAATGATACCCAGATTACTGATTCTAATAAATTAATAGGCAAAAACAAATTATGAGGAAGACTGTTCAGTTAAGAAAATATATAGCGATATTGCATAGCAAATTAGTACAAATAATTGAGTGGCTTATATTTGACAAAGTTGCTAATTAGATTAAATTTTAAAAGTCTTAATGATCCAAGAAGAGGGAGTTCTGTACAAGAGATCCATAGATTAGAAATGTTATATGAAAGACAAAAGTAACTTTGAGTCATTGGATGTAAAGGAAGGAGCAAAATATTGGTCATTTCAGAGTCTGATTGCCTCCTTGCTGCTTTGGGCACCCTATTATAGGAAATACGCTGAAACAATGGAGAGGATACAGCAAAGTTTCATTTGAAGAATACCTGAAATGAGAAATTCTATTCTTAAAGAATGGCTTGATAACTTACCTTCTACACCAGATTAGAACAGCTTCAGAGTGAAATCTAACAAAGGTTTAAGAATTACGGAAGGTTTTGAAATGGTAAAAAGTGCTAAATTGTGTGACTCAGTATTCAGGGGTAGTAGACTAAGGAGAAGAACGATGGTGGGGGAGATGGAATTCAGCAATTTTTAGTGTCTACATTTTCAGCAAAAAAAATGTTGCCACAAATGGGTATTGGAGAGAAAGTATTGTATGAATTGAAAAGGGATTGTATATGTATTTGAAGAAGATGAATATTAAAGGGAGTAGGAAAAATGAATTAGAGTATATGGAGCCAGTTGAAGGACAGAACCAGCGAATGTGTGGTAGGCTGCCTTTCTCTGATTCTATCAGCTGGTCACAGCTCAAGTCAAATTGTCAAGTTTCTTTGTGCTTAAGTCACTCGAGGGTGTATATGGGTGAAACATGGGAATGAAAATTAAATGCAGTATATTCTGTGATTTAATTTGCTGAGTTGGATAGGAACGTCAAACTTGTTAATTCTATGTGCGCTGAGGGGTAACCTCTGTAGAATAATGGCAGTATGTTGCATTCTGCACAACATAGAAAGGGACATATGCAAGGGATGTGTGTGTGAGTTAATGGGGTGATTTGAACATTTTCCTATTTCATACAGAAAAATTAAATATTTCTGAGTCAGTAAAGTAAAGCCAGATTCAGAGTAAAGCTATCATCTCACAGTGGACATTAGCACCAACCTCAGAAGATTGGTCCTCTACCACACCAGCATGAATCTTTCTGTTCCCCATAACTACCTCCAATGATTTTTCTGAGTAAGTTTTCCCATTTTAATAATGGGGCTATTTTGTACTGGAGGTCTACACTTACTAAGAACTAGGATAAAATTGACCATATTTATTTTCGTTTGGATTCATTAGTGCCAGCTGATGGAAAAGCCTTTCATCCAGAAAGGCTGTGCTGGATTTGAACCTGATCTGAAAAGGTGAATGCACAGCATGAAGTATCCTACACGATCATTTTTTCTAAAAGCAGTCACCTGTGCTAACATTGTTGAAACCTGAGCAAAGATTTGACAACAGCAATAAAAAAGCAGGCACTAAACTTTTCACTGGGAGAGTAGGAAGCAAATCCTGGGGGAGGTTTAAAATTAACAAGCCTTGAATGAGATTAGGGATAAATTTTACTATTTAGTATTGATAGACTTTCACCTTGCCTAATGGGAGCATATATCTATGGTGCATGGAAAATAACACATTCACCTCCCTGCCCCAATTCTTGATATATTCTGCTATCACATGAAGCGCTGTGTTGAGACCACTAAATCATACCATATACCCTCGGAGAGTTTGTCTTTCAGGGAACAGAAGATGTGTAGAACAGATTCAAAGCAAGAACAGATTAAATAGTAGATTTGTTGGGATAGCCAGATCATCTGCAGTTCAGTTCATTTGCCTTGACAATCAGATATTTCTCAGAGGAAATTAAATGATGATTTAGAAACTGTAATGGGATAGATTGCAAAATAAATGGACTTGCTGGGCCAAGTGGCATTTCCTACTTCATTGAGTTTATTTATGCTGCATTGAATGGTCAGTGCTACAGAACACACAGCTAAGGACAGTGAATGCTGAGGCAGATAATGCTAAACCCATTTATGATCTCCGTCGAGACTGTGTTAATCTTTAAAAAGACAATTCAATTTCCAGTTGATAGTTGAAAGGAAGACACAAAAACAATTAAGATTTTAAGACTTTCACTGTAACAAACAGATGAAAATCACAATTGACTAAACACTATTTTTTGTAGGCATATTTTAAAATTACATAGCAAAACTTTCCTCTTCTATTTTTAACACAACTAAAAAACATGTTTCACATATATACTTAATATTATTATTCCTAATTTACTGGACCCAATCCAAAGTAATTCTGAACTCTCAACTGTTGACTTTTTGTTTTCTTTCCCTTCATAAAACCCAGTATCTCAACCCCAGAATTAAAAATCACACAACACCAGGTTATAGTCCAAAAGATTTAATTGGCAGCACACTAGCTTGTGAAGAGCCACTCCTTCATCAAGGGGATGAAGGAGCAGTGCTCCAAAAGCTAGTGTGCTTCCAATTAAACCAGTTGGACTATAACCTATGATTTTTAACTTTGTACATCCCAGTCCAACACCGGCATCTCCAAATCATAACCCCAGAGTTGACTTTCACAGAGAATGTTTATTTTTTGGAGCGCTTCCTTCTAACACAAGTAAGTAAAATTGTCTAGCCCTTGTTTCAAATCTTCATGAATGTACCTCTTCAAAGTGAGTACAATGTCATAATTGTAACAAGCCACTGAATGTAAATTCTCTACTGATTTTATTGGGTTCCAAGACTGATGAATGGCTGGGCTTGAAAAAAATCTGGGATCTACTCTTCAGATTCACTTCCATTTTCAGGATTTTCTGCCAAAAAAGAAGAAAGGAGCAGACTATTTAGCTGGAGGAATATGCCATAACGGTGAGACAAAAACTTACCCCATTGCATTCCTGAAAATCTTCAAAAGCAAATTTAAGCTAAAACTTTGTGAGGAACTGATTAAAATTTGCATTAATGAGCAGAAAGTGAATCCAATGGTTTTCCTAACGGAGCTATGTAAAAGTATAAATAAACCTAAAAGTGACTGCTGATTCTTGGTAAAAAAAAATGCCTTCAGTACCATGCTTGTAAAGCATTTGCCCAATACTAAGCACACAAAAAAGTAAATGATCCTTATCATTTGAAGGAATTCCTTTTCCTACAGATCTTTATGAATTATAGTATAACATTGCACACTAATCAATAAATACCCTCACAGTTATGCTCACAGCAGAATGAAAATAATGGGAGATAAAATGGCAATAGATGTTTAAATTAGAAAGCCCACCAAAGCCATTCTTTAACAGTAGTACAAGGTGGCAGCTGTGATTGAAGCAGCACTGATCTGGAAAACTCACAATCAACTTTAAAGGTGGAGTGGGGGAGGAGTGTTTTGTATGTTTGTGTGCATGTGAGCATCCATGGTTATGGAATTAATTGTTTCACTTTAATGATAGGAGGAAAGAATACAAAGGGAGATCAAAAGTTCCTGCAAATGATAGTGTGGTGTGAATCACTGAAAACATCATTTCCTGGGACTTTGGTGTCACCTAAAATATATTCTTAACTAATCTAATCCACACTGTAACAGGACAGGAAGTACTCAATACAGTTTCTGAATGAAGCTGCCTATTCACAGCACATCAATAACATTTGAACTAAGTTTCTGGAAATTTGGATGTCCATTACTATCCAAGGTAGAATAGAAGGATGAAATGTCTCACTGCAAAATTAGTCTAAAACCACAGTAAAAGCATTGTGAAATCTCTTTTTATTACCTGATTTTAAAGAAAACATGGACAGTTTCCATAAAGTATTGATCCACATGTATTGATGTACATATGCACCTTATTGTTGATTTGTGGAGATTTATTTCAAATTTATGATATTATTCACTGTCCCTCTTCAGGAGGTGGGCTCATGCTGGTGCATTTCTAAGCAATGTTATTGTGAATTTATGGCTGAACATTGAAGGAGCTGTTTCATTCAATACTCAACTCTGAAATTGGATTCAAACCAATCTTCCTCAGTCACTATCCTTCAAAGATGAAACATTTTTAGAATAGAAAACCAAATAAACAATAAAATATAAGATTACTATTTTCATTTTATAAACAGACTAACCAATTGAAAAGATCATGAGATAACAATGATAAAGGCAATTTAACCTACCTTAACTCATTCATCAAGAAGACTGCAGTCTTGCTATCATGGCATCCAACTGCTCTTACATTATTCCCTGGGTTTTCCCTATCTGGAATTGTATTCTATCTGGAAACCTCTTTCCATCAACTGATCGTGCTTAATGTGAAGACATTTTTGAGTTGTAATGCTGTTACACATAGTTGATATAATAAATTTCGTCAAGACTCGTGGGCCAGTTTTGAGGCTGTTTATGACAGTGCAAGTTTGTGTGTCCATTTACCAGGTCTAATATTGATTAGCATCAGTGCACAAAATAAATCTTAATTCTGCATCATGAATCAGCTCCAAAAAGATTACACTGCATTTGAAGTTATATGCAAGAATGTTCAGACAAACATTTCCTCTTTACCATAATTTAATGCTTTGGCAATCTGCAACCCATCAGTCTGCTTCCTAACTGTTGTAGCTTCATTGTTTGGAAGGCTTTTTTTTATTGAAAAGAAAATTAACGTTAAAGATAATCTACAATTATAGCTGCATTTTAGACCTAATTGTGAGAAGCCTCCCACTGGACTATTTATAAAGAACTAGCAGAATTCTCATGTAGTAAATGTATTATTAGGTGTGATAATAAGTTACATAATTAGCAAATTTTAAGCATATGCTGTGATAAGTTATTTCGGGTGCCTCAACTGATCTCATTGGGCCAAAACTTGGGGAGGTGACAGTGATCTCACTTTCAACTCTATCACCTCCTCTGGGGAAGGCTCTTCAAAACTGAGTAAATCAGTCAGGTAAAAGACTAGCAGTGGCCCTTTTGACAGAATCAGGAGCCCAAGACTGGAGGTCCCACTACTGAGAGCTGTTGGTTAACCAGAGGCCAACAGTGTTATTGGGGAGATGTATCTGCTGCCAGAATGATAACCTTCAGGGTTGTGCAAAGTGATTTGTGGAGTAGGTAGTGAAGGAGAGTTGGCAAGGGTCAGTAGCAAGTGAAGGTAGGATTGGCTCTCCATGGGGCCTCCTACCTTTCCAATGCTAGGTCCATTCATTGAGCACTGCTGGATTTTGAAAGGCAGATACACCTCTGTCCCTTTTGGGAGACAACATACAGCTTGCACTGGTTTACTTGCTGTGCACACCCATGGTCAGGGTCTCAATAGGTGGCAATGCAGGAAGGATGACCATGACCTTCTCACCCAGGATGTTATTGGGTGGAGGTTGGAAGAGTGGTGTCAGTGTGTGTACCCATCATGCTCAAAAGTGATTAAGTGCATTCGACGTCTTCAAACAGGTCACAAGCGAGGGTGAAAGATTCTGCCTATCACCTTCAATGAGGAATTGCTATCCAGTAACTCCTAACTTGAGGCCATTAGGTCAAATTTATAATTGGCCTTAGCTGTGATGGCCTTCATCATCCAATAGCCTGACATCAGTCATTAGCTAGGTTCACATAAAAAGAATGACAAGAGGATAGTGGATAATTGATGGTTTCCATATGTTCCTCAGAAAAACCGAAGAACATAAGAAATAGGAGCAGTAGGAAACCAGTTGTCTCATGCCTGTCCTGACATTCAACAGAATTGTGGTCGATCTGCCCCAACTCTCAACTTCTGTTTTGTGGCAGTTCGTCGTAGCCCCTAACTTTCACATATTTCAAAACTCTATCTAGCTCCTTTTTAAAAAATTTTTTCAGCTGTCTAATGTTCACAACTCTCTGGGAGAAAGAATTCTACATACTCATTATCCTCTGGTAGAAGAAATTCCTTCCCATCTCAGTTTTAAATGAGTGCCTTATTCTGTAATAATAATTAATAATCTTAACCCCTAGTTTGAGATTTCCTTGCTGGTAGAAACATGTACCCTGTCAGGAACCATCAGAATCTTGTAAGTTTCAATAAAATCACCCCTCATTCATTAAACTCTAATGATTAAAGGCCTAGCCAGCTTAACTAATTTTGATAAGCCCTTCACCCCTAGATGGAATCTCTTTTGAACTGCCTCTAATGCAGGTATCCTTTCTTTAATAAAGATGTGTGTTGAAACTTTATTGCTGGAACAGCACAGCAGGTCAGGCAGCATCCAGGGAACAGGAGATTCGACGTTTCGGGCACAGGCCCTTCTTCAGGCCCTCCTGAAGAAGGGCCTGTGCCCGAAACGTCGAATCTCCTGTTCCCTGGATGCTGCCTGACCTGCTGTGCTGTTCCAGCAATAAAGTTTCAACTTTGATCTCCAGCATCTGCAGACCTCACTTTCTCCCCTTAATAAAGATGTGGCCTCACTAACACAATGTACACTTGTAACAAGATTTCCTTAGTTTTAAACTCCACCTCCCAATCAATTAAGCCCAAAATTCCTTCTTACGGCTTTCTTAATTACTTTTGTGTTTCTTGTGCAAGGACACTCAGATCCCTCTGTATTGCACTTATTGGAATTTCTCTTTTTTAAGTTATAGTATGCTTTTTGTTTCTTCTAACCAAAGTGCATGTTTCACATTTTCTTATATTTAACTCTACTAACCAAGACTATTTCCACCTGCTGAACCTATCTATATCTCTATCCCCTTATAGTATCACAAAGATAGTCCCTTTTCTTTTGTTAAACGCTGTTCCTTGGTTCAAGGAGACTTTGTCCTTGATTTTTTTTCAGAGGGGCAATAAACCAGGCCAGGCTCTGATCAGTCTGGGTTTGGTCCAGAGATGAAAAGGATTTTGAGAGGCCTTTTGTTTTTGTGTAAACAGATGAGACTTCAGGCCAAAGTGGTCATGTTTTAGAAGTGACCTGTATAAAGAAAGGGGAGTGGTCAGCCCTCTAGTTGAGCTGAGCTGAGCTATTTAATTTAGTCTTAGGCTGGTTGGAAATTTGACATGAAGCTGTGTGAAAACTCTCTCTCTTTCTCTCTTTTCTGCCCTTCAACTTCAACCTGTAAGCATGTGTTCCATTTATACATTCTTTTAAAGAGAGTTTGCTTATTGGGACTGTTGTGTATATTTGGAACAGCATAATTAAGTCTAGTTGGATAGGTGGAGTTCTGTAGGGGTTTTTAATTCTGTTCTTTGTGTTTCATTGTGTAATTTTGTGAATAAATTTTTGTCTGTTTTAAAATCGAGTGGTCCACCTAGCTAACTTACTCCAGGTAATTTTCACTGTACACTTATCGAAACAAATTGCAAAGTTATGGTCTGGGGCTGCCTGCTCAAGAATATTTTGAATGGTCTGGCCTAATCCATAACAGGAGCTTTTTTGCATTCTCATTGCCATATACCTTCCCACCTATATTTGCATTCTCACTAAGTTTGGATGCATTACACTCTCTCCCCTCCTTCAAGTCAGTAATCTAGATTAAAAATATTTGAGGCCCTAGAACTGATCCTTGTGGTACTCTACTAGTTACATATTTCCAACCTGGTTAGATTCTCACTTAATACCATAATACCATAAGAAATAGAAAGAGGAGTAAGCCATTCATCCTCTTGAAGCTGCTCCATTATTCAATAGGATCACAGATAATCTGACACTCCTTACAAAAACTTTCCTGCCTTCTCTCAATACCCCATTATTTCCCCTATGCTCAAGAATCTATATACCTCAGCCTTAAATTTATACAAGGACTCTTCCCCCATAGCTCTTTGTAGCAAGGAATTCCAAAGATTCACAACTCTCCGAGAGAGGAAATCTCTGCCCATCGCAGTCTTTATATTGTTCATTTTTTTGCTGGAGATGTTCATTTCCTGGCAATTGTGTGCCACCAATATTACTTGCCTTTTGTCAACCCAAGCCTAGATGTTGTCCAAATTATGGTCCAGTTGGTAAAGCCACAGATTGGCAAAATGGCAGACTGTCATAATCACAAACTTGTATGATCACAGAATAGTACATTCATGGACTCATACAATGACAGATTGAACAATAACAGACTTGTACAATCACAAACTGGTACAGTTAGAGATTGCATGCTTGATTCCTCAAATAGGAACTTCCCAATCTTTTGTATAATCTCTGTAAATGGTACAAATAGCATTGATATAGACTGAGAAAGAGGAAGAGGTCTTCTTGTACTTTACTTAATGCATTTAACTGGATGCTTGGAGATCAGCAAACATTCTGTGTTGAATTGCCATTTGATTTTGCAGCTCTTCTGTCCCCTTGGGATGTGCTATGTCTTCACTTGATCCCTGACTGATTTAATTTCACAGTTCTGCTTTTATTTATGCCCTGCCCCTAATGTATTTCAAACTATTTATTATTACTGTTTATTTTGGCAATATGTCTCCTTCCTAATAAGAGTAATTACAGTATCATTATCAAGAAATGCTATATTAATGGTTGTACTTGTTAGCTGAAAATTACTAGGAATAAGTCAAAACAGAGGCCACTGGGTTAATAGACCAATTCACATTTCCTTGACCCAATGTGACCTATGACATTGCAACAGCACATAAGGGAACAGCAAATAGACATCTTCTATTTATCTAAATTAGAAAAAAAAGGACATGTAAATTGCATGACAGTTATAAAAGATACTGTTTACCTTGGTCCAATCTTTGTAGAAAATATTAAGTTAGAATATATTAAGTCTTCAAATTTGTTGGCATCCTGCATATTATTTTACATATTAGTTTTTTGCAATTTTGATTTTAAACATCATATCTATTTGGGATAGCTACAGTATAAAGCAAAGCTACATAAGCACATTATACATTCTAATAAGAAACTACAAAACTACACATTTAAAGAACTTAGCTGAGTGGACAAATGGATATTTGCAACTTCATCAGGTCACACTGATGTTAAGGGCAACAAAATGGCAATTAGTATGAATGGGCTTTTGAAAATACTTAAGTGCTTCAGTCATAGTGTTAAAAACTTATTTTATACTTAAAACTTTCCTTTGTAATACACTGTTTAATTGAGCTTTGAAGTGCTAAACAAAAGAAAAAGCCCAATATATTACCTTGAAATGGCTGAGCAATAAAGTTTAGCATTTCTGTTCTATTTAAAAATTTAAACTCCCATTTCAAAATGTAGAACGGATGTCCAGAGGCAAGGTTCTGAATAGCCAATAACTGCAAACGAATACATTTTAATAGGGGTCATGCTTCACTCAATCTCAACAAATGCATTGGGCTATGCCACTGGTAAACTCTCCCTGTGTGATTTAAAAGCTTTGTTTACACAGGAGGAATAGCATCAGTTAAGAACAACTATATTTGAATTTACTAGTTCTGTTTTGATTCTCGCAGTTGCTCACATGCAGAGGTGGTTCAGTGCGGTAATATTATATGAGGATAGCCTTGAATGTTTCATTGGCCTGGATGCCGTTATCAGTGATGAAGTGATGATACTCATGACCTATCTTGAAGAAAGCTGTCCATAATGATTGAATGATTTCTTTGACATGAATTTTCCCTTTCTTATAATCATTTGAGTCCGGAACTAAGTCAAAACGATCACCAAGCATACTATGACAGTGCTATTATTTAAACAGAGTAAACAGCCAATTGCCTGAAAGTACATCCATTGACAGCAACCCAAGATGTAAAATGCACTGAATGTTCACTTTTAATGGAAATGTTACAGAGAATAAAATAAATGATTGAACTATAGCCATCGGATTATGATAGGTACTAGTATATCAAAATATCTTTTTAAAGAAATGTTATTTTTAAAATATATGCATTTCCCAAAAACGTTTTATGTTCCACAAACAAAAAGTATTTTTGTTCAGTATCAATGAGGCAGTTCAGTCGCAATTCAGCAATTATTAGGCTGTTAAAGCACCGTTACACCTGATTCAGCAATGTAACTTGTCAAGTATTTTATTAAAAATGCCAAGAGCTGAAAAGTGAATGTTGTCATCAGTTCAATGATTTCCAATTAACAGCAGTCTAGGCAGACCTGAACAATGAATCCTATGGAGAAGTGTAGAATCATCTTGCCTATCTGTATTTTACCAGTGGTAGAGTCAATGTCAGATGATGCACCCGTTGGCCAATTATGCCTGAATAATGGCTGCTTAAGAGCATTGTCCCACCATTGCTGATGTGGGGTTTTACAGCACTATAGATGCACATACCATACAATGAGCAGGTAAATTCTGGTAACCTGACAGTGAACTTTGGATTGGTTCCTCCTGTTTAGGACCAATGGAGACCTTCCTAATGTCCAGATCAATCTCAATGTGTTTGTTTCCCCCAGCTTGGTTATACTGATGAAAGAACCCTACTCCTCATCTGCCTGCATGGCATCAGTGAAATTGCCTCACTTAACTTGGCCTCCAGTAATGAACCTCATGGGGTACTGGCAGCATTTCTAACAGTCTCTTCCATTCTTATTGGTGTTGCTGGATCTGGAGAACAGCAACCATCTAATGGGTCAACAGCTTACAGAAGTAGGACTTTGTCCCAGGCAGGGAAGTTGGCCAATTAGCATGCTGATTCCTGGAATATTAGGCAGAGGTGAGCTCATAGCTTACTTTAATGGACCTTAGAAACAGCTTGGAAGTCTTGTGCAAGCATGCTTCTTTGCTTAATGTAAGAGTACTACAAATTTGCTTAATTGTGTTGGATGTCATTCAACAATTCTATGTTGAGGGAAGAGATTGAAAAAGAGGAAGATATAGTGGGAATTGAAGATGAATGATCATTAAAATGCACATGGATCATTGGAACCAATTATCCTGAATGGAATCTTACCAGCAATTGGCCAATTATCATTTTTGTTGAGATTTACAGAGGAATTTTCTCTGCAAACCCTAATGTGTTTGCTTGTATGATCATTCTAAAATCGCCTCAATAATTATCTACCATGCCCCTATGAGTCCTGGTCATTCAAGGTTAGCCCATTCTCTCACTTACCTGTGTGGGCGTAGTTGCCACAGTATTTACCAGGGTATTCTGGAAACTTTGGCACCGGCTCCATATTTAAGTAGCCATTATATAACAGAACAAGCACCAAACTTTCCTGTACAGGAGGAGATATTTGCTCTCATCATGGCAGGTAAGGGAAATTGATGCCCTACTTTGCAGACAAATACCTGGAGGTCCTGGTGAATGAGGTGGTGCAGAGGAAAGATGTCCTCTTCCTCCAGAAGTGGTAGAGGAGGCCAAGATACCAGACCCTTCCTATTTGGTCTAATGTTGCTTACTGGGTCAAAATGGTCTCAACTGTCCAGAGGATTGCTCAACAATGTCGTGGCCTGGTGCCAAACAGCAACATATGTTAAATGTGAATCACATGGCAATCATTTCCATGCCAAAGACATTGCATGTATTTCAAACAAACAGACATGTCTCAAAGTTGAAGAAGAGTGGTCCTCACTCAAGTCAGAGGGTCAAGGCGCAGCAAGTCAAGGGCTATCTTATACCAAACCAGAGAAGCTAGGCTGCGGCTCAGAACAGTCAGGGCCAGAGGGTCCCACCTTCTACAATCCAGAATGGGCCACGCCGGTCTTGTGAGTCTAGCGCTATGTCTGTCACTTGAGCATCGTCAGGGAGCTGTAAGTACATTAGACAGGGATCTAGTCACTCATCATTCAGGGTTTTCCTGCTCAGCTGCTCAAGGGCGCTGTGAGGCAGCAGTACTAATCACTGAGTCACGATGTTGCCCCACGGTGGCTCAGAAAGCAAGGTGATTGTTTTGTCAGCCACATGCTGTATATTCAAGTAAACATAATAGTGGCATTTCCATACTTCCACTCAAAAATAAGTGAATATATTAATACCAGTTGTAAATGATAGGGAAACTTCATTCATGACATTGGAACACTGGACGATAGGAGTGTTCAATGCTCTAGGCCCATTGTAGTTCTGACTTGGCACGGACAATTTTATTTCAACACCCTAAGGAGATGTAAATAATCATTAGCTGTTTGCTCAGTGCGCCACATAAACTTGAAATTTGCAACATGATATGAAAGCATACTGCAGCCCTTGGTGTTGTTATACTATGGTAGGTGAAGTCTGTTAGAGTAATTTATATCTCCCACAAAGGTGCTCTGTCCAGGGAGGTGGAAATTCTCCCAGCTGCTTGGCAAACACAGCTTCAGTGATCCTGATCACAGGAATTCAGTTGGGACAAGTGGACAGAAATCCCACGGCACTCTGCTTTGGAGGAAGGACTATGGTGACTTTCACTTGCTACCCATCTCCAGTTTTCCTTGAGAAGCTAATAGTGAGTCATCTTGAACCACTGCAGCTAATTCTGTGCAGGTACAATCACAGTGCTGCCAAAATGGGAGCTCTAGAATGTTGATGCTGTGATATTGAAGGAATGGCAATGTAGTTTCCAAGCCAGGACGGTCCCTATTCCCATGCATCTGTTGCCCTTGTCCTTCTGGTTGCTCAAGGGTCTGGATTTGGAAGGTGCTGTTGGAGGATCCTTGGTCAGCTGCTGAAGTGTACTTTGTAGATAATAAATACCAATGTACATCAATGGTGGAGCAAGTGAATCATTAAGGTGTTGAAAGAGATGCCCATCAAGTAGGCAGGTTTTTTTTCCTGAATGATATTGATCCTCTGGAGTGCAGTTGGAGGTGCACTCATCCATGCAAGTAGAGAATAGTCCATCACACTTGTGACTTGTACCTTGTAGATGATAGACAGGCATTGGAGCATCACAAGGTGTATTATTTACTTCCGAATTTCCAGTCTCTGACATGCCCCTGTAGCCAAGTATATATTTATGGCCATTCTGTTTCAGTTTCTGGTTAATGGTAACACTCAGGATTTTGAATATTAATACTATTAAATGTCATGGGGAGATAAACTCCAATTATTGCTTGGCATATGAGTGGCATGAATGGTGATTGCCATTTGTAACCCTGAAAGGCTTCCAGACCTTGCTTTATATTACCAGGGACTACTTCAATATGTGAGAAGTTGTGAATGGTACTAAACATTGCGCAGACGTCCCTGAACATCCCCACTTCTGACTTTCTGATAGGAGGAAGGTCACAGATGCAATGGCTGAATTGGCCCTAGGGTAAGGCAATGAAGAACTCTTGTAGCGATGTTGTGGAACTGAGATGATTGCCCTTCACAGACTGCAACCATCTTCCCTTGTGCTAGGTATAATTCCAACCAGAATAGAGGTTTGTTCTGATTATCATTGACTCCAGTTTCATTTGGAGCGTGTCCAGTGCGGGGAGGGGGCAGAGCGGCCCCAGTGTGGGGGTGGGGGGAGAATGGGTCTAGCGTGGGGGGAGAGTGAACCCAGCACATGGGTGGGGGGAGAGTGAGCCCAGAACGAGCGTGGGAGGGAGAGCGAGCCCAGCATTGGGTTGGGGGGGGGTGGTAGAGTGAGCCAGCGTGAGGGTGGAGGGGGGAGAGTAAGCCCAGCGGCAATGTCAGTGAGGCAATTCCAGCAGTGAAAGATGGTGCCTGAGGATCGGTGACTTCGTTGTTGGTTGGATCTGGTGCTGGCAGAGGCAAAAGGGCATCATGGCATTATCGCTGCAGTGAGTTGTGGTGAGAGACACTGTTGTTGATAGGTTTGAGCAGGCTGTGGTGGAGGTGAATCGGCCCAGGGATGAAAGATGGTGTCCGAGGACCAGGGACTTCAACAATAGTTGGGTGTGGTGAGGCTTTGGTTGTGCTGAGCTGGAACTTGAACATAGATGGACTTGTTTTTACTTGTATCATTTCATTTTTCTCTTATTCTTAATCTAACAAAATGGCACTGTATTGTGGTGATGAAATGAAAGCTTTTCACTGTATTTTGTTGTATTTCTCACTATAAAATACAAGTGACAACAAGATCATTCATTCATTCAATAATGCCATGTTCAGTCAAAAGCTGGCTTGATGTCAGAGAAGCGGTTTCTGTTTTCACCTCTGGGGTTCAGCTCTTTTGTCCTTATTTAGGCCAAAGCAATGGTTTCAGGTGACTCTGGTGGACCTCAGGCTGAGCATCAGTGAACAGGGTATTGTTGCGTGAGTGCTGCTTGCTATTACATCACCTTTCATCATTTTGTTTATGATCCAGATAGGCGAATGGTAATTGGTCAAAATAGATTTGTTGTCTTTTTATTGATAGGACAAAAGGAAGGACTTAAACTACTGGTGAGTAACAAAGATGGTCAGAGTATCCAGGTTAAAAATGAAGGTATGCAAAGCAGCAAAGATTTAATGTTTTTTTTAGGAACAAGAAGTGAATGACTAAAGAGGCAGATGAATGACGTTCGGGGCAGAAAATGGATTATGGAAGTAAGTTAGTAAAAGATATAGAAATAAACAGAAGGGTTTCCATGTGTTTATAAAGCAAAAGAGTTTGCAGAACCTTGTCAAAGGCTTTACTAAAATCCAAGTAAATAATGTCTCCCGCTCTGGTCTCAACAATCATTTTGGTTACTTTCTCAAAAACTCAATCAAGTTTGTGAGACAGGATTACTCTTGCACAAAACCATACTGACTATCCTTCATCAGTTTTTGCCTCTCCAAAGCTTTCAGAATCACTTCCAAGAACTTATCCTATCCTCCGGCACCTCACCCATGGTTATAGCTTATACAAATATTCCTGCTAGGAGCCCTGTAATTTCTTCCCTAACTTTCCACAATATCCTGAGATACACTTAATGAAGTCCCAGAGATTTATCCATATTTATGTTTTCAAAATTTGGAGATGCCGGTGTTGGACTGGGGTGTACAAAGGTAAAAATCACACAACACCAGGTTATAGTCCAACAGGTTTAATTGGAAGCACTAGCTTTTGGAGCGACGCTCCTTCATCTGATCACACAACCACCTGATGAAGCTAGTGCTTCCAATTAAACCTGTTGGACTATAACCTGGTGTTGTGTGATTTTTAACTATGTTTTCAAAGACCTCTAGCACTTGCTCTTTCGTAATGTGAACTGTTTTCAAAACATCAATATTTATTTCCCTGAGTTCTCCTGCCTCGATTTCTTTCTCCAGTATAAAAACTGATGCAAACTATTCATTTAGTATCTCTCATGTCTCCTGATGTTCAACGCATTCAATGTTATTGATCTTTAAGGGACCTATTCTTTCTGTAGTTGTTCTCCTGCTTCTAATGTGCTTGGAGAATCTTTTTGGATTACCCATAACCTTTTCTGCCCAGGTTATCTTATAATCCCTTTTTGCCCACCTGATTTCCCTCTTAACAATGCCCTTACATTCTTTTTACTCCTCGAGATTCACTTCATCCTAGTTGTTTATATCAAAAAATGATTCTTTTTTATTCTTGACTAGAGTCTCAACATTTTTATTCATCCATTGTTCCCTATACTTTCCAGTCTTACATTCACTCTAACAGTAATGTAATGCCTCTGAATTCTCATTATCACACTTTGAAAGCTTCCCATTTTCAGTCATCCCTTTACTTGCAAATAGTCTATTCCGATAAACTTTTGGAAGTTCTTGTCTCATTCCATTCAAGCTTGCCTTATTCCAATTAAGAATTTTAACTTTTATGGAAGCTAATTCTTTTCAATAACTTATAGAATTATGATCACCCGTCCCAAAGTGTTCCCCTACTGACACTTCAGTCACTTGCCCTGCCTTATTTACTAACAGAAGGTTACATTTTGTTCCCTCCCTAGTCAGTATATTTGCATATTGATAAAGAAACTTCTCCAGTACACATTTAACAAATTCCTCACTATCCAAGCCATTAACATTATTTGAGTCCCAGGTAATGTTTGAAAAATTAAAATTCCATAATTTACAACCCTATTATTCTTACATGAATCTGAGATCTCTCTACATATTTGCTCCTCAATTTCCCTCTGACTATTGAGGAGCCTACAGTACTGCTTTTTTCGCATTTCTACCCATATAGTTTCACTGGACAATCCTCAGAAACATCCTCTCTGATTATAGTAGCAATGTTGTCCTTTATCAAAACACCACTCCCCTTTCTCTCTTGCCTCCATTTCTACCCTTCATTTAGCATTTAAAATCTGGAACATGAAGCAGACCGTCCTGTCTTTCCCTTAGCCAAATATCTCTAATAGTCATGATGTCCCAGTCCCATATTCCCATACATGCCCTGAGTTCATTAGCCTTACCTATAAGACCCCATAATATTGAAATAAATACAGTTTAATTCTACAGAGTTTTTCTGACTTGTTCTTATTTGCCATTTCTAATTAAGTTGCTGTTTTCTGATTCAGAACCATCCTCAGCTGCCTTCCTATTTTCACTGCTGCTTAGGATCCTTCCCACCACCACTCTAATAGTTTTTAGGTTCCCGGAATAAAACTAGCAAATCTCCCTGCCAGGATAATGGTCCCCTTCCAGTTCAGGTGAAACCTATTCCTTTCGAACAGGTCTTTTCTGTCCCAAAAGAGTTCCCGGTGATCCAGAACTCTGAATTCTTGCACGTTGCACCATCTCTTTCGCCATTGATTTATCTGCTCTTTTTATTGCTACTCTCATTAGAACGTGACACCAGGAGTAAACCAGAAATTACTGCCTTTTGAGGTCCTGCTTTTTAATCTTCTCCCTAACCTCTTACATTCGCTCTGTAAAGCCTTAACCCTTTCCCTAACTATATCGTTCCAAGCAATGTGTACAACAAATTCCAGTTTCACACATTCCCCTTTAACAATGCGTTTTGACCGTTTTAAGATGTCCTTAACCGTGGCACCAGGAAAGCAACTTGCTATCTTGGATTTACAGGAGAAAGTGAGGTCTGCAGATGCTGGAGATCAGAGCTGAAAATGTGTTGCTGGAAAAGCGCAGCAGGTCAGGCAGCATCCAGGGAACAGGAGAATCGACGTTTCGGGCATAAGCCCTTCTTCAGGAATGAGGAAAGTTTGTCCAGCAGGCTAAGATAAAAGGTAGGGAGGAGGGACTTGGGGGAGGGGCGTCGGAACTGTGATAGGTGGAAAGAGGTCAAGGTGAGGGTGATAGGTCAGACTGGGGTGGGGGCGGAGAGGTCGGGAAGAAGATTGCAGGTTAGGAAGGCGGTGCTGAATTCGATGGATTTGACTGAGATAAGGTGGGGGGAGGGGAAATCAGGAAACTGGTGAAATCCGAGTTCATCCCTTGTGGTTGGAGGGTTCCTAGCCGGAAGATGAGGCGCTCTTCCTCCAACCGTCGTTTTGTTGTGGTCTGGCGATGGAGGAGTCCAAAGACCTGCATATCCTTGGTGGAGTTGGAGGGGGAGTTGAAATGTTGAGCCACAGGGTGGTTGGGTTGGTTGGTGCGGGTATCCCAGAGGTGTTCTCTGAAACGCTCCGCAAGTAGCCGGCCTGTCTCCCCAATATAGAGGAGGCCACATCGGTGCAGAGGATGCAATAGATGATGTGTGTGGAGGTGCAGGTGAATCTGTGGCGGATATGGAAGTTTCCTTTGGGGCCTTGGAGGGAGGTGAGGGGGGAGGTGTGGGCGCAAGTCTTGCACCTCCTGCGGTTGCAGGGGAAGGTGCCGGGAGTGGAGGTTGGGTTGGTGGGGGGTGTGGATCTGACGAGGGAGTCATGGAGGGAGTGGTCTTTACGGAATGCTGATAGGGGAGGGGAGGGAAATATATCCTTGGTGGTGGGGTCCGTTTGGAGGTGGCGGAAATGACGGCGGATGATGCGCTGTACATGGAGATTGGTGGGATGGTAGGTGAGGACCAGTGGGGTTCTGTCCTGGTGGTGGTTGGAGGGGCGGGGCTCAAGGGTGGAGGAGCGGGAAGTGGAAGAGATGCGGTGGAGGGCATCGTCGACCACGTCGGGGGGGGAAATTGCGGTCCTTGAAGAAGGAGGCCATCTGGGTTGTGCGTTTTTGGAACTGGTCCTCCTGGGAGCAAATGCGGCGGAGTCGAAGGAATTGGGAGAATGGGATGGCGTCTTTACAGGGGGCAGGGTGGGAGGAGGTGTAGTCCAGGTAGCTGTGGGAGTTGGTCGGTTTGTAGTAGATGTCCGTGTTGATTCGGTCACCTGAGATAGAAATAGAAAGGTCGAGGAAGGGGAGGGAGGAATCTGAGACTGTCCAGGTGAATTTGAGGTTGGTGTGGAAGGTGTTGGTGAAGTGGATGAACTGTTCAACTTCCTCGTGGGAGCACGAGGCGGCGCCGATACAGTCATCGATGTAGCGGAGGAAAAGGTGGAGGGTGGGGCCAGTGTAGTTGCGGAAGATGGACTGTTCCACATATCCTACGAAGAGGCAGGCATAGCTGGGGCCCATGCGGGTGCCCATGGCTACTCCTTTCGTTTGGAGGAAGTGGGAGGATTGGAAAGAGAAGTTGTTCAGGGTGAGGACCAGTTCAGTCAGTCGAAGGAGGATGTCAGTGGAAGGGTACTGGTTGGTACGGCGGGAAAGGAAGAAGCGGAGGGCTTTGAGTCCTTCATTCCGTAAAGACCACTCCCTCCGTGACTCCCTCGTCAGATCCACACCCCCCACCAACCCAACCTCCACTCCCGGCACCTTCCCCCTCACCTCCCTCCAAGGCCCCAAAGGAAACTTCAATATCTGCCACAGATTCACCTGCACCTCCACACACATCATCTATTGCATCCTCTGCACCCGATGTGGCCTCCTCTATATTGGCCGGCTACTTGCGGAGCGTTTCAGAGAACACCTCTGGGACACCCGGACCAACCAACCCAACCACCCTGTGGCTCAACATTTCAACTCCCCCTCCAACTCCACCAAGGATATGCAGGTCTTTTGACTCCTCCATCGCCAGACCACAACAAAACGATGGTTGGAGGAAGAGCGCCTCATCTTCCGGCTAGGAACCCTCTAACCACAAGGGATGAACTCGGATTTCACCAGTTTCCTCATTTCCCCTCCCCCCACCTTGTCTCAGTCAAATCCATCGAATTCAGCACCGCCTTCCTAACCTGCAATCTTCTTCCTGACCTCTCCGCCCCCACCCCAGTCTGACCTATCACCCTCACCTTGACCTCTTTCCACCTATCACATTTCTGACGCCCCTCCCCCAAGTCCCTCCTCCCTACCTTTTATCTTAGCCTGCTGGACAAACTTTCCTCATTCCTGAAGAAGGGCTTATGCCCGAAACGTCGATTCTCCTGTTCCCTGGATGCTGCCTGACCTGCTGCGCTTTTCCAGCAACACATTTTAAGCATCTTGGATTTACAGTCTTGGCTGTAGAATATTCTATCTGTGCCCCTTATAACAAATGTTCTTTTAAATCTTGACAAACCCAGTTTAACACAAAATTCGTTCTTAGTGCCCAAGATCTAAATGCAACTTCTATTTTCCTCAGAGAGATTATCCCTTTCAACAGTACCCAAACGGAATACCAGTTGAGAGAGGAATAGCCACAGGAGACTTCTGAAATACCTTCTTACCTATTCCTGCAGTTACCCATCTATCTGACTGATTCTACTGTGTAATCACTTCTTTAAATCTACTAACCATTACATTCTGTGTCTCTTGAATGCCCTCAGACCTTTTGAGTATAGAAGTTGGATGTCATGCTGAAGTTGTATTGGACGTTGGTGAGGCCTCTTCTGGAGTATGGTGTGCAATTCTGGTTGCTCTACTATAGGAAGGATATTATTAAATTGGAGGTGGTTCAGAAAATATTTACCAAGATGTTGCTGGGAGTGGGGCTTTGAGTTATAAAAATAGGCTGGATAGGCTGGGACTTTTTTTCACTGGAGCATAGGAGGCTGAGGGAGGTTTATGAAATCTTGAGGGCATAGATATGGTCAATAGTGAGGGGGCGGGGGGTGGTGGCGGAGATAGTTCAAAGCTACAGGACATATTTTTAAACTGTGAGGAGAAAATCTTAAAAAGGACAAATGGAGTAACATTTTTACATAGTTATTCATGTGTGGAATGAATTGCCAGAGGAAGTGGTGGATGCAGATAGTTATAACAGTTAAAAGACTTTTGATAAGTACATGAATAGGAAAGGTTTGGAAGGATATGGTCCAAACGCAGGCAGGTGGGACTAGTTTGGTTTGGAAACATGGTCGGCATGGATTAGTTGGCCTGAAGGGTCTGTTTCCATGCTGTATGACTCTATGACTCGATGAAGGAAGACAAATCAAGTCATCAGGAGCTGATGGCCTGTATCCAAGGGTTTTTTTTTAAAGGAAATGGCTACAGAGATCGTGGAGGTAATATTCAAAATATTCCAGAACTCATTGGATTCTGAGAGGGTTCCAACAGTTTGAAAAACAACTAATGTTCAAGAGAGAGACAAAAAGCAAGAAACTGTAGGTCATTTAGCCTAACAACTGTCACTGAGGAAATGTTTAGAGTCCATTATTAATGAAGAAACAGCAGGACATTTAGATTAGTGTAATGCAATGAGAGTCAAAACCATTTTGTGATAGGAAAAGCATGTTTGACAAATTTTCTAGAGATTTTTGAGGACAGAATAAGCACATTTGATAAAAGGAAACTAACAGTGTATATTTGGATTTCCAAAAGGCAGCTGATAAGATGCCATTTAAAATGTTATTTTTGCACATGTTAGGAACTCACAGTATTGGGGGTAATGTATTAGCGTAGACTGAGGATTGGTAACACACAGAAGACAGAGTTGGGTTTAATGTGTCGTTTTCAGATTGGAAATACATAACTGGTCGAATGCCATAATATTCAGTCCAAGGACCTCAATAATTGCTTTCTATATGAATGACTTGGATTAGGGGGCAGAGTGCAATGTGTCCAAATTTGTTGTTGATACAAAAATAGGTCGTACATCGTGTTCCAATGGCATAAAGGATCTGCAAAGGGGATATAATTGATTGAGGGAGTGGACAAAACTTTGGCAGATGAAGTTTAATATAAGAAAGTATAAGCTCGCGCACATTGGTAGGAAGAATCAAAAGGCAATCTATTATTTAAATGTAGAGAGATTCCAGTAAAATGCAACACAAAGGGATCTGGGTGTTCTTGTGCACAAAACACAATGTTAAGATGGAAGCACAGCAAGTAATTATTGAGGCAAATGCAATTTTGGCCTTTTAATGCTAGGGAATTAGATTTTAAAAGTATTGACTTCTTATTACAATTGTGTAAGGCCGTGCCTGAAGTACTGTGCACAATTTGGTCTCCATATAGGATATATTGGCATTGGATATAAACAAAAAGAGATTCACTAGAGTGATTCATGGGATGAATGTCATGACTTATCAGCTAAACAGGTCAAAACAGTCAGCCTATATTCATTAAAGTTTAGAAGAATGCGGTTGATCTAATTAAAACATATATGATTTTGAGGTGGGGCCACACAGGGTGAGTGTTGAGAAGATGTTTCCACTAGTAAGAGATTCTCAAACCAGGGGTCATTCTTTCTTACAGAATAACAGGACATCCATTTAAAGGTTAAACGTGAAGGAACTTCTTCTCTCAGGAATTGTCTGGAATTCTCTACTCCATTGAAGTGTGGATGCTAGATCACTGGAAATATTTAACGAGGAGGTAGACAGATCTTTGAAATATCAAGAGCTGAGGATTGTGAGGAGCTGGAAAGAGGAAAGAGCTTATGAAAGAGGAATGAAGGCCTGGGCTAAACCAGTCATGATGTTATCGAATGATGAGGTAGGCTCGAGAGAACAAATGCTCTGCTCCTATTCGTTCTGTTCTAGGACATGCCTGGACAATTTTGTACACTGTCAGGGTGAGCTGTTGGCCAGAGGCACAGCTAGTGCTGAAGCACTCGTCTCCAGCGCTATTTCAAGAATGTTGTCAGGGCCTATAATCTTTGCAGTATCCAATGCCTTCTGTTGTTTCTTGATTTTATGTGGAATGTATTGAACTGGCTGAAAACTGATATCTGGGAAATGCTGGGAATCTCGGTGGGTGGCTGAGATGGATTGCCCTCTTGGCTGTAAATAATTTCACCAATGAGCTAAGGGCCTCCATCATTGTGGATGAAACATTTGTGGAGCCTTTTCCTCCTCTTGTTAATTGTTTAATTGTCCACCACTATTCACAACTGGACATGGCAGGATAGCAGAGCTTAGATCGATCCATTGGTTATGACATTGCTTTGATTTGACCATTGGATGCTGTTTGGAAGGCAAAAAAACCCTATTTTGTCACTTTGTCAGGTGGACAGCTCATTTTTTCTCTTGGTATGCTTGATGCTGCTTCTCATGCTCTGCTGTTGAGACAAGCCTGATGGTAATGGTACAGTGGAGGAAATGCTGGGCCCTGAGGTTACAGATTGTGCTTGAATATAATTTTGCAGCTACTGATTGCCCACAGCACCTCACAGATGACCAGTGTTGCACTGCTAGATCTGTCCTGAATCCATTTATTTAACAGGATGCTGCTAAATTCAGGCAGTCTTAGTTTTCATATTGTAATAGTACTAAGTCCTTTTGTTCTGAATTCTTGTCTAACTAATGTCAATTGTATTCATCAAAATCCCTCATTAATTCACTTGCATTTAAGTGGAGTAATTTCAGTTTCTTTAATTCTCATATCTGCTGTGGACTCTCGGTAAGAGAGACTCAAGGCAACGGCTAAGATTTCTAGCAGCACAAAGCCCTAAGAGAAAAGAAACCAAGAGGTTAATGTTTTAAGACAATCACATTCCCGAGTAACAATTCTTCTATTTACAGCTGCTCTGCTATTCAAAATGAAAATTAATCTTTCAGGCACTAGTATTTTTAAATGGGTATTTGTCAGGATTAGAGGATTTTGCAGTCCATCTGAATATAAACCAAAATTTATTTTTCCCTGCCTGCTATGTAATTACCAAGCCACAATAACAAAAGTGACATGTTTGAGGAACAGATAAAAAGCTGTAAATTGGTCAGTAATGGTGATATTTCCTCATCTTCCCAAAAACCCATTTATACATCCTCTCAGCAAATCAAGCCACTGTCATCCTCTACTCATCTCCAGGCCAGAGGGGCCTTAACAATTTATATGTGTAAGTGAATAGAAGAATGCAGATGAGGTCTTGCATCTAAAGCTTTGAACACAAGCAGCTGGTACTTTGCTTGCCTGAATTTCTAAATCATCCGTAATGGGGCCAAGACCTCGAAGCACTAAAAAGAAGGAGATGACATGCTGGACAAACTGTTAATTTTTCCTGAAGAAGCTGCTATATTGCACATCTGTCACTGCTGTGCAGACAATCACTCACACAGTGGAAAAAAAATGTGCTTCTTCTGCTAGCGCAGTGGTTAACAAAGCAGCGCAGGAAACTAGAGAGTTCCAGCTCAAAGAAAGTGCCTTAAGTTGCATGCTGTTTCCTGCATGCTCCCAAATCCAGCTTTTAACCAAGTACATGTACGACAGCAATACTCCTGGGCTTAAGCCTTATAGGTCAGAACATCATTAAAAAGCAATAATCACCCTTCATGGGAATTTTTAAATCTTCTGTCCACTTGCCTGGAAGCAAAGCAATGCCTGTGTTATATTGTGTGGCTCAGATTCAGTTTCTTTCTCCATGAATTTGTATTAGAGTGAGGTGGAAGATTAATGAAATTGAAGCATTTGGCTGTGTCACGTGATGCTATCAAGACAAGACCTTGTAATTCCTCTCTCTTTTATTGTGTACATAATTATGTTTAAACAAAAGAATACTGGGACATACAGGGTATACAGTCAGACTAGAATGCTGGAAGCCAAATTTTCTATGTTGAGCCACCTTACAAGCTCTGATACTTTAAACCTGCAGAGACTGAAACTCTTTAGTATCATAAACATTGTATTAATCTAATGATCATAAGATAATTCGTACATAATGCACATGGATGTTTGCTTTATCTCCTGCATCATCTAGTGAATTTAATCCTTCTGAATTACAGTATAGTATTTTTTGATGAATGTGAACAATTTACCAGTTGCATTTTCACCTATAATGCCTTCACCATAACAAACCAGCCCAATTCTGTCCCATCATAGCGGCATAATCAGGATAGGGAAAAAAATGCACGGGATCTCCCAGTTCCAAAATTTAGCTGAATATGTATCAAACACACTTCCTGTAACTAGTTCTTTGCATTAACTAACTCTTAATATTTCACCGTTCATCAGTATAAACAACATTTTCTACTTAAGTGAGAGCAGCCTTTGATTACAGTGGGGAGAAATCATTAGTAGCCTTTTGTCACCAAGTCATGATGACATACTGCGTGCTGCTGGCTGAAATTAAATGGAAATCTTCTTCTGTATGTTTTACATCCATTTACCATCCAGGGCTGCCTTTGATGGTGAGCTCGCCATTTGAAACAACTCCTCTAGTGCAAACAATGGGGAATATGTGAACGTGATGCACCAAAATCCTACTCCCCAGAGGATTTGTTGCCTGTCTTTGGAGGCAGAATTACTGTCAGAGGAAGGTGAGTGTCACTTCTGTCAAGTTTGCTGTATTCTATTTAAAAAGGTTACATAATAATATTAATGAAACATTAATTTCAATTGGTTTATTGTACTGCAACATAGTTAATCATAAATAAAGACCTTCTTTTGTGACTAATGAATGTTAAAAGCTTGGTTTTGTGAAATCACAACATTCAAATGCACTCTTTTACTGGCATTTATTGTTTCTTAATATATTTTTGTTAATAGTAGCAAGTGGCGTGACATCATCAGCTTTTCACGGCAGAGTTAACTTAATACTGCTGGTGATCCATCATTTTCAGCCTGTTGGAGTACTTGTATATCTTTTCTCCTCAGTGCTCCAAACACTGAAAATATATCTGGATTGAATTTAATTGAATTTTGGTTTGCTTCATACAATGGGTTTACCATCCTTTCTGATTAGCAGATTGAGTTCCATTGTTTAGGATTCAAAACGCAACCTGTTAAATGGCAGATTTAGATCTGCATCTTGTATGGTCACTCATGGCCTCTCTTTTGATACTAGCTTAGGATCTACTGTACTAGCATAAATCTTAAATTCATAGAATCCAATTCACGAAATAAGAGAACTGAAAGAACTGCAGATGCTGTAAATCATAAACGAAGTTGCTGGGAAAGCTCAGCAGGTCTGGCAGCATCTGTGAAGAGAAATCAGAGTTTAGATTAGATTCCTTACAGTGTGGAAACAGGCCCTTCAGCCCAACCAGTCCACACCAACCCTCTGAAGAGTAACCCACCCAGAACCATTTCCCTCCAAACACTAACACGAGCGGGCAATTTAGCATGGTCAATTCACCTGACCTGTACATCTTTGGATTGTGGGAGGAAACCGGAGCACACCCACGCAGACACGGGGAGAATGTGCAAACAGCCACCCGAGGCTGGAATTGAACCTGGGACCTTGGTGCTGTGAGGCAGCAGTGCTAACCACTGAGCCACCGTGCTGCCCTAATGTTTTGGGACAGGTGACCCATCCTCAGAAGATGCTGCCACATCTGCTGAGCTTTTCAAGAAACAAGAGAGTCTGGATGACAATCAACGTAATGGCATAACTTGTTACCTACAGAGTTTGTTGATGAGATGAATTGTACTAGTTTTGTGTATATTGATAATCTACTGATATGATGAGGGGTGAATGAACATCCCGGCATGATAATAATGTTAGGGAGTATAACTTTAAAAGATGAAGATCATTTTCACAACAATATTATTGCATAAGCTCTTCAACAAAAATGTGGAAATGTAAATTGGGTGTAAGTGTCTCTCAAACTCTTTACAACTTTACTGGTTTTGGCTTCTGCTTCATTTTTTGTGCTCTTAATATCTCACACATGAATATCATTCTGAGGTTAACATCTACACCAGACCCGAGCTGAATAGATGTCCAAATCTTCCATTACTCCACAACCATAAAGATTTGTTATCAGCTGAAGAGGGGTAATTGATTTTTTTTGGGTTTACTTCATCATTTTCCACATGTTGGTCTGCATGTTGAGATTCTCAACTGCTAAGAGGCTGCCACTTTAGGTCCCAGATACAAATCAAAACACAATCCAGACAAGTCAGTATTTGAGATGCAAAAGCAATTGCACTTTGTGCCTGAACTATTTCTTTCTGAAATGAAAAAGAAACAGAAAATGTTGCAAGTGGACAACAGACCAATTGGTATCTGAAAGAGAAATCAGATTAATATTTCAATCTTCTTCATGATTGGCATGGTCAGTATAGCCAACTCTTCTTTGCAGAATTGGCAAGGACATCTGAATACACACCCAGGAGAACAAAGAATGGAGAGGAGAACAACAGGTAGAGGTCAAAAGTTCAAATCTACTAACTACTTTTGCAGAGAGGCAGCTAATGGATTTTATAGCCTATTAACAGATTTTAAAATGCTGTACACTATCTGAAGGTCATCTCAAATGGGGGTTAGATACAGAGGCATTTGAAAGACAGAGCCAAGAACGACCATTTCTTTCTGCTTTCCCAGAGTTCTAGTTTCAACAAAATTGAATAATAATGTTGCCTTTTTAAGGATACAGTTTGATAAAATGTTTCCAGAGAGAATAATGGAGACTTATTTCACACTTCAGATGTGTTCATCATGTGTAAAATACAATAAACTGGGCCTCAGAACCTAACAAATCAAAAATCTAATGATCCAGATTATAACTAATCATCTGGCCTGAATGCCTTATTCTCCCTTTAAAAATCAATTCAAATTTTTCCCGTGTATTACCGCCCAGAATGATATCTGCAGTTGCTCGTCTGACTTGCTTGACTTCAATCATTGCATGAAATTGCAAAAGAGACATCCAATGCCCGGTGATTGCTGTTTTGGGTCTGACATTGGATCTAATGAATACACTGGGGCTCAATACAAACACAAGGTACAAGATGCACAGAAAACACAGCACGTTTAGTTCAACCTCACTTTTGGTGCTTCACTTTCGCTTTCAAAGTGAGTGAGTGAAGAGCTCGATAACAAACAAATGTGACTAGATTTCATTCTATATGGTAACAATAAATTATTGTCCAAAATTTGAATGATCATCCCTTGACATTACAATGTAAATTAACAGACATGTACAGGTATGGCTACTGTTTTCCATGCAAAGTGAACAGCTTTTGGTGTTGAAAGTTGCAAAGACAGATAATTTTGTCTTGTTTAATGTTGTAGATTAAAAAAAAATGAATGACTGGGATTCTGTCTTACATTTGATAAAATCCCCTTATTGCAAATATTCAAATAAGAAGATGAATAGGATCTTCAGCCCTGATTCTGATGGAAGGTTAGCAGGTGTGGGTGAAACCTTCTTCAAACTAGTTTTTATCTTTCATGGATTAGGGATGAAAAGCAGAGATTGATGTTTAGGACTGCTCGATGTTCCTCTTCATACCTTTCCAACTCATCTTCAGATTCTAGTGTAAATGACTTATTAACAGAAGAAAGAAAGCTGAATTTTCTTGCCGCCGGACTTGTTTTACTGCTGACTGTTGCAACATAAAGCCAGTAGTGAAATTCAGATAAAAAATAATAATAATAATAGAATTGATCAAATGGGGCAAAAAACCTATGGAAACATCAGGAGCTAACTAATCCAGTCCGTCCCAGTAGAACAGAAATTTGTGTAGGAAAATGTTTACTCTTATATAATGATGTGACCGATTTGTTGTGATGATATATTGACCAGAGAGTTTTCTTTTGCCCGGCTATACATTATTTTTGATAAACGTACAAATAAAGATACCATGAAGATGATGTTGTGATGTGAAACTTAGCACTCACTGATAGCCACTGACGCTGCACCAAGGAAATTCAGCTCCATCTTGTATTTGTGGACTACTTAGATTGACAGTGACATTAAAGAGTGAGTCTGTGATTCAGGATTCACAGGGATTGTACACAATGAGACCTAGCAAAGTCTCACACTGTAATATTCCATCCATTAAATTTTAGTGGACATTTGCTACACCTACTAATGTCCAACATGTCTTCTTACGAATGACACTGCCCTAGGATCATCTGATAATTGAATCAATTCTGAAAGCTTAAGACAACATTTGTATGAATTCACTTACATTTCACATGTTTGACATTAACATATCTCAGTCCGCTAAGCAAAGGACTACTGACATTTAATTAACTTGTGCTCCACTTGCCATATTGGATGCTTTGTTGCCGAGTTTGTGTCTGAAAACTGGACACAGAACTATCCAAATGATAAATGAATTAGTTTTTGAGCTGTTGCAGTCATAGCAGTAACCAGAAAAACATTTTAAAAATTCTTTAGTCAATTATACAATCCTTTCTTTGGTGTAAATACATAGAAGAATTTACATTGATACTTTCTATATATTTATGAAGAAAGAAAATATCTTTATATGGTGTCAGGCATTACATGATGAATTAAATGGAAAACAGATAAGACTCCGTGAGAACACACGCAAATAAATTTTATTTTCTTCCCTATAGACAATCAGTATTTGTCAACATTTTAAGACTTGGCTCCATAAGAACTGTAATGTTTTGCATTGCTATTTTCTGACAAAAAAGCACATTTCTAATTATAGTTTTCAGTTTTGTTTGTGGTATGCTAATGCTAAATATATTTGGCAATATGAAATGGTTAAGATCTGCAAGTTGGGTAGTCAAAGATTGAACCTTGGACTTTTCCACTGTGTATACATCAGTTAGAAATAGTCATAGCAACTGAACCATGGACAAAGAATATTCTTTCTTCCTTTTATTATTATTTGAGTGCAGATGTCACTCCAAAGTCTCATCATTAGCAGTACTGGCATTCAAACTCACTTGTCTCACTGTCAGTATGAATGCGCAGAATTTGGTTTACCCTGGCATTCAAGATTTTAAGATTTTCAGGCTCAGGCTTAACATTGTGTAATTCTCACTGAATTAATGGGAATTGGCCTTATCAGTCAGTGTCTTTTGGATGAACTTCCAGTACTGCCTGAAACTCGAAAATTAACTTACCTGAGGAAAGGTATCAGAGTCAGCGTGTCTGTCTCCTGGCAACCATTCTTATTTAAATGCACAGAGAGAGGGGAAGAGGAAGCAAGGATGTTGGAGTGGGATATGGAGGTCGGATAGAATTGGGAATACTCTGGCTCCTCCTCACTCCACAGAAATGAATTATTTTAAGTTTATCAATTCAGAAACTCAACTTGAGATGATTTGGCTACTTTACTACATTAAAAGCACTGTAAAAATGCAAGTCACTGTTTCCTAGGGACTGCAGAAACTGTTGAATAGTCTTAAAGGCTGCATTTGTTAGTATTGTCCACCCAGGATACCAGAAGAAGACCCACACAAATTTAACCAAATGTGGTCACCCAAACAAAACAATTCACTGGAGGCAGAGGCTCCACAAATATCCCCATCCTCAATGACGGGAATCCCAACACATCAGTACAAAAGATAAGGCTGACGAATTCACAACAACCTTTAGCCAGAAGTACCAGATGAATATCTTTTGGCCTCCTAAAGAAGGCCCCAAAATCATATGTGCCAGTCTTCGGTCCATTCAATTCATTCCACCTGATATGAAGAAATTGTGGCATTGGTTATTGCAAAAGCTATGGGCCTTAAATCTTTAGGACTATTGCTGGAATGCTTTTGTGCTCCCGAACCTTCCATGCTGATCCAAGCTCTTCCGGTACAGCTACAAAACTCGCTTTTACCAATGGAAAGTTGCCCAGGTATGCCCTATACACAAAAAGCAGGACAAATCCAACCCACAATTACCGCCCTCTCAGCCTACTCTCTATCATCAGTAAAGTGATGCAAGGTGTCATTAACAGTGCTGTCAAGCCACATTTGCTTAACAATGTCCTTCTGAGTGATGCCCAGTTTGGGTTCTGCCAGAGCCACTTGGTTCCTGATCTCATTGCAGCTTGGTTCAAACATGGACAAAAGAGCTGAATTCCAGAGTGACAACCCTTGACATCAAGGCCGCATTTGACTGAGTGTGGCATCAAAGAGCCTGGGCAAAACTGGAATCAATGATAATTTTGGGGTACACTCTCTGCGCTTTGGAGTCATACCTGGCACATAGGAAGATGGCTGTTGTTGTTGGTGGTCAGTCATTTCATCTTGAGGATATTTCTTCAGGAGTTCCTCAGGGTTGTGTCCTATGCCTAACTATCTTCAGCTGCTTCATCATGAGGTCAGAAGCAGGATGTTTGCTGATTATTATACAATGTTCAGCACTGCTGGTGACTCCTTAGGTACTGGAACGGTCCATGTTCAACTGCGAAAAGGTCTGGACAATATCAGGCTTGAGTTGACAATTAGCAAGTAACATCCATGTCAGACAAATGACAGACAATTACTGTCTCAAATAAGGGATAATCTAAACACCACCCCTTGACATTCCATAGCCTTATCATCACTGAATCTCCCACCATCAACATCCTTAGCGTTATCAGTGACCAGAAATTCAACTTGACTCACCACATAAACACAATGGTTATAAGAGCAAGTCAGAAGCTAGGAATACTGCAGCAAGTACTCCCCTCCTGACTCTCCGAAGGTTGTTCACCATCTACATAGTACAAGTCAGGAGTCTGATGGAATACTCCCCACTGCCTAAATAAGTGCAGCTCATTCAACACTAGAGAGGTTTGACAAAGTATTCTGCTTGATTGACCCCACGTCTACAAACAATAACTCTTTCCAACATTGTCACACAGCAACAACAGCATATACCATTTACAAGATGTGCAACTGAAATTCATTAAGGCTCCTTAGGCAGTAATGTCCAAACCTATGATCACTTTCACCTTGAAGGACAGGGGCACCAAATACATTGAAACAACACCACTGGTAAGTTCCCTTCCAACACACTCATCATCCTGACTTAATAGTATCAATAGAGTCTTCTCTTGGTATTTCTTCATAGCTGAAGATTTTAGAAAGTTTGGCTAGGAAGCAGAGTTAAGTCTTCTGGTAGTTTTAGACTATTTACTCCACGTCAAACAAACAAGTAGAAAATTCCTCAAAAACAGACAAAAATATAGAATTTAAGAATTGGAAATAAGAATCATTTTGTGGGTTTCGAATCTCTAACAGTGAAGTTAGATAAATCTTTAACAAAAACAGAAATTGCTGGAAAAGCTCAACAGGTTTGGCAGCATCTGTGGAGAGAACTTAAAGTTAATGTTTCGGGTCGGGTGACCCTTCCTCAGGATTTCTCTCCACAGACGTTGTCAGACCTGCTGAGCTTTTCCAGAAATTTCAGTTTTTATTTCTGATTTAAGCATCAATAGTTTATTTTGGTTTTTATTTAGACAAATCTTTATTGTTTTGATGTTTTGTCTGAGAAATGCAAGTTTTGTTGAGTAACTAACTTTTTAAATTAATTTTACTTATTAAAAAATGGCACAGCAATCAAAGAAAATGAGCATAAATCTGATAATGTGTATCAAATTTCGTACAAAACTATTTCAAACCGAGAAAAACATTGGTGTGAATATCACGGCAGACATCTTTCATACAATCAAAAAAATCTATGAATCTTATAAATTGAAGTAATTTGAAGTTTCTATCCACATACCTTTTGGCAGTCCTTCACCCACTTTGGAACTGAATATCTTCATTTATCTCTTGGGTTATGCCACATTGGTAAAGGAGTACTGAACTTCACATCAAAAACAATACTAGAGGAGCAAAAACTTTATGGCTTTCAGTTTTAGTACTAGTTAACAATCAGCAACAATCTTTACAACACAAAGATTCAAAAGCAACTTGAACCAACAAAGAATACAACATGTCCACAAATGAGTGTGGTACAAGGAGACCAAAATCTCAACAATCATTATCCAAATCAAGAACATATTCAACACTATGGGTGGCATGGTGGCTCAGTGGTTAGCACTGCTGCCTCACAATGCTAGGGACCTGGATTCGATTCCAGCCTCAGGTGCCTGTCTGTGTGGAGGTTGCACGTTCTCCCTGTGTCTGTGTGGGTTTCTTCCGGGTGCTCCAGTTTCCTCCCACAATCCAAAGATGTGCAGGCCAGGTGAATTGGCCATCCTAAATTGCCCATGGTGTTAGGTGCATTAGTCAGGGGTAAATGAGTTTGGGTGGGTTACTCTTTGGGCGGTGAGTATGGACTTGTTGGGCCAAAGACCCTGTTTCCACACTGTAAGGAATCTATTCTAATATTCAAGTGCCTATCAACAAACAGCTAATGCACCAAAATTCACTGATACCAATCTTTCCAATAGAGAAATTGAATCTTTCAGGTTTGTTGGATAGAATAGCAAGTTGGCACATGTGGAAAGTCCAAGATTTCAAGCAGTTTCAGAATTGAACACCAAATCAAATACAGAACAGAGTAGCACATTTCCTGACTACATGGAAAAAACCATCAGGTCATGTGTTACATAGAAAACAGATTGATGAGAAAGAAATTACATTTGACAATCTTATAGCAACATTTGTTCAATATTTCATGGAATTTTACAGAAGCCAGCAGAGAAAAAGGAAGTTGATCAACTTCACCCCGAGTTTCCATATCTCATCCTTACCCACCCATCAGCACAGATGAATGAAGTCCATGATCTGGAGAATAGTTGGAAATATAAGGAAAGGAAATGTGCAAATGTTATTTAAGTCACTCATTTGAGATTGCATATAAATGTTATTCAACGTTTATGATATGGAGAGCTGGGGAAAACTTGGGACAGCATGTTATGTGAAGGCTTTAAGACCCTGGAGAAACCTTACAATGTTAAGGGGAAGCTCACACTAGGCATAAATATCACAGTATAGTTGGAGGCGGACAGCAATTGGAAGAGTGAAGAGAGAAGCACATAGAGAATAGTTTTTTAGTAATAATAGTCAGGTGAGAGTGATGTATATTTCAGATTACCACGTGGAGCAGTAGGTAATATTCATATGCAAATAACATATTTCTAAGCCTGAAGAGAGTTCTTCACCTTGACTTCTCCTCAACCAATCTGTCTTGAACACAAACTCTCAGATGTGTGTATAAAGTCATACCCACACGGTGTATTCACGGTCAGCACTGGGCATAAATCTAAAACCTCTTGGTTATGAACAATTGTTTTACTGCTTATTGGGGGAGCACCAATTTTAGGATTTTGGTTAATATTGCAATTTTTACTTCATATTTACCTCAATGATTTTCTCCCCATCAGTTCTGAAAGCATGGCTTGTATCTGCCGTTTGAAAAGGCATCTAACCACGATCTGGCTTTAACTTCAATCTGCATTTCACCCACCTTTGAGTGTCTTCATTCCCAAGATCAATTATGTCATCAATCAATTTGTACTTCCAGTAGGATCTGTTGGACACAGATCAAAAAAAGAGAAAAATGGTTGATTTTTCTCTTCCTAACCCAGGGCCACTGAGGATAGGTATAGCACCCTATGGCTGGCCTCGCTCAGTCCAATTATCTCAGCTGAGGCTATTGACTGAAAGTGAAAGTGGTAACTGATTGGAATGTGGAGCTGATGAGTACCTAATGAGTAAACTTGTCAGAAATGAACTAAATACATTTTCCCTTTGTTACATATCATTTGGTGAGCCTCCTTCTTAAGTTTGAAAGCTAGGAGTTGAGGTATTAGTCCATGAAATGTTTTGAAATAAATTTGATAGGTAATTATGAGAGTGTAGTGAACATAGGCTATCCATGAATTAAATTGAATACAACCTTCAAATTGAGAGCAAAATTGAAAGTTAATCAATGTAGCAATTCATCAGTGGCTCTGCAAGAGTTAATGATATATATATAGTGAATTTATAAAGTGCATGAACTGCCAAAGGAATCACAACATTTTCCCTGTTATGTTCAGGCCTAACCTGGTTGAGTATCAGTTTGTTCAGATGCATACTTGCCATATTTTGGCAACAGTGTAGCTCTGTGGAATATGATTAATTATGAAGGAACACCCCCCTCTTTATGGTAGTTCATAGATAATTTATATCATGATGAGTTCCTTCACTGGAGTTCAAACACATACCCTTAATGTTCTCATAGTCCTGAACAGTTGTCCAGAGTGATCATACTGTAACTATCTTTAGCACCATTTGCTGGTCCTGTCATAAAGTTCATTATTTGTTTTGGAAACAAATTATAAATGCAGCAAATTTTCTGGAATATATCTGGCAGGGAACACAACAGCTATATAACACAGCAGGCAGCTGACCCTTATACTTTTCACTGCTACTTGTCCATTAAAGGAAGGGTCCCATGTAAAGCATTTTTAAGGTTTTGAATAGGATTATATACATAAGAGATACCTGACCTTTAATTAATTGTTTAGTTTGCATTCTACCCCCATACATTTCTACTGGGATCACATAGATGCTGAATTTAGGGATGCTTTCACAAGTAACCTAATATTATTGAGTCAATGGCATTCAGTTCACATTCTAGTCTGAATGATTATCAAGCTTGTTAGTAAATATCTAGTTGTATTTATAAAAATAATTCCGCTTCCTCTGATCTAATCCTATCCCTGTAATAAAGGAGTTGCAATATACTGTTATCCATTACTGTCTTCTCACATCCGTATTGTCTTCCTTCACTGAGACTAATAGACAGTCAATCACATAGGATTCTTCATGTTACCCTGCGAACTTTGGCAGATTTTAGAGTGCAGCCAAATAGGAGATTGTCCTGATTTTACACCTTCATCTCCTGTGACTGACTACATTCTGTAGCCTCAGTCAGATCTCTCACTGGGCCCATCCAAATTCCAATAACACTAAGATGATATTTTAGAATTCAATCACCAGTATTCATCTATCACCCTTTCACCACAATTGTTTTTCCCTGCTAGGGCTAATTATACTTGTGTACTTCTATATATATAGAAATTTTATAACAACATATCCATGTCACATTTATTTTCATAATTCAGGATATTTTTCCATGAAATCATGAAAATAAAATATTACTACAAAATACTAGCTTCCTAAAATGAACTAAAACAATTGGGGCAGGATCTTGTAGAGGTCTGTGCAAAGTAAGCAGTGCTTAGATGTGTGACAAAATTGGGCAGGAATTTTGCTTCGGCCCACATCAATTGCAGGAGTAACTTGCATGATCTTCTAGCTTTCCACATGTGGCCTGGTGAGATTCTTGTTGGGCAGCAGCAGTGAGTGATTACTACTTGCTACACAGTACAACTCACCTCATTAATATTCACTCTCCCATCTTAGCAAACTTGCCAAATAAGGTAGACATCAGGAAAATCAACATGGAAACCGGAGCATGTATCTGGCAGATTCAGCTTGCTGCTCGCCCTGAAGACCCTCATATTGCTTACAGCAAAAGTGAGGACTGCAAATGGTGGAGATCAGAGTCAAGATTAGAGGGGTGTTGGAAAAGCACAGCAGGTTAGGCAGCATCCGAGGAGCAGAAAAATCGACATTTCAGGCAAAAGCCCTTCATCAGGAAGGACGTTTGCCTGAAACATTGATTTTCCTGCTCCTCGGATGCTGCCTGACCTGCTGTGGTTTTCCAGCACCACTCTAATCTTGCTTCATATTGCCTATGACTATGCTGCAGCCCAGGGCGCAATGCACAGGCACCAAGCATATGCAATCTTCATCCACAGACATTCGTCATCCCCTCACAATCATTCTGGCACCTCTTGGATGCATTGCCAGTGTACTCTGGAAGCATAGAGCTGGAAATGTGTTGCTGGAAAAGCGCAGCAGGACAGGCAGCATCCAGGGAACAGGAGAATCGACGTTTCGGGCATAAGCCCTTCTTCAGGAAGCCCTTCCTGAAGAAGGGCTTATGCCCGAAACGTCGATTCTCCTGTTCCCTGGATGCTGCCTGACCTGCTGCACTTTTCCAGCAACACATTTCCAGCTCTGATCTCCAGCATCTGCAGACCTCACTTTCTACTCTGGAAGCACAGACTTGCATTGCATAGGTAGTTAGCATTGAAAAGCTACAGCAGGCACAGGTACCCAGCAACTCATGAACTGGACCAAGCTGCACCTTAGGACTGCTTGCTTGCTTGCTCTCTTGCTCTACTCTCTAATTAATCTCTACTTGCATGCCAGCATCATCCATGCCCTGTCTTGCCTTGCCGTGCCAATTAGCAGTCAGACAACCGGGCAGCTGGTCTTGCTGTTAAGCTGTCCTCAGTGTAGGGGTGGACATCTTGTTGTACAGCAATGTACTATATCAAACACATATTTCCACCATGTGCCAGCAGCTTATGTTTCAAACACAACTGTAAATGCAGCAAGCAGGCAGCCATGTATTAAACTCTTAGTGGAATAGCCATAAAGTCAGAGAGATGTACAGCATGGAAACAGACCCTTCGATCCAATCCGTCCATTCCGACCAGATATCCCAACCCAACCTAGTCCCACCTGCCAGCACCCAGCCCATATCCCTCCAAACCCTTCCTATTCATATACCCATCCAAATGCCTCTTAAATGCTGCAATTGTACCAGCCTCCACCACTTCCTCTGGCAGTTCATTCCATACCCTTACCACCCTCCATGTGAAAAAGTTGCCCCATAGTCTCTTTTATATCTTTCCCCTCTCACCCTAAATCTATGCCCTCTAGTTCTGGACTCCCCCAACCCAGGGAAAAGACTTTGTCTATTTATCCTATCCATGCCCCTCATGATTTTATAAACCTTTATAATGTCACCCCTCAACCTCCGATGCTCCAGGGAAAACAGCCCCAGCCTATTCAACCTCTCCCTATATCTCAAATCCTCCAACCCTGGCAACATGCTTGTAAATCTTTTCTGAACTCTTTCAAGTTTCATAGCATCTTTCTGATAGGAAGGAAACCAGAATTGCACACAATATTCCAGTGTCCTGTACAACCGCAACATAACCTCCCAACCCATATACTTAATACTCTGACCAACAAAGGAAAGCATATCAAACGCCTTCTTCACTATCCTATTTACCTGCGACTCCACTTTCAAGGAGCATGAACCTGCACTCCAAGGTCTCTTTGTTCAGCGACATTACTCAGGACCTTACCATTAAGTGTATATGTCCTGCTAAGATTTGCTTTCCCAAAATGCAGCACCTCGCATTTATCTAAATTAAACACCATCTGCCTCTCCTTAGCCCATTGGCCCATCTGATCAAGATCCATTTGTAATCTGAGGTAACTCTCTTCACTGTTCACTACACCTCCAATTTTGGTGTCATCTGCAAACTTACCCACCATACCTCTTATGCTCACATCCAAATCATTCATATAAATTATGAAAAATAGTCGACCCAGCACCGATCCTTGTGGCACTCCACTGGTCGCAGGCTTCCAGTCTGAAAAATAACCCTCCAGCACCATCCTCAGTCTTCTACCTTTGAGCTAATTCTGTATCCAAATGGCTAATTCTCCCTGTATTCCATGAGATCTAACTTAGCTAACCAATCTCCTATGGGGAACCTTGTCGAACACCTTACTGAAGTCCATATAGATCATGTCTAACTCTGCTGTCATCAATCCTCTTAGTTACTTCTTCAAAAAACTCCGTCAAGTTTTTGAGACATGATTTCCCACGCACAAAGCCATGTTGACTATCCCTAATCAATCCTTGCCTTTCCAAGTACATGTACATCCTGTCCCTCAGGCTTTCCTCCAACAACTTGCTCACCACCGACATCAGGCTCACTGCTCTATGGTTCCCTGGCTTGTCCTTACCACCTTTCTTAAATAGTGGCACCACATTATCCAACCCACAGTCTTCCAGCACCTCACCTGTGATGATCGATGATACAAATATCTCAGCAAGGGCCCAGCAATCACTGCCCTAACTTCCCGAGAGTTCTAGGGTACACCTGATCAGGTGTTGGGGATTTATCCAGCTTTATATGTTTCACAACATCTGCAATATGGACATTTTTAAAGATGTCACCATCTATTTCCCTGCATTCTATATCTTCCATGTCCTTCTCCACAGTAAATATTGATGCAAAATAGTTGTTTAGTATCTCCCTCATCTCCTGTGGTTCCACACAAAGGCCGTCTTGCTGATCTTTGCGGGGCCCTATTCTCTCCCGTTACCTTTTTGTCCCTAATGTACTTGTAAAAACCCTTTGGATTCTCCTTAATTCTATTTGCCAAAGCGATCTCATGTCCCCTTTTTGCCCTCCTGATTTCCCGCTTAAGTATACTTCTACTGCCTTTATACTCTTCTAAGGATTCACCCAATCTATCCTGTCTATACCTGACATACACTTCCTTCTTTTTCTTAACCAAACACTCAATTTCTTTAGTCATCCAGCATTCCCTATACCTACCAGCCTTTCCTTTCATCCTAAGAATACACTTTCTCTGGACTCTCATTATCTCGTTTCTGAAGACTTCCCATTTTGTAGCCGTTCCTTTACTGTGAACATCTGCCCCCAATCAGCTTTTGAAGGTTCTTGCCTAATACCATCAAAATTAGCCTTCCTCCAATTTAGAACTTCAACTTTTAGATCTGGTCTATCCTTTTCCATCACTATTTTAAACTAATAGAATTATGGTCGCTGGCCCCAAAGTCCTCCCCTACTGACATCTCAGTCACCTGCCCTGCCTTATTTCGCAAGAGTAGGTCAAGTTTTGCACCTTCTCTAGTAGGTACGTCCACATACTGAATCAGAAAATTCTCTTGCACACACTTAACAAATTCGTCTCCATCTAAACCCTTAACACTACGGCAGTCCCAGTCTATGTTTGGAAAGTTAAAATCCCCTATCATAACTACCCTATTATCCTCCAGATAACTGAGATCTCTCTACAAATTTTTTTCTCAATTTCCCATTGACTATTAGGGGGTCGATAATACAATCCCAATAAGGTGATCATCCCTTTCTTATTTCTCAGCTCCATCCAAATAACTTCCCTGGATGTATTTCTGGGAATATCCTCCCTCAGCACAGCTGTAATGCTATCCCTTATCAAAAAAGTCACTCCCCCTCCTCTCTTGCCACCCTTTCTATCCATCCTGTAGCATTTGTATACTGGAACATTAAGCTGCAAGTCCTGTCCATCCTTGAGCCATGTTTCTGTAATTGCTATGATATCCCAGTCTCATGTTCCTAACCATGCCCTGAATTCATCTGTCTTCCCTGTTCGCCCTCTTGCATTGAAATAAATGCAGTTTAATTTATCAGTCCTACCTTGTTCTCTGCTTTGTTCCTGCCTGCCCTGACTGTTTGACTCGCTTCTTTTCTCAACTGTACCAATCTCAGATTGATCACTTTCCTCACTATCTCCCTGGGTCCCCCTCCACTCCACCTCACTAGTTTAAATCCTCCTGATCAGCTGTAGCAAATCTCCACGCCAATATATTAGTCCCCTTCTAACAAACCATCCTTCTTGTACAGGTCACTTCTACTCCAGAAGAGATTTTAATGATTCAAAAGTGTGGATCTTTCTTCCATAGACCAGCTCCTCAGCCATGCATTCATCTGCTTTATCCTCCTAATCCTGCCCTCACTAGCTCATAGCACCGAGAGTAATCCAGGCATTATTAATCTCGAGGACCTCCTTTTTAAATTCCTGCCTAACTCTCTACATTGTCCCTTCAGAATCTCAATCTTTTCCCTTCTTATGTCGCTGGTTCCAATGTGTACAATGACCTCTTGCTGGCCCCTCTCCCCCGTGAGAACATTCTGCACCCTCTCTGAGACATCCTTGATCCTGGCACCAGGGAAGCAACACACCATTCTGCTTTTTCGCTGCTGGCCACAGAAACATCTGTCTGTACCTCGGACTACAGAGTCCCCTAACACAATCGATCTCTTGGAACCTGGCATTAGAGCCAGTCTTGATACCAGAAACTTGGCTGTTTGTGCTACACTCCCCTGAGAATCCATCACTCCCTATATTTTCCAAAACAGCATAGTTTTTTGAAATGGGGATAGCCACAGAAAACGCCTACACTACCTACCTACCTCTCTTACCTTTCCTGAAGTTAACCCATCTATGTGACTGTATCTGAGACTTTTCCCCTTTCCTTTAACTGCCATCCATCACATCCCCTTGCTCTTGTAAATTCCTCATTGCCTCTAACTGTCCTCACTGAAGTTAATTAAAATACAATTAAATTATCAGGCATATTAAAAAATTTAGTATCAAGTGCCTTTTTTTTATATTGACACAGTCCGTAAAAGAAAGAATAACAATGTTTAGAAATGGAATGAGTGCAGTATTTAATTCTCCCCTTGCTTCGGAGGAGTGTTTGGAAGTGGGAATAGCACTTGATCATGTGACAAAATACAGACAAGATATGGACTGGGACAGCTTGTGGACAGGCTCCCCGCCCAGATGTCACTTATCTGCTTCAGAGCCACATTCAACAAGCAGGGGATTTGTTAACTGGACAAACCAGAAACTGCAGCCTTCCAGGAGGAGTCATCCCTTGAAAATACCCGATGCCTGATTGAAGGACTCGGCATAGGGTAAGCGGGGGAAGAAAGCCGTAACTCCTGTCATCTCCAGCCGGCAATCCCAGCCCATTATCCCCGTCCCACCTTCACTCACCTGTGGCCTTGGCAACCCTCGGCCAATTTTGAGATGTTTTAGCAACTGCAGTCACTGCTCCTGGTGTTGCTGCCAGCAATGAAGACCTGCCAACCCCTGACTGGCTCGAATAAGTTCCACCTATATTCCAGCCGAATGAAACACCAGGAATTATCAAGAAGAAGACTGTTGAAGCAGTCTACTGAATTTATATGTAAAATATATTTAAAGGAAGCTCGGGGCTTGTGATGGTAGGAAATGCCTAGATTGTGAAGTATGAATTCTCCTCTACATTGTTGACTATTACTGCACATGACACCATGACGAAAATCAAGGATAGGACTTTTATCCCTCTCTGGGATTGCAGACTGCAGCTGCTCGATTCTAAAAATTGCACTCAAGGCCATTTTCCCAGAATCAGGTTAAAGGCTAGGCTACTCACCCACAAGAAACTTATTGTAAGGGGACATTCCAGGTTACTTCCATGTCCTTGCAGGTTGCAAGGGACAGCTTACCGGTCTGGAAGTTAAAAATCACACAAAACCAGATAATACTCCAATAGGTTTATTTGGAAGCATTAGCTTTCCGAGTGCTGCTCCTTCCTCAGGTGGTTCCAAATAAACCTGTTGGACACTAAACTGGTGTGTGATTTTTAACTTTATCCGCCCCGGTCCAACACCGGCTCCTCCACATCCTGTCTAGAAGTGGCCTCCCACGGGAAAACCCCTTTGGTATGATGGGGAAGGCAAGGCATGGAGGTACAATATTCCAGGCAAACTAGGCATGCCCCCCACTGCCTGCCTGAAGACAGTTTGGCCACTGCATCCTATTTTTACTTTAATTTGTAAAAGAAATTGGAGGGAGGTGCCTCTATTTTGACTCTCCCTCTTTCTCTGACATACATTCCGGGGCGTCCTGCTTTCAAGCTTAAAGAAATTCTCTTGGCTGCCCAGTTTTCACTGTCTATCCGCTGTCCCTGATTGGATAGTAAACCTGCCCTTTGAGGTTGGAACTCGAGCCAGTTACAGGTTGCATCTGGTGGTGATGATCTGTAGGAGTGCCCTCAAGTCAAGGTTCAGCTGGAGAGTGAACGGAAGTTAGAGGCTACGTGAGTAGAGGTGAAATCCCTGGTGGGAAGGGGCAATTTTCAAAGGGGTGTAGTTCTCAGGCTGCAAAGTCTAGAAATACATGATCTGCTTATAACTCAGTCTGAGCATTCTTGCCTTGACAAGTGGGTGCCAGGAGGCACCATAAGACAATAAAGTATGGGTGCAGAAGATGGACATTTGACTCATCAAATCTACTCCATCATTCAATGAAACATGGCTGATCTGATAATCTTCAACTCCACTTTTCTGTCTTATCCCCATAACCTCTGATTCCCTTACTCATTAAACATCTGTCTATTTCAGTCTTGAATATGCTTAATGACCCAGCCTCTACAGCCGTCATACAATTACAATAAAGGAGATCAAGGGTCACAGAAACAATTTAGAACATGGTCATCTCATTAGAAGCCTAAGGAGACAAAATCTAATGGAAGAAGAAAATTGGGAAATAATTGAGGTCACAGAAATTACATGAGATCTGTTAGTTAAATTGTGATAAAGATACGAAGAGTTTGTTCAAAGCACCAACTACAGTATTCATCCAGGAATAAAACAAAAATGAAGCAATATGGATTATAAGTAACACCATAGAAAGTGGGAATCATCCTGGAAAAAAAGCTTGGAAGAGGAGGTTTCATCCAGTAAAGCCATTAAAAGCATGGAAATCATTTGGTAAAGTAACAGGTAATGGAATTAGTTCAGTTATGCTGTCAAGAAGGTGGGAAGCATTTATTAAGGACATGATTAGAGGAATTCATCGACAGAAGATATAGAAAGAATAGGAATCACCATTATGCTCATAAAAGGCAGGAATCAGCCATGTTGGCCACACAAGTGCATACATAAATGTATACAGCATAAGCATTGCTCCATTGCAGAATTAATTTGACATCTTCGAGGAATAATTTTAAGACATGGAATTTCTTCCAAACTAGATACAGCTCGTTCTATTATAATGTGCATTGCATCAACATGAATTTGCTGTAACGCAATTGATGAATTGGGGATGCTGTTTCTGAAGCACAAACTTTTCAAACATCTGTTGGCTGTATTGCAATTACAGTGACAACACTTTAAATGTTGTTTCTAAAGCATAATTTTTCTGCAACATGGGGTTGCACAAGAACACAACCATCGCGTTATAGATGAACTGACTGTACTAAGCCAGAAGCTGAACATGTAAATACATGTTTGTATTTGCTTTGAAGTATAGTTGACATTAGTACTTGCCAAGCTATTAAAGAAGCAACAGATACTTCAGTTCTCAGGATATAAAACTACTAAAGATGTACACCAGAAGCAAATTATAGAATAAGATAGACACCAGTCACTAAAATCAGCATTGTGAAGCAAAGTAACTTCATGGACACAAGAAGTGCCCAGCTACAAATAAAAAATGTTATTACTGTAAAATAATATGAAACTTTGATAAAATGTGCTAAAGTAGGACATAAAGCAGCATGAAGACAAATAGCCACTCACAAAGAAGTTCATAAGTGAGAACAGCCTACAATAGATATTAAGCCAAAGGCATTCCAAATGGAAACATATGAAGCAGATCTGGCTTTTTGGCAAAGAGGATATTTATGTTGATGGATATCTTATGATTTTAATTTTAATGTCAATACAGGGGTGAATGTCAGTATATTATCAGATTGTGTTTGAACAAATATAGTTTATAACCTATAGCAGTGCAATAACATTGTTCAGGATGTATAGTGCTTAAGTCTAAAGTTAAATTACAAGCATAACTTACATTTTTGAACATGGATTTGTGTTTTCACCTGAATCATATCCAAATGGCAGAAGGAAGAAATGACCAATTTTTTGATTAACTGGTCAAGGACGAGCCAATCAGGCAAAAATAGGTCAAAGAAATTTCCATTCTTGAACAACTGGTAAAAGATTCATAGGGCTTCCTAGACTTGCAGCTGAACCCAACCAAAATGTAGAATCCATTGAGATTAACTATATTGGCAAAAGAACCTGTTTCATACTGTCAGAAAGACTGTATGTCAGTATATACTATGACTATGCGGGGTTGGCAGAAGAGTTTTATATTGCTAACAACACTGGAAAGAATTTAGATCATAAGACTCAGAATAAATGCTTGCATCAAACAGATAACTGCTGCACAGCAAACTCCACTTGAACCAATAAATGCATCTTTAATAGTTGTAATTCAGACTACAACAAGGTGAACAAATAATAATGAAAGACTTCCTGCCCTCCCCTTCACTGTTTGATCACACAGCATTGCCCTTTGATGTGAAGGGCACTGCTTGTCACTGACCACTCGGGTGTTTCCTTTCTTCCTGGTGGTGGAAATTTGAATAAAGATTCATGCACCTTGTGTCCTTCAAAAAAAAAATGAAAGACTTGAGTTTGATGACCAGCACTGAGAAGACGTAAATTCAAGCAAAATATTTTATTCCTGTACGTTCCCAGGAATCTTAAGAACCAATAATTGAGATCATGCCAAGGAAAAAAAATCATTAAGTAGGACAATTGAGGAAGTGCACTTATTATATTTGATCAACAATGCGATCAGTGTGGGTGAATTAATGCATTCAACCAAGCGAATAAGTTGGAGTAAACCAGCTACACTTTTTGTGTGGACTTGTTCGTAGATTGAGAATGAAAATCCGCTCATACAGGCTAAGCATGTCATACACAGAACACTGAGGAGGCCAGCACAGAGTTGGAACAACTGCTGTCCACAGATTCAGATCATGGTCAAAGAGAATTTATGGAGAGAAAGCAGAGTTAACATTTCACATCCAGTGAACTTACTTCAGGTTAATTTGCCTTCTCTCCACAGATGCTGCCAGATCTGCTGAGTTTCTCCAATAATTTCTGCATTTACTTAAAATTTCCAGCACCTGAAGTTCTTCTTTGTTTTGTCAATGATCCAGCTGAAATTGATGAAGGTCGTGCCATTGAATATCAAGGAGAACATAGCAACATACAAAAATGGAACAAAGGCAGGCCATCTGGCCCATTGAGCCTGCTCTGCCATTCACCTTTTCATGGACTCAGCTCCACATATCCATTTGCTTAACATAACCCTTCATTCCTTTACTGCTCAAAAGTCTATCTGTCTTTGCCTTAAAAACATTCAACAAAGTAGCCTCAACTGCTTCACAACCCTTTGGGTGAAGAAGTTCCTCCTCACTCAGTTCTAAATCTGCTTCCCCTTATTTTGAGGCTACGCCCTTTAGTTCTAGTTTCATCCACCAATGGAACCAACTCCTTGTTTTTATACTATTTATTGCCCCCATAATTTTATTCGTTTCTAAATGATCTCCCCTCATTGTTCTAAATTCCAGTGAGTACAGTCCCAGTCTACCCATGTCTTTCCTCATAAGGCAACCTTCTCAATTCTGGAATCAACCGAGTGACCTTCCTCTGCACCCCCTCCAGTGCCAGTACATCCTTTGTCAAGTAAGGAGATAAAAACTGTATGCAGTACTCCAGGTGTGGCCGCACCAGTATCCTATACAGCTGCAGCATAACTTCCCTATTTTTAAACTGCATGAAGGACAATATTCCATTTAGCTTCTTAATTACCCACTGCACCTGCAAACCAACTTTTTATGATTCATGGGCAAGCATACCCAGGTAACTCTGTACAGCAGCATGCTGCAATTTTTCACCATTTAAATAAGAGTCCATTTTGCTGCTATTCCTTCCAAAATGGATGACCTCACATTTACCAACATTGTACTCCATCTGCCAGATCCTTACCCACTCACAAAACCTATTTATATCCCTCTGCAAACTTTCAGTGTCCTCTGCACACTTTGCTTTACCACTCATTTTAGTGTGATAACTATATTTGTATATTCACATATATTTAGTGATAACTATATTCTTACTTGTAAAAATGTCACTTGTTTGACATGAATGCGACTTGCCACCTCTCAGCTCACACTCGGATATTGTGCAGGTTTGCTGCATTTGGAAATGGACTGCTTCAGTACGTGAGGACTTGCAAATGATGTTAAACATTGTACAATCATCAGCGATTGTCCCGACTTCTGACTTTATGACGGAGGGAAGATCATTGATGAAACAGCTGAAGATGATTGGGCCTAGGATATTACCTTGAGGAGCTCCTGTAGAGATGTCCTGGATGAGATGACCGACTTTCAACAACTACATCCATCTTCCTTTGTGTCAGATATGACACCAACCAGTGGATAGTTTGCCCCTTGTTGCATAAATGACTTTGTTAGGCATCCTCAGGGGGCTCAGGGTGTGGAAGACTCCATCCTGCTGAGAGGGTCATAAACAGGAGCAGATGCAACTTTCTTGAATTGATCTGCTAGAAGCAATGGAGTCTCTGGCAGAAGGAAAGTTGAGCCATAGAACAACTGCACAGTGTCCTGAGATGAATCTGTTAGGGTACCTGGCTAGCGCTCCTTCTTCCTGTGAGTGATTGATGGCAGCTCCTGCCCTCATTGTAATGAAGGGGCATCGGAAAGGTGATTGGAGTGCTTCATTCTCCGCTAACCATTAATTGACAGTGTGGCTACAGTAGAGGAGAGCAGGTCTGAGTGCATATCTAGAAACAACTGAGTGTTCTGTTGGGCCAGGGTCCATAGGGCGTCTGCCAACCTTTCCCTGGAAACAACAAAACCCTCACATTCCTAAGCTACAACTGACCTTGGATGGACTTCTCTAACCTACTCTATAGTCTACACACAGCCTGTGGCAGCTCTGCCTGATGTTCCCATTGCCTGTCTTGCAACTCCAACATGTGCCTTCGGTTGATTACAGAGGTTCGCCAGCAGCATGGGACAGAGCAAAGGCCTGATCTTCAGCAATCTTCCAAGGGTCAGACACTTTGGCTTCCTCCACCAGCCTTGGACCCCTGTCTGTGACATGCTCAGATCGTACCCAAAGACTAATCCAGAATGTGCAAGCCAGATTAAGAAGAGCATTGTTATATAACAAGTTGAACATTGAGAGCGTGGGGTGACTGTCATATGTTCAATGTATACATTACTTCTAGTATTGAGGCTTGCATGGAACACTGTGACCTGGTTCTGCACTGATACAGTTAGTGCTGCCCCAATGGAGTCAGCAGCTGGTGCGATTCCACTGTCTTCCCTGAATTCTCTCAGGAGGAAAGTGTTGTGACAATTGTCTGAAAAGCTGGCATTGACTTAGGTCAATCATTCTAACTGATCCTAGATAATTACACTGGGCCTAAGTTAGAAATCAGTTTAATGAATGCATCAGAAGTTGGGCCTGCTACTTTTCAAACCTGGGGCTATATGCAGTTCAACCAGAGGTTCTTAAAGGAGTTACTGGAAGCTGCTATTGAAACATACATTTAAATGAAAACACCTTAAACTGGTGCCAGGAGAAACAGGCATATCATTACTAAGATTTAGAGCAGCTGCCTGTCTCTCCTGATTGTATGCCCTCCTCAAATCCTGGACCAAATACCTCAGTTCACCTCTTAGCCAGTGGATCTCGCTACCCCACCTGTCACTGCAGTCACAGCTTGTGGTATTATGTGAATGAGATTGGTGGACCAAGTTGCATCGATCCTCCCACAAGCCTCAATGGGAACATGTGTTGTCCATTTTCTGAGATTGTGGATCCTTTCTGTAGATTCTTATTTCATTGAGATGGCAATAATTTCACAGCTAATATTGCCATTAGTCTACAGCCAGTCAGTCAGAATCCCAGATACATCTGTTGGTAAGGCTTTGACTACAATAAATAAGTTAAGGCAAATACAGTGAAACATCCTTTCTGTGCCAATGTGCTGAATGATAATAAAAATTCTCCATTTGCAAACATATGATCTGAATTTCTACCAGTCTTGGACTCCATGTCTGAAGAGTTCAATTATTTATGTGACCCACTCCTGTTCACACTGAACTCCAGAAGCTACATCTTCAAACGCAGTCACAAATGATACTCCCCTAATCCCTCTCGAAGGCATGAAAGAGTTGCTGGAATAGTCAGAGGACTGTGATTCCACGTGACTATATTTTTTGCTCTGAGACAACAAGAACGATGAAAGGCATTGAAACTGCAGTATCATTAACAAGTCTGACAAAATAAAAGTTGGTGAAACTGCTTTTAGAAATGGCAAATCAGGTATTAGTTACACTGGCACCATTTTTACTGCTACTTTTCCACAGTGGGTGTCACTATTTAGGCCAGCATCCCTGACTGTCCTTGTAAAAGTGGTTATGAGCTTCCTTCTGGAACAGCTGCCGTTCTTTGGGAGTAGAATCACACACAATGCTGTTAGGAAATGACTTCCAGTATCTTGACTCAGTGACATGGTGATGTAGTTCCGAGTCAGAATGATTTTGTGGCACAAAGTGGAATTTCAGGTGATGGTGTTCTCATGCACTTGCTTCCCTTGTGCATCTAGGTGGTAGAGGTCATGGGTTTGGAAGGTGCTGTTGGAGGACTCTTGATGGGATGGAGCACACTGCAGCTACTGTGCATAGGTGGTGAAAGGAGTGAATATTGAAGGTAGTGGATGGGGTGCCAATCAAATGGGCTACTTGTCCTGGTTTGTGTCAAGTGTTTTGAATGTAGATGAAACTACACAAAGCTGTCCAGGCAAGTACAGAGTGTTTCATTACACTCCAGTGCCTTGGAGATGATGGACAAGCATTGGAATCTCAGAAGGTGGTTACTTGTGACAGAGTTCCTTGCCTCTAACCTGCACTTGTCATCACAACATTTATAAGGCTGGTCCAAGTCTGTTTCCTATCAATGATGTGGGTAATGGGAGAGTCAGTGATGGTAATGCCAGTGAACAAGGGGAGACGATTAGATTCTTTCTGGTTACCTGGCAGTTGAATATTGCAAATGTTACTTGCCACTTATCAGCCCAAGCTGGTAAGTGAGCAGTGCATCTGGGACTGCTGGATACCCCCAATCTTCAGACATTAGTGAAGTGAAACCTTTTTTTCAATGGGTAACTTTTGTATATACATCATCTAATGATGTCATGTCATGTCCACAACAAAATTTCAATAGAGGCGAAATATGCCTTTTTAGTGTATATACAGATTTCTATGAAATTCTGTTTGAATCTTGGTGACGAGCCTTGTTTTTTGAAAAGCTGTGAAACGAACAGCAACAAGTAACTCTACTATGCTTGCAAGCTGTTTATTCTTTTTTAACTTTTTGCATAGAATATAAAAAGTTTGAGATGAAGTATTGTTTACTGTGTGTACGCTTATTCTGAATGGTATTTGTTGTTAATGATTGCTGTTTAGTCGATTGGTAAATGTATTGGTGAGTGTAATATATGTTGCACTGGGGCTGCTGTTGCTATGTGATGTAGGAGTGGAAGGTAAGGATAAATAAGTGTGTTATTTGCTGTAGCTCTCATAACCCGACACAATTTATTTTTGAATGTGATTAATCTAAATGATACCTGATGAGGCTGATAAAATGCGGTGCAGAAAGCAATTATTCTCCTCCTTTTTATGTTTATATTTTATGTTTAAAAAATAGGCTAAGAATGAGTGTTGACTATTTCCAAATGAATGTTTAATACTCCTAGCTGACATTCCTTTGGCTATTATTTTAATAAAAGAGCTAGCCCATTTATGTGATGTTCAATAATTCCTTTATATTGATTTGTCAGCACTCTACAAATGTCTTCCCCAAACTCCTTCAGCAGTCCTCCTTCTGATTAAAAAGGTGAGAAATGTTGTCAATTTGTCTCGCAAATCTCCCGTGAAAATAACATTTCAAAGGTGGGGAGGCAATACGGACAAGAGCAAAATTATGGATGGGAGAATGTTATGGAGCAACTTACCATTTTTCCAGGGACCTCATCATTCTCATATCCTTTTAATTTATGAAAAGCCTCTACTGTTCCAGCATAGTCAAGATTGGGTCTTGAGTTAGTACTATATGCTTCAGTGAATGATTCCAGAAAATATCCATTTAATCTCATGCAGTCTCATTTGGACCGAAAATCCAGCTGCAAACAACTCTGCCAATTTTGCTTTAAACTTGGTCAATAGGAAATGCGTTATATTGAAACGAGCTGCTTGTGACAGCTCACTCCTTGTAGATAGAGCATTCAGCCATAATAGGCCCCTGCTTTTGCCAACCAAGCAGAAAACTGACAAACTGACAAACCTAACTTTAAACTCAAATGGCAGAACTCTTGGATTTGAACACTTGGCATTCTGTTTGGTAGAGATTCTCTACTGCCTACAGATGAGTGCCACTTGTTAGTGGTGTACTTGAGCTTCATCCGAGAAAGTGAACACAATCAATACTAAAACTCAGTGTTTCATTGTCAGCGGTGTTGCCACTCAGGCAAGAAATTAATCAAAAACCCCAACTGTTTCTTCACGTGCATGCTAAGTTTCCATGGTTTTGTTTCTAAAAAGAAAAGGGAGTTATCCTGTTCTCTAACCAGCACTATTTCCTGAATGAACGCTATAAAATTAACACCACCAAAAATAGTTTACAGCTAACTTTTTATGTCTCAGCATCATTTGTCAGAAATGGATGTGTTTGTATTTTATTAACAATTACTTCTATATGAAGTCAATATAAAAATGTCATGCTTTGAGATGTTTCAGAAAGCTGTGACAAGCTGCTGTACAATTGCAAGCCTTTCTTCCCATGCACTCTGGCACTCAACTTTATACAGTGTTGATGGACTGCCATGGGAGAGCAACTGGTGATAATTTAAAAGTTTAATTTTGACTGTTCTTGAACTCTAAACAATCTGAAATTCATTCTTGACTTTTTGTTTCTATTAATCTAACACTTCAGTGAATTTCATTGATGTAGCTGATATATTACTGCTGCTATTGATCACAATGACAGACAGTGATGCTCAAACTGATAGTCAAGGAGCAGCTTCCGCGTGACTGCTTTTAGAATTCTCCAAAAAACATACAGCACGCTCAGTATTTCTGTTATTGTTTCATCTTGATTACCCACTTATGATAATAATTTAACTCCAACTATAATTTAATTCTCCTTAATCATCCTAAAATTTGAGTGGTTGCTTAATTTCTCCTGAAAGAAGCTCAATAAAAGAAAGTTGCTTTAGATTCTATGTTTACTACAGGTGAAATATAAAGACATGCTATAACTTTGGAATGGCACTTATGTAAAGTCTAACTTAAGATGCACCGCTGATAATATTAATAGAACACCAGTATGATTTATCTCATGTGGAAATTTAAAAATGGATGCAAAGACTCAGAGGAATGAGCTGCAAGTATGGAAAAGGCCAAGCGCTGCAATACTAGAGCATACAAATGGAGAACTGGCATTTAGTGTTGCTGACTGTGAAGAATGGAAGCCAGGACAACTCAAAATGTCAGGTGCGTCTGTGCTTGGTAGGAGACTAGCAGAAGGGGCCTTCATGGTCCAGTTGACAATTGCATATCAACTGCAGCAAAAAAAACAGCAAAAGAAATGGGTATTTAAAATGAGATGCAGCTTCCAGCAGAACAGAAAGCACTTAAAGCAAACCATTTGGTCTTATGAGTCATCAGCGTGTAAATATATAGTATGATTCACAAGGCTCACAATTTGATATGTTTGTGACACACTGTGGCTCAAGCATGCTTTTAATGGTACTTGTTTGTCCAGTTAGAGGGTAAGAGGTGACAGGTAGGTGGTCTATATCTAGTTGTGAAAAACATCGTCCATCTTGAAGACGTAGATAATGTAATTAAATTGGCTGTCAGGCAGCCATTATTCAGACTTACATTCTAAGACTGTCATTTTAACAGTAATAGCCACTAAATTCCAGGAATTGACTCTGGATTCAAGCTGGCAGTGTGTGCATTGTAATAAATGTATCTACTAATTGCTATAGTGTCTGAATGAGCAAACTGATTAATTAGGCCTTTGTCACCTATTCCAGTAGAGAACTCTAGCTTTAGACATTCTAGATAAGTGAATGCTTTGTTTTAGATGTGCTTTTTAACTAGCACTCCAATCTTGCAAATAAAGCTATGCAGAATACCAGAGAGAAAAAAAAAATCTTTTCAAACAAGGCTTAAAAAAAGTTGAAGTGATGAATAAAATGTCCTGATTTTTGAGACATGGTTATGGAAAGATCAGAGTCTTGTTCCTTAAATTCAGGTAATACGTTGTTTGCCTATTTTGCACAAGGGCAGATTTTGTGAGTGCTGAGGATGTTACACTATTAGTAAGTGTAAGCCTCAATTCCATGAAACACTTCTTTATATCAAGTATGCTATTATATTTCTTTATTTTAATCTGTATGCCAGTCATAATGGTCATTTTGCCTTTATAAAATGGGTGCATGACTGAACAACAGCTCTTACCTGTTTTAGAGTTGATCCTCTTAAAACTAGATAGTGGTTGTCTGTGAAATTGGTAACGGCTTCTTTTGTGACTTAATAGTTCAGTACCAATCCATTCTGTATTTGGTTCTTTTGTATGTATGTTTTGCAAATTTTGGAAAGCAAATTGTTTTGCATCCAGGCATTTTCCATTGTTGCTGCGTATAATTTGCAGTATATAAAGCAAGGGAATTGTGAATCTTTTTGCGCTTTCTGCTGCATTAAGTAAATGAAGAGGACAATTCATTGGGTAATCATCTCATGTACGTATGATGACATTTCCGAGAATATGTGTACACATCTCGGCTCTGATAAATCATACCCGAATGTGCTTTGGAAGATTTGTCCTCACCTTCAACTCATTAATATAGCTCTGTGAGAGGAATGGGGCTAAATGTTTGATTCCTATTATTGACAGAACCAGGGAGAGAGTGTGACGAGCTTGTTTGTGGACATGTTACTGCCTTAAGTAGAAACTGATTCAGGTGGGTAGAAGCTACCTTCCTGCAGGCAAAGGGTAGTCTGTTAAAACAATTAAAGAACAAGTTGACGCCAGGATCTGAGGCATCTGGCTGAATGGCAGCAGAAGCCCAGCCAATGCATTAAGGAGGCTCCTGGGGCAAACTGTGAGGGATAGAGGGAGCAGGAGGGCAAATGACTTGGCAGCATTTTAAGCTCCAGTCCCTGCTCCCGACATATCGAGGTAACTGCAGCTACAGCGATAGGCAGCTCCGTGAGGCTGGGTAACATACTCCACAGTGAGAATCAGGCAGCTCTGGCCAGTTCTCCTCCCAGTTTATGAAAGGTCTTCAGCGGGTGCCTCAAGATGGTGCTGTCCTCTTGTACATACATATATCAGTACCTCCCACCTTTCACAGTAGGGTGTGGCCAGTTTCTCAGGTTTGAAAGTGTCTTGTTGACCCTCCAGCCCCAGAACCTGCCTGCCATCCTTCATTGTGCCCACTCCCAAGCCACCAATTGCCAATTTGTAAAATAAACTGATGTTGGGATATGGAAATGTGCTCAACATCAGGGTCACGTCCCCAGGACTAGAATCCAGCCCATCGCATTTGTTTCAGACACACGTTCAGACAATCCAATAGCTGGGACAGTTCTTTGTTTGCTGAAAATGTCATCAGTGTATTCAGCTGCTGAAGTACTGCAATCTGCCAGACTACTGCGGAAGATATTAATGAAGATAGCCAGTTTACTATCCATTGATGTACAAAATGAGTGATGATACTAGGGCTGATTTCCCCAGCTATGGTTCCAAATAGCTCCTGAAAAATACTTGCCAATCTTTTGTTTGTATTTTACTTCTAAGTAGCACACAAACTTCTTCCAAGTTTTATTTAGTGTCTGTACCTGACTGTTCCTGAAGAGGGTGCAACAATAAAGATTACATGCAAATGAGTATCAGAGATCTTGCTCAGAAATTTCCTCGCCACTTGTAGATCATTATTATAAAATCTGACCCGATTGCTTACAGTGCTGGCATTTAGTGCTAGCTGTATTAGTGGGGCAGCCTGTTAGACTCTAGCAATGCTGAAATTTGGTAAATTGTTTTCAAATTCATTTAGCTGTATTTGAATGTGTCAGGAGTGGCTGCAACAGTGCATTTTGTGTATAATGAGTTTAGTTTATCATACAGCTCCCCAGGAATAAAAGTAAGGTAAACCATTTGGTGTTTTTTTTAGACAATCTCTCAAGATCAAGAATGATTTGCTTTCAAATCATTGAAAGGACTGAGAGGTCCAATTTGTGATCTGCAGACTCTGCTACATGTGGGGCAGATGGTACTGAAAGGCTTGGCTGGACAGGTTGTTTTAATGTTTATGTGCTCCCTGTCTCAACTTTGTCTATTAATTTATTCAATGTCTTCCCGAATGAGCATTCTCCATTTCGTTGGTCACAAATCAGAGTTTCCTATAAATTGGTAGCATGCTCAACATCTTGAGGGTTCCTTTCAAGACATCCCAAAAATATTTCTGCTGTTTTTCCAGGAGACTTTACCATGACTGAGTTCTGAGTTGAGCAATTGTCTAGGTCAAGTAAAATGTATGGCTAGGGCATCACATACATCCCAGCCATGTCTGCCCTGCCTGCCTGAGCTTGCTAACATTTTAAACTATTTCTCTTTAACTCATCCCACTTCATCCAAGTAAAAGATGTGGCCATGGGTACCTGAATGGATCCCAGTCATGCCTGTCACTCTGTGGGATTTATGGAACATTCCTTGCTTCAGTCCTACTTGGGCCCTCTAACACAACTCATTCTTTGGTACAATGACAACATCATTAATGCTGTGTCTAAATTCTCATCTGGGATTAGAAAAAATAGTCAATTTTCTATCTAATTTCTGTCCTTTCTTATCTTCATCTGGTCCATATCTAATTGTTCCCTTCCCTTTATTGACTTTTCCTTTTCTGAAGACAGGTTGTCCACCAATATCCATTTCCAGCTCACTGACTCCTTCAGTTACCTCAGCTATACTTTCTCATTGTCAGCTTCCAGTAAGGACTCCAATCCAGCCCTCAGTTTCTCCATCACATCTTCTACAGCGGTGTGTCTGACATGTCCTCAGTTTTTTTCTCAATAGAAGGTCCCCTTCACAGTGTTGGACAGGGTCATTAGCCATGACAAAGAAAAGAAGTTATAGTTCCAAGTTGGGGTGGTGTGAAAGGATACTTGAAGATGGTAATCCTCATGCTATTACTTCACTTTTTCTTTCGGTGATATAAATTACTTGTTTGGAAAGCTATGCTGTTGATGATTTGGCAAATTGCTGCAGTGTATCATATAGATGGTATACAAATAGCACTTTGAATGAAAGAGGGTGTGAACATTTAAGGCAGTGGATAGTATATCAATAAAGCAGGTTGCTTTCTCTTGGTGAATGTTAAGCCTCTTTTGCATTATTGGAGCTGTACTCATTCAGGAAGATGGAGATTGACTGTTAAATTCCTGTGTTTTTAGTGGTAGAAAAGCTTTGAAGAACCACATGATGTAGAATTCTCTGTCACTGACCTGCTACTGAATGATTAGTTTTGGGGTGAATTGTCCAATTGTTTTATTTCTGGTCAATGATGACACTGCCGGGTGTTTGTGGGGGAAAATTCAATGTTGGTAGTGGTATTGTTATGACATAGGGGTAGCAAGCCAAATCAAATCTGCCTTACTAGCACTGGATTCATAACACAATGGTCTTAGACCATTCAATGAGCCTCAAAATTGCTCATTTGTTCTTAACCAGACTTTGCAAATAACAAATCTTGGACACTAAGATTATAACTTACACAAAAATCAATACTTCATTTTTAATGATGTAACTGTAGCAGAATATAGATGAGAGCAAGACAATCTAATTAATATCTACAATCAAAAGCTGAATTTGATTACAAACCTACACTCTCAAAACTTGACACAGTTAAGGGATGAGCTTTTGCAAAATGGGCAGCATTTTGTAATGGGTGACACGGTAGCTCATTGGTTAGCACTACTGCCTCACAACACCAGAGTCCCAATTTCGATTCCAGCCTCGGGTGACTGCCTGTGTGGAAAGTTTTCACATTCTCCCCGTGTCTGCATAGGTTTCCTCCAGGTGCTCCAGTTTCCTCCCACAGTCCAAAGATGTGCAGTTCAGGTGAATTCGCCATGTTAAATTGCCCATAGTGTTAGGTGCATTAGTCAGAGGTAAATGGGCCTGGGTGGATTAGTCTTCGGAGGGTCAGTGTGGAGCTGTTGGGCCAAAGACCTGTAGGGAATTGAATCTAATAAAAAAAAATTGTAATTTGGTAGTTTGATAACCAATTCAATGATAAATACCTTGGAAGATTGTCTTACAGTCGTATAGGAATGAATATCTGCTTGAATTCCAACGTTTATGATCAATGCAAAAAGCTTCTGCAGATTTTTCCTTGTAACTCCAAACTGGGGTTATTTTCTCAGAACTTTCAACAAGTCAATAACCGGAGAATAACTAGTGAGAGCAAAACCAAAAATTAGCCTGCCCAAAATCTAATGAGAGCCAGTTCACTCTTCATTTTCTCTTTCTTTTTCAAAGTTCTTTGTGTTTGGCTGCCCAGCACTAGTCCTCCCTGGATTGACCAATTCAACATCTAATCAGTAGCTAGTCCCTGAACATAACAACATCTTGGTGCCGAATTGTCTCCAATGTTCTTATAGCAGTAATTAACCTCCATTATCTTCCCAGGCCAATTTCCAACAATGTGTTTACTTTTTTTAAATTCCTTCTTTTTTGAAAACAAGCTGTTGTTCAAAGTTCAATTCTCAACTGCAAACCAAACTGTTCCAAACCAAAAATGCGAAAAAAAAGGAACAACAATAGTGAAAACCAAGGGAGAAGATGGTCTTGTTTCTTGTTGGAGATATTCATTGCCTGGCCCTTATGTGGCATGAATCTTCCTGGCCACATCTTAGCCCAGAATTGAATATTGTCCAAATTTTACTATGTGTGAGCAAATGTTGCTTATTTTTCTGAGGAATTACAAATGGAACTGAACACTGCATTATTAACTTTCACCACCCATTCCAACATACCTTTCTCTCTTGCAAAAGAATAGCCCTGCAGATGCCTGTCATGTTCAAATAAGTGGGATTGCAAGATGAAAAAAAAACTGGGCATCAAACCAAGTGCTTGCAGTCTTTTGTAGCATAATTTTTGAGAGTCACAGGCCACCTGCACAATTAAAGAACAGAAACCTTTACTGCTGAAGTGTGGAATTAACGGTGTGAGTATCTCAACTTGGGTTCAGTCCACTGGGCTCAGCTGTGAAAGGTTGCAATAGCATAAAATCTTCAGTTTGAGGCCAGCTGTTTGCTTTTAGAGAAGTGAATGAATGTCTCAGCATTTCCAAATACATTATACAGAACTGTCAGGCCAATTCTACTAGAAGTCACTCTGGTTTTCTGGAATGATTGCCCAGAACTGATTAATACTGTCAATTTCCTAGTCAGAGGTAAAATAGGAACTCTTCACATCAGTTGTTACAACTTAACATAACTCGAGTTTTAACCTCTCTACTGCTTCTCTAATCTAACTCGGTTAAGTAAACAAAGTTGGCATTCAAATTCAGAGGGAAATAGGATCTTTCTGGCTTTTTGACACTATTGCCATAGCATTCTTTCATCTAATTGTTTCTTTAACACGACTAGGCTGTAGATAAACATGAGCGAATCTGTCATCGACACTGTTGAACTGACAACGTATGGACCAGTTAGAGCAGTTGAGTGTTATTTACTACCCAGATGGCCAAAAGTTAAAATAAAAGTGAAATGGTACTATATCTCATTCCTTCATTATTTGCTCTAGAACTTGTAAATTTAGGTAACTGTATTGTTGGCAGTGGTCTATAGATAGATTTTAGCTGGGAGGTGGTGGGGGGATGGGAACAGGTGGTCAAGAAGGAGGGTTGACTGCAAGGAATTGGTCAGAAGTGAGGGGTGGGACTGGGAGAATGACAGAAAACAATTATAGGAGATGCTGGCTAGGAGAGCATAGGCATGATTGGGAGACAGCAACCAGGTAAATGGGAGATATGATCAACAGGGAGAGAGTGAAGTTGAGAGGGAGTGCCCTGGGAAGCAGGATGAATCATTTGGGAGGAAGGCAGTGTCCAGGACACAATATAAAGGTAATTGGGAATGAAGTGGCTAGGCAACTGGTGAGTATATTTGGGTGGGACAGACTAGAAGAGAAAGGTTAAGTGTTCAGGAAGGAATAGCCAACGGAACAGGGGTGAAAGCAATCATAAGGGCAAGGTTGCCTGGCACAGCAGGAGATTCCAGCCTGGGCAAAAGAGGAAGGAGACAGCAAAGGGCAGACTTCGAGGCAGCAATAGATTGCTTTCACAGTCCGAACTTGCAAAATAGGGTCTCAAATGTTACCTTACAAACAGAATAGGCAGCAGGCTAATTAATGCTATGCCATGTAATGCTCACAACCTTGTCAAATTTAAAGATATTTAGAGGTAGAATATCTGCTTTGGCACAATTGGCAATCTGTAAGTAAATTGCTCTCAAAATTGCAATAATTCTCAAAATGTGCCCTTTTTGCTCAAGTTTCTATCATGAGCCACCATAATTAGGCACTGTATTAGGACACCTCTTTGCAATGAAACAATATTCCTTTATATATTGTTACAATTGGGTGAGGAGGGTATGACGGCTCCCCTCTTAAAATAGCATTGGAATTTATGCTGTACAATTGTGCAAATATTCAGCCATCTTAGATGTTGACATTTCAAGTCACTGGAGTGTTACTTCTGTATTTTTATTAAGAAAAATGCATTTACTTTTCAATAGAGCTTGGCTTTGCAAAAATATTTAAGAGCAGTAAACTGGTGCACTTGTATTAATGCAGCTAAAAATATGCTTATCACAAATAAGCATGTTTAATCAGTGTTTAGTCTACCACTTGTCTGTGTGTAATCAGATCTTAAATAACTAAACATGATTTAAAATTATGTACAGAACCATTCAATGGTTACAAGGGCTCCAGGAGTCAATTTTCTATAAATTATCTTTTATTTAATTGAAATCTTTTTCAATATGTCTTTTAGTGATCACATGCCTCAGAAAAAAAAACAATGTAGCGTTAACATTTCTTGATGGCCCACTAATTGACACAATTGGTGGAAAGGCACCCATGACTAACTTGGTCTGGGTGTGGGCTTGGTGGGCTAGGTCAGTTCCCACCATGGAGCTCTTTGAGCTAGACACAAAACTGGTGGAAATTCAATTCACACTGTACACAATTAGTATTTAACTCTCCCTAGCATTTGCTCTGATTTGGCTAATTATGATTGAAATTACTTAAAATAACAATGTAATTTAATGGAAACTCAAGACCAATGTTTTTACAGTGAGTTAGGAAAATAAATTAAGTAACTAATAAGTGTTTAATGAAAAGAGTAAGAATACCAATTTATAAATGGGAATGATCACACAAATGGGACGTGGGGTATTCATTTATTTGTTTGTTTACAAAATGCCAGATGAGAATTATTCCATCTCATTGGTTATTTGTACACTTTCAAATTATTGGGTAAATAATTAAGTCTAAGAACAGCTACATTCTCTCAAACATTTCATGCAGAGAAATAATGCTGATTCTTAACTGTTAAGTGAACATGATCTTATGAAGAAATTTGAGGGTCTACACATCATACTGTAGTAAGCACAAGACATTTCACTAGGTGCACATTGAAAGCAAGAACAAGCACAAAATGCATAAAAAAGACAAATCAGGTTATACGCCATTATTATATCCAATTGAAACTGTTATTGGAATTTGGGGCAATAGTACAATGTCAGAGAAAACACCTAGAACTTCATTCCTGATTTTGATTGTTCGATGCCACCACCAGAATTGTCAGACTGAAAAAAAAGAGCTCAAACTGCATGATTACAAGTTTTGTTTCTAATATAATGTTGTTAACAAAACAGGATTTGATCTTAATGATTCATGCAACATAGGCTGGAAATTTGGCCTGTTGCTTTTTCATTCATAAGATGCTCCAGTCCTTCAAGAAATGAAAAAGAAAATTAGTTATACCATTTCAACAATAGATAACTCTCCTGTTATGGGTAAATTACCCCAATCATCCTTCCAGATAATAGTTATTAACATAATACTGTTTTTTTCATATATTGATTTTAAGTAGTTTTTGTCAATTCAGATCTATTGCACACCATAACGTCCCAATGTTATGTCATTTCTTTGCATTAGAACTGCTTGTGATTTACTCCATTACTTCTCACAGAATGCAAAACTACTGCCTCTGGAGCAATAACAATATGCCTATAATTGGGCTCATTTATAACAGAGGGCAGATTTTCTTTTATCGCTCATATCACATGTTTCAGCCCGATGACCCTGTAGCTCTGTTTTTTTTAAGATACGTCATGAAGCAGAGTTGTCCAATTAAGGTATTTGACACAGATGTGCCTGCTCTGTTCTTAAGCAAACACTCTGTGGAATGTAAGATAATAAAAATCACCTTTCAAACAATAACTACACATTCTAAAGAACATAACACTGGCTTTTTCCTTCTTGGTCCACTAAAGGACTCTCATATTGTTGTCTAATTGTGAATCAGAAAAATGTTAAACCATCAACAGAGTAGTGCAATTTAGATACAAACTGACAGAATTAAGAAACTGAGAAAAACTTCAAAACTAAACTAGCCCAGGAATAAAATGGAAAAAATATTGAAAATTAAAACAAAATTGTCAGTCCCTTTCACCGGAGTTCTTTCAACTGAGTTTAAATTCACTTCTACTTGAGAAATCAAAGAACACGAACTTCAATTTAATTAACTACTGCATTAAGTAAATTCCAATCCCCACGTAAATTTCTATTTATACTTTATGATCTCAGAAATCCCTGCAATTAACTGCATTTTTTTCTGAATCTACTCTCTTTGCTCAGACTGTGTACAGGGGTATTGATCTTACCTTTGTAATCCTTTCACCATTACGCACATTTTATATAGCTTTGCTTGACTTACAACTGCACAGAATTTATACAAATTTCGATACTGCTAAAAGTATATCAGTTTTGATTGTAGAATATGCTTTTTGGGGCGACATCTGGAGTACCTCTCAGACAGATATTCAGGACATTGGCTGTTACATGTTGGTACTTTGGCCTTTGCCATAGAACAAAATAACAAGAAAGCACTACAAAATCTGTGAAAGATTTATAACTCATGATCAAATATTTAGAACTGTTTTCTGTTTAATAAAACAGAATTTGTTTTTTAAATTTAATATCATTCACGATATTAAATAAGGTAATTTCTCACAAACTGTAGTACAAATTAATGGGTAGATTAGCTAAATCAAAACATCTAATTTGGGAGAGAATCCAATAAACAGGTTATATTTCTAAAATGCGTGGCACTGTTCAGAAACTGGACTGTGTAAGGATTTTAAAAAGGCTGTTAGCTGATGCGATCTGTGAAGAAATCTAAAACCAGTTCTATTTGCGAGAATTTAGTACATTAAACTGATTAAAGAACAAGATATAGTCAAGTTCAGTTATCAGCTGTCTGCTGGCTCTCTTTTTCCAGAATAAAATACTCGAATGCTCAGTATAATCACAATAATCACTGTCCAATATGGCAGAGCAACTAGGACCTTACCAAAGTAGGTCATTGTAACACATGGTTTCAATTTGACATGTGTAAAAGTTTTAGCAAGATAGAACGCTCAATAGACAAAATGAAATCTAAAATTCAACTGAACTCGAAGTAAACGTTCTGAAGTAAACAGCATATTTAATAATTAAAGCTCTCTTTATTCTTTTTGTCTTGCCAATAAAACCCTTTCATTCCCAATCAGTGTACATACTTTTGTTTGAGTGGAATGAAACACAACATTGAATTTGAAATAAATTTACTTAAACAAAATCAAAAAGGCTTCCAGATATTAAGGAGTCACTAAAACTATTTCTGAACTGCTTAGACAGGTTGCATTTAGTTCGAGTTCTCTTTGGAGCAGTGTTATTGCCATTCAAGACATCTATCTCTATCTTTTCAATACAGCAGTAGCAATATAATGACAAACTTGCAAATCATTCAGAGATATTCATGTTATGGGGATTGGAAGAGTCAGACTACTGCCATATTCCATAAAAAATTCACATCTGCAGCCTCAGTCAACTTCCAATCACCACCTTTTGGATAGAATGGAATAATGGCTGCTAAAACCTTTGGCCTTGTGTATCAGTGTACAGCAATTAAATTCACTTCCTAATATCTAGAAACCTCCATAACAACTAATACAGTAAATCAGCATTGACAACTACTCAGAAATAAGCATGTGTGCTGAATTCAAAACACAAATTAAGGATAATTTTTGAAGGACGTAATTTTGTGACCACATATACTATTGTCTTCCTGTTCTTTTGAGTTATGGTTGGAATTCTTTCCATTGAGCTAAGTATTTGCTGTCAGCAAAAGCCAAGTCCGACCCCTTTTGGTCGCCGTAAAGCTCTAATGGGTTCAGCGATCCCTTTGCCGTCTGGTCCGAGGCCAGTGCCTGGAATCCAACCCATGTTTTGCAGCATTTGACTGCCGATGTTGGTTTCTGGGATAGGCTGGGCATTTTCACCAACAACCCCTAGGATTAAGACAGAGAGATTTAATCAGCATAGTCATGTGGAAAAGAGCAGAATAATCTGAATTATAGTCTAATATATTTAATTCTTAAAAAATTATTTGACAAATTGCTAAAACATTCAATCTTATCACATGATAACCCAATGATATCACACCTAGGTTCACAAAAGGTCAGTGAGGTTTCACACTGTTTAGAAGTTGATTTGGAACTGGTAAGAGATTGCACTGCATGTGAATTAAAAATAATGACGTTAGTATCAGTTCTCACACTGTTGACTTCCTAGTCTCAAGTGCAGTCTTCTCTGAAAGAAGGAAAAAGCATGAAGAATTGCCAATCTATCAGGACATGAAAGATCAAAACAGCAGCATTGAAACAAAGAAAGATTAAAAATACTTGCATTTATATATATCATCTTTAACATCCTCATGATGATCCAAAGCAAACTATAGCCAATGAAATGCTTGTAAATTACAGCCATTGTTGTAACATAGACAACAGACATCACCATTATAGAACAAAAGATGAGAGGAACACCGCTGTTAAACCCTACAGGTTTGTCGATAATTAAGTGAACATGGAGTAAATGTAATTATCATCTGGCACCTCAGGAACATTTCACTTTCTCAAAATTAGATAGGTAAAATGCCAAACAATTCCAAATGACTTTGACTTCCAACAAAATGGTAATTAACAGGAGAGATAATAGAAAATATTAAGCAAATTCCTTCTGAACTTAGAATGGCCACAGAAAGTGACCATTCAATTGGTTGCATCCATACCAGCTCCCTGCAAAAGCAACCCATCCAGGCTTATTACTGTCCCTTCCCTGCAGCACTGCAAATTTCGCTTCCCCACCCAGATTTCCCCTTGCAATCCACAATCAAGTTTGCCTCCACAATATTCCCAAGCAATGACTTCTGGATCCTAAACGTCATGAAAAGTCTCTTCACATGTTGTTGTTGCTTCTTTTACCAAGCGCCATAAATCAATGTCCTCTGGCCCCAATTCACTCCGCTCAAACCCCTCACAATTCTAAACATTCTCAACACATATTTAGTAAAACAAGCCAGAGATTATTCACATCTATATGATTTAGGGTCATCAAAGGAACCTCTCATGTTGTTACATTATTTCAAATAACCATCTGCAGACAGTTTTGAATCTGGTATTCAAAAAGTACATTTTATGTATCAAGAAGTACAAGTTAAAAATTTAGAAGACCAAATTTTAAACAATATCTGCAAGTACAAATAATTTCAATAATAAAACAAAGAACTGCAGATGCTGGAGATCTGACACAAAAACAGAATTTGCTGGTGAAACTTAGCAGGTCTGACAGTACCTTTGGGGAGAAAGCAGAGTTAACATTTGCGTCCAGTGACTTTTCATCAGAACAAGTAATTTCTAACACCCTCGTTTCCTTCCCTTCTACCAAATTGTGCTTATTCACATCCAGCCTCAGTAATGTTCAACAGAATGTGAAATTCCTAAGCAAAATTGGTTGCCAATATCTCCTTTGCTGAGTCTGGATGCTTCATTACTTGAAGTAGTGTCCAATTGACTCTGGTAGTCTGACCAATTGATGAAACTTCTCATCAAAGTAACTTATAACTTACAGTGTGATGCAGATATGAGTTTTGAATCTATGACTATGAGGCTTTGAAGCAGGTAACCCAGTATTTTCCTAGGTACTGTATATTAATATCAAAGCATTTCTAAAATTGATTTCTAAGCAGCACTGGTAATAAACCTTCAAATAACAAATAGCTTTACAGCACAGTACTGTGGCATAAATATTATAACTGCCAGAATATTGTGACATTTAAGAGAAATGTTAACAGCAAAACATCCATTTGAAACATTATATAGTTATGCAATATTTCAATTATATTTTACCAATTTATTTGAAATGCTGAATATCTGCTCAAAATTAAATCAGACCTGTATATATGCATAAAGCAGGCTTGTTAAAAATACACCTATACACAGCCATTTAGCTATGTCTTCTAGACTACAGTACCACAGTTCATGTTTTTCTCCATCAGACTATAAACTGAATCCCAGATCATAGGTCTACAGCTTCCAGAAGCTAGACATCTGCTTAATCACCTTCTGATGTTATAACAGCTTAATGGACGGATGAAACACAGTTATTACACAATATCCTATCAGACGGAAAATTATTCTAATGGTTTTGTTTTTATCTCTGTCACCGTTACTGCTATGAAAACCTGTTTCAGGTAAGCCTGGATACCTGTCAGTCTATCATCAAATAGGCCATAAGATTTCTGGCAATGTTTTATAAAGATCTGTGACTGCAAGATGAAATGTATTCAGTCAAGGTTTTACATTGAATAAATACAAACTAGCCTTTAACCAAACTGCACCTTTAGGACAACTCTATATATTAAAATGCAGGTAAGGGCTTAGATATCAAATATAAATGACAGACTGTATCGATTTTCATTGAGCATTTCATCATGGATTTCCTTACAAGGCAGAAGAATAAATTCCCAGAAAATCCATTTGAAAGTATAATACTGGTCATTCAACAAGCAACTAGTTTCGAGGCAATAGGGGAAAATAAATGTTCATACAAGCGGCACACTAGATCCCTTATCCCCTGCGGTTGCAAAACAAATGAAGTTTGCTTCATCTCTAAAGGCATAGCCATATAAAGTAGATGATAATTGAAACAAAAACATTGATGATCTTCACACATATGCATATCGTACATTCTACTTAATGTAAAATTGGCTGAATTGTTTTCCATTTGTTGGTTTAAAAGTCAACATTAATCAATACAAAAGCACAATCTGAATAATCTCAGATGCCTTTATAGCTGGGATTAATAAAGTACTTTTTCTGTCTTCTGTATCAATCCTTGTTTGTTGGTTTATTTTGCTTCCAGACTTAACTAAATGGTCTTAAAGTGAAGTAACATTCACGACTGCATGATAATGGAATTTCTTATAATTAGAGATTTATGAGATATAGATAACTGTGTTTTAATTAAAATGGATGGTCTGGTAGTAAAGTTATGATGCAATTCATATCAGATTTTCCAAGCATAGATTACACATTAGCAGAAAATGAAAGCTAAACATTTCCATTTGAAATTACCTATGTGCAGCTTTCAAATGAACAGTGTGTCAGGAGATAGCATTTGTCCAGATCAGCACCTGATGACTTAAACAAACAAAAACAGGAGGTTATAATGTCTTTTGAGCAACTGAGATGCAAATATGGGTTGCCCAGCAGAGACCTTTTCTTTTTTTTTTCAGGTTAGGGATTTCATCCAGAAGAAGACTACGCTTCTAACTAAGCCCTATAAGCCCGATACAGAGAGTTGTGGCTACGTTCCACAAGCACCCTTTCGGGAGCAGGCACTCTATTCCCTGCTGGGTGGCAGGGCCTGGCAGGATATTAACCAGTGATATGAGATCTGGGAGCAAGAGCTAGGAGTGGAGATCTCTTCTGAAACATGGGAGAACATATGGGAAAATACTTGAAAGATCTCAATCTGCAACAAGACATGTGCTATGCAGTGAAGTTCTGCACAGGGCTCATCTAGCACCAGACCTTCTGGCGAAGTATAAAAAAGGGGCATCTTCAGTGTGCCCCAAATGTAAAATAAATGTAGGTACTCTTACCCATTGCTTCTGGACATGCCACAGGCTCCATGTTTATTGAAGCACTGTGGCGGGAGAGATAGGGAGGGTATTGAGGACTGAAGTCAAGGTAGACCCGATATCTCTCCTCTTAGGTCTACCGAATTTACCATCTTTAGACGGGCATGGGAAGAAACTATTTAATGTTCTTGCATACTGTGCACCGAAGAATATTCTGATGAATTGGGTGTCTGAGAACCCGTCAGGCTTGCTGGGATGGCAGAAATTAATTATGGAACATATTCCCTTGGACTTTTTTTCCCAAACATGGTACACCACACAACAGACCATTTTTATAAAACATGGCAGCCCTACTTGAGTTAGTTGGATATAGACTTGTCAGTTACCTTAACTAGGGTGTTTGTTTAACCAGGATGGTTAGATTTGTCAAGCCCTGGGCCCTGGAGAGAGTCTCCTAAGTTAATACGGGTATATATAAAATGCTCCCGTTCCTTTGTTTGGGAGTTTGCACCGAGCATAGCTGTTCTGTATTTTGTGGTTTTTTTTGCTTTGCTTTCTTTTTTTTTTGGTGTTGCTTTGCACAGTGCTCGGGTTTGTTTTGTATTATAGGGTAGGTTAGTAGTTAGTAGTCAGTAGTTGTATTGTAATTTGTTTTTTTTCTTTTTATTATACTGATATTTGTTATTGATTGTATTTTTCAATAATTTTATATGTTTGTAAAGTTAAAAAAAAATTTGCGAATAAATATATTTACAAAAAAACAAACAAAAACAGAATTGCTCAAGAAACTCAGCATGTTTGGCAACAGCCCAGTGACCCTTCTTCACTTCTAAAGGGTCAGAGGGCTTGAAATGTTAACTGTTTTCTCTTCACAGATGCTCCCATACCTCCTAAGCTGCTCCAGCAATATCTGTCTTTGTTTGTTTCAGATCTCCAGTATCCACAGATCTTTATTTTATATCACCCAAAGATTAACACGGTCTATTTCAAGACGACCTACAGCCATCTCTTCCAGATGGCCGTTCTTTGACTGTGTCTGTGAAAGCATTTGTTTATACCATCTGTTTATTTCAGGCTTCATTTGAGAACATATAACTGTGCATGTATCACCTGAGTGAACTTGCAATCAATGGTAGAACTGAATAGATCATGGATATCCTTTCCGTCAAGATGCACAATTATGGATAGCTTTGGCCAGTGGGAAATGGGATTTTGTTGCAAGTGCAGGGGTCTACTAAGTACAGACAGACACTGACATAGAAAGAGTGATGGTCATTCAAGCCTCTTTTGCCATCAAATCAAGATTGCGGCTGATCTATACCTCAATGCCATTTACCACCTTTAATCCATATACCTTGATAAGCTTACCTTGTAAAACCATATGTCTCAATGTGGGAAATTTAAAAGGATCCAGCAAAGCTAGTCTTTTGTTGGAAAGAGTCCAAATTTCAATTATGTTTTCGCTTCTCAATTTCACTCTTAAATGGCTAATCTCTAAATTTAAGACAATGCCTTCATCAGGGGGAGCAGTTTCTCTCAGCCTGCCCAAACATTGTATGATGTGGAGGTGCTGGTGCCGTAGTAGGAGGACAAAGTCAGATGTCACACACCAGGTTATAGTCCAACAGGTCTATTTGAAATCACAAGCTTTTGGAGCTTAGCAATTCAGCTGAAGGGACTACGCTCCAAAAGCTTGCTATTTCAAATAAACCTATTGGACTATAACCTGGTGTCCTGTGACTTCTGACTTTATCATTGTAAATACCTTGATTTGATAAATTCCCAACGGTCTAAACTTGAGAATAAAATTTATTGAATAAATTAATTATCTGGTAACACAGAACTTGAATATTGCTGAAAACAGAAACATATTGCTGAACATAGAACGAGGAGCAGGACGAGGCAATTCAGCCCCTTGAGCCTGCTCCACTACTCAATACAATCCTGGCTGATCTCATCACAGTCTCAACTCCACTTTTCTGTCTGCTCCCAATATCCCTTTATCCCATTACTAATTAAAAATCTATCTCCTCTTTAAAGTTATTCACTGACTTGGCATCCAACACACTCTGGAATTTCACAGATTCACAACCATTTGAGAGAAGTAATTCCTCTCCATTTCTGTTTTAAATCTGCCACTTCCAGCCTAATACTATACTTCTCATTTTACATTGATCCACAAAGGGAAACATCCTTGTTAGAGAGGAATTTTAAGAAGAGTCTGAGTCCTGTGTTCAGTAGCACAAATCAATCTTTATTCAAAGTTTCTTACCACACAGCATAGGAGAGGGCTCTAGGATACTCTATCTTTCCAATAAAGTACAAGATATTTATATATTCCACATTACAACATTTACATGCAACATTGATATCAGCTCTTGCCACCAGACGTTTGCCAGCAGCATCATACTGAGAGGATGATGTTTGTTATCTTCTGGAGCTGTGATTATTTTCCTGAGATCAAAATGGCTAAGTAACGTTTTATAATTGTCCCTCTAACAATGTTGTTTTCCAGTGCCCTTTCATGAGGTTATGTTTATAACCTTCATTATATATCAATCGTCATATAGACTCTGGTCCTTGGTGTTTACACTATTTGTCCTTCAGCATCCTGCTGATGGGATGGAGAATTCTCTTCACTATCTACAGCCATTTGTCTCAAAGAATTTAGCTAAATTCCCTCAGGTTAATTTTTTTTAGTCACTCTTATCCATTTGGATACAGAACTGGCTTGAAGGTAGGATTCAGAGGTGGTGGAGGGTTGCTTTTCAGGCTGGAGGCCTGTGAGCAGCACTGTGCCATAAGGATGGATGCTGGATCCACTGCTTTTTGTCATTTATATAAATGATTTAGATGTGAACAATGGAAGATGGTTACAAATTTGCAGATTACACCAAATTTGGTGCTGTTGTGAACAGCAAAGAAGGTTACCTCAGAGTAAGATCGGACCTTGATTAGATGGGTCAATGGACTGAGGGGTGGCAAATGGAGTTTAACTTAGATAAATATGAGATGTTTGCATTTTGGGAAGACAAAACAGGGCAGGACTTACACATATAATGGTAAAATACTCAGTATCGTTGCTGAATAAGGAGACTTGGAGTGCAGGTTCATAGTTCATTGCAAGTGGAGTTGCAGGTAGACAGGATAGAAAAAAAGGCATTTGATATGCTTGCCTTTGATGAGCCACTGCATGAGTATAGGAGTTGGGAGGTCATGTTGTGGTTGTACAGGACATTGGTTAGGCCACCTTCGGAATACTATACACAAGTTTGGTCTCCCTACTAATAGGAAGAATGTTGTGAAACTTTGAAGGGTTGGAGGATTTGAGCTATAGGAGAGGCTGAAAAGGCTGGGGCTATTTTCCCTGAAGCATCAAAAGGCTGAGGGCCGATCTTCTAGAGCTTTATAAAAGCATGAGGCACATGGGTATGGTGAATTGCAATGGTCTTTTCCCCGAGTTGGTGGAGTCCAGAACTGGAGGGCAGAGGTTTAAGGTAAGAGGGGAAAGATTTAAAAGGGACAACCTTTTCACACAGAAGGTAGTGTGCGTATGGAATGAGCTGCCAGAGGAAGTGGTGGAGGCTGTAGATTACAACATTTGAAAGGCAGATGGATGTATATGAATAGAAAGGGTTTAGCAGGATATGGGCCAAATAGTACTAGATTAATTTAGGATATCTGGTTGACATGGATGAGTTGGACCAGAGGGTCTGTTTCCATGTTGTACATATCTATGACTCTGTTATAATTTCAGTATATTTACATGTATAATATGTAATAACAATACCTTACAAAGCTTTTGATAATAGTGGGATCAGACTTTTCCTTCTACATTTTACCAAATATTAAGTTTTCTATTTCCCACTAAGATTTCTACGAGGCACTTCATTATCTTATCTGGTCACCATGAGCATGAAGGTCATGATTCTGACTGTGGAAACTGCTGCCTCAACTAACAATTCTCTTCAGCCATCAGCAACTCCAACAATCCTCTCTCCATCTACTTTGTCAATCCCCTTTTGGAGCTTATATATCTCAGTACAATTTCCCTTTATCCTTTTAAACTTTAGGGAGTATAGACCTAAATTGCTCAATCTTTCCTTTTTAAAACTTTTACTTTGTGTTCCATGCGACATGCAAGAATGAAAAATTCCAAATCATCAGGGAGCGAGGATGGTGGTTGGGGCTGGTATAGACTTTGCAAATAAGACCTGGTTGAGTACAATCTGTATTGTACCTCTTATTAACAAATGAAGGAATATACCCAAAACAAAATTGTTGTTGTTAGTATGATTCCACAATCAAACAGTGCCTGCTAAGTGTGTTAACAGCTGCGCTACAACCAATTTAAAATTACCAGTCATGCTCACAATGTTACAATATAGATTGGAGTCGTGCACTCTCCCTCTCTAGTCCTAGTAATGGTCAAAACTACCCAGTTACCAAAATAACAAACTGTATACATCCCTTACGTTAGGTGCAGAATAAAAAAAAAATCAACCCAGTTCCTTTAACCAACAACAAACTTATTGATTTATTATAAAGCAAAACCAATTTTGATAAGATGCAAGTCTGGTTAACACATACAGTTTGAGAATCTACATATTTTCTCTCAAAATAACAGAACAAAAATAAATATACATTAAATGGGGAAAATAAAATTCTCTGCAAAGACAGATTTCTTAGAAAACAATACTTTGACAAATAATTATTAGTTCCCAAAGGAGTAAAGGAGAAATTACAAAATATTCAAGATAACTTTTAATATGTATCCTCTCACACAGTATTACTAAATACTAAATACAGGCAGTTGTCTCTGAGACCTTTGCAGACGCAGTTCACTCAGAAATTGTCAAGAAGAAACTCCTTCAGATGTTTAGCGGGAGAACACTGAATTCATAACAAGGGCTTCATAAAAATGCCGAGGCTGAGCTGGGTAGCCTTGTTCTCTCAGTAGGTTGTTTGCCATTGCTCATGTAGTTACAGAAGAAGGAAAACTTTCTGTAGCCTTTTTCTGCAACACCCCTATCTCCTTGCCCTCTCTTGGCCTTTCTGTGACTATTGGAGAAGCTACTACCAAACCATTCCCCAGGAGTAGGTTAACTCTATCAATAGGCAAACTGTGGACATCTCCTATAGTTGCTATCCCAGATATCAGATAACACTCAACTGCATCCGATACAACAGTGCAATATCATTATCATTCACTAAAACTTTGGCCTTCAAAGTAATTTCTGCTCGTAAAGTTATGCCTTTTCCCAGCAACAGTGTTACACAGTATCCCTAAGGCTAATTATAGGTTTTCCTACCTCATAATGGATAAGGAGTTGCTCTTCCTATTGCCAAGAATTCCCTGTCAATATCAGGTATCTTGTTTACCTCATCCATATTGACAGTGGTGTTTGTACTTGGCCTTACAGGCACAAACCAAAAGGCAATGTGGGCTATTGTATGCTTTGCTGAGATACTTTTATCTGCATTGATATTGTGTAGTGATAATTTCCATGGATATACTCCACAGCAATGTGCAGGAAGATGTTCCACTTTGCGACAATGGAAACAGTCAAAGTTTTATATATTTCTTCCACCCTCAGCAACTTCCTTTCTGGCCTGAGGCGGCGATCCTGGGGCACTTTCACCCGTCCGTTCTCATCACTACCTATTTGCCTTTCTTTCACCCTCCACACCTTCTAACATTCTTGAGTTTGAGGGTGTGACAGAAAGAGACCTTGGATTTGTAGACAAAATTGTGATCATTAGCCATCGTAGCTGCCTATACTGATGTTGAAACTTTCCAGTTCCCTATGTGGGTGTTTACTAATGGAGAGTGGATTTTTAAATTATTCCAAGAGAATTATTAAGTGCCTTTCTTTTCCTTTAAAGCCCGAAGTTATCTTGCTTTATTCTCATAAAATCTATGCAAGTTTGCCTGACTATTTCTGAAGGTTCTGAAATTTCTGCCTGTGAGTCTCACGGACCAAACTGTAAGCACTAGAAGTATTGTTTTTGCCTCCTTATAGGCTATTGGGGCAGCCTCGGACTGCAAATTAGCACTGCTGGTAAGCCTACTTTGCATGAGCCATATCCATTTTCCTTTTAGGCACTTTATGCGTTTACTGACCTTTTCAAAAGATGTTTTTTTTTTAAAAAGGCCTCTATATCCCTTTCAGCAAACTTTGGAAGGCTTTCAAAAATTTAAATAGTTCACCAATGGGTTTTGGGTTGGACTCAGATCCTTCCTACCAGAAGACTCCTAGAAACTAGAGACATCCTTTTCCTTCTGTTGTAACTTTTTAAGCTTGTATTCATTTACACACTATTTCTCCTTTTGCTCTCTTCCTCCCTCCCTGTGGTTTTTACGTCTAACTTTATAAATAAGTTTTTCCTTTTTTCATTTCCTCTCTCTGAAGTGCTTTTAAGATCAGGTGTTCTTCTCATTATCAATTGTCTTTTTTGTTCAATTTTAATAATTTTTCTTGTTTAAGCTTATTCATTTGCAACTGAGTTCCAGCCAATTCCACTGAATTACTTCTGGATTGCATCCTTTATTTCCAAGTTGAAATGTGCTATTACCTCAATTACATCTGCTTTCTTTGCCCCTAGTTCTAAATTAAACTGTAACCTTTCTGCCAATGCTATGAGCCCAATCTTGGTTTGCTGTCACTTAGGGAAAAAGCATCCTTCCCCAGAAAGTCTTAGTTAAGTGACAGATCCAGTTTGGTTCTATATGTTTTGGTTTCATAAGCATTACCCTAATGCACAGGAAACCTGACATCCTTTCTTTTATCCAGTTCAGTTATTACTACTATTCTTCCAAATACACATTTCCGACTTTGAACTATTCTGGATGAGTTCCCACTTGTGTATTACGACCAAGATTGCTAAGTGCACTGCCTCTCTCTCTCACTACCCTACTACTCTACCAGTCAAAATATATACTGAAATGATTTACACAGTTACTGATATGATGAAATATACACCTTATCTGTATTAGATTTGGAATTTAAAAATCTATCAACCCAGTTCTTTTGTGGGCGGCACGGTGGCACAGTGGTTAGCACTGCTGTCTCACAGCGCCTGAGACCCGGGTTCATTTCCTGCCTCAGGCGACTGACTGTGTGGAGTTTGCACGTTCTCCCTGTGTCTGCGTGGGTTTCCTCCGGGTGCTCCGGTTTCCTCCCACAGTCCAAAGATGTGCAGGTCAGGTGAATTGGCTATGCTAAATTGCCTGTAGTGTTAGGTAAGGGGTAAATGTAGGGGTATGGGTGGGTTGCGCTTCGGCGGGTCGGTGTGGACTTGTTGGGCCGAATGGCCTGTTTCCACACTGTAATCTAATCTAATCTAATCTAAAAAATCTAAAAAACTAATAGCAAAATTATTGGTTATAAAACAAGATTTAATTAGTAAATATGTACAGCTAGTTAGCACACAGTTTAAAATATGAAAATATAAATACTTACCTCTCTAAATAACACAACACACATCTGTACATAGGCACATACAAGAGGTAGAGGGAAAAAAAAAAGATTTTCCCCACAGAAATTGAGTCTGGAGAAATAATTCTTTGGTAAATAATTGTTAGCTTTTGATGGAAAAATGAAGTATGAAATGTTTAAAATAGTTTTTGGTTAGCATACTGGCACACGTATAGACAGTTATCACCAACACTGGTAGTTATCTCTGAGACTTTTGCAGATTCAGTTCACTTAAGAGTTGTCAAGAAGAACTCTTACCAGGTGTTTTTTCAGTAGAATAAATTAATCAGGATTTTAATCCTCACATTGAACTCTCAAGGGTTTCTCAGAAAGGCAGGGGTTGAGCTGGTTAGCTGTTTTTCTCTCAAGAGGATGTGACCCAACTGAAATTCAAATCATTTCCAAAACAATGTTACATACTCCAGGCAGGTAATTTCCAGTAATTCCAGAACTAACTGAAGATATGACTTCTAGTAAATCGAGGAGCTCCAAGCTGTTTGGCCAGCTCAAACCATGTAATTTCAAATAAGTGGTTTTGAAAAAAAAAATCTCACTGTCCTTTCCATGATTGTTTAAAACAAAACACTACATTCAGGTTTGTAATTGCATACAGTCCACAATTTTTAAACAAGTCCTCAAAAACAAGTATTGATGAAAAGTCTTTATAATAGTATTGTTATTCATATATACTTGCTAAAATTGAGGTAGGTTTTGACGCAGGAAGCCGCTGATAAAAGGGATACATTCAAGCTTTGCACCTTTTTTGAATTGCGTAGGAGTTTGGGAAGCTTATAGTTCCCTATTGTTTACTCCATGACAATGCCTCAGCCAATCAGTCACCTTACCTGTCGATCAGTAATCCTTTCCCGTTTATGATTGTCTGAGAGTTGACGTGACGTCCTTTTATTTGTAGGCTCGATGGGCTGAATGGCTTCTTTCTGCACAATAGGGATTCTATAATTACATCTCTCCTGAGGATTACAGCTCAAAGCAGAACACAGTTCTGCGGAGGGGGTCTGACCAAGGCTATATACAATTAAAGAATTACTTCCTCATGTTTGGCCATCAAAATTATTCGGGCTAATTCTGAAACCTTGGGTAATCAGCTAGATTGGCTCACCTAGTAGTTGGCAAAACTTATCTAAAATCATCCAGTGGGTTCCTCTTTTATAGTTTGTGATGCCTTTCCAAAAAGTACCAGTCACAAAGAACTTCAAGTATTTTAGTTATTTAGGTAACATGAGAAAAAGATGCAGAAGCGGATTATTTGGCCCCTTGAGAAAGCACAGCAGTTCACTAAGTCATGAGTTAACTCCACCTTCTCGTGGATGAAAGAATTTAGGACAGGGTGATAACTAACATCATAAATTGCGATTTAACATTGCTACTGATTTTTGATCAGCTTTGGAAGCTGTGGAGAATAGTTTAATCTACTTTACATTAAGATATATAGATTATATACATATTTGCAAAGCAGTACATAATTTTCAATTTCAGTTAATTTGAGATAAGGTTATTTTTGCCCCATGGTACTCTAGTAGTAAGCTCAGTATTAAAGAAAAAAGTGAGGATAATTGAGTATAATTAAGATAAAAAATTATAATACATTTATATATAAACACACACAAAAAAATACTGGCATTCATTGTGCCTTTCACTCTTTCATGATCTTGGAAATACCAAAGCATGTCACAGATAGGGAAACTGTAATTCAAGGAAAATGGCATTTGTGCAAGCATGGTTACACAAATAGTAGTATGATAAATGAACAGATAATCTATTGTGTTGTATCATGTGAGGAATAAGTATTGACCTCTGATCACTAGCAGAACTTCTCTACTCATCTTCCAATGACGGCGTTGAGATCTTTTACATCCACTTGAGAGGGGAGAGTAGCTTTTTATTTGTCACTTCTACCATATACAACTGATAGAGTAAAAACGAGACAGCGTTCCTCCAAGACCGAGGGTGCTACATGGACAGCACAAACTAAACAATTATACACGGCATGAAGTGCAAAACATGCAAGTTACAGCATAACAGAAGAATGTTAAGTAATAGACATTTTTCTAGCAGCAATACAAAAGAATTTCAGATGGGAAATAGTCCGATTATACTGTGTTTAAGGAGCCCGATGGCTTGGGGGAAGAAACTGTTGTACTCCATACTGTATACTCCAGTATCTTCTGCCAGATGGAAGGAGGGAGAAGAGTTTGAGTGAGGGGTGTGTGAGATCTTCCACAATGCTCTTAGCCTTTCGGATGCAACGTGAGGTGTAAATGTCAGTAATGGAGGGAAGACAGACCCTGATGATCTTCGAGTCTGTCCTCACTATCCATTGTAGGGTCTAACGATCAGAGATGGTGCAATTCCCGAACCAGGCAGTGATGCAGCTGCTCAGGGTACTCTCAATGATCCCGCTGTAGAATATGGTGAGGATGGGGGGTGGGGGGGGAGGTGGGCTTTCCTCAGCCTGCGCAGAAAGTAGAGACGCTGCTGGGCTTTCTTGGCTACGGAGCTGCTGTTGAGGTACCAGGTGAGATTCTCTGCCAGATGGACACCAAGAAATCTGGTGCTCTTCACGATCTCCACAGGGGTGGGGGGGGGGGGAGCTGTCAATGTCCAGTGGAGAGTGGTCTTTCCATGCCCTCCTGAAGTCAACAACCAACTCCTAACTCTTTTGGCTTGTCCACGTGGAGACACAGGTTGTTGGCTCTGCATCAATCAGTTAGCTGCTGCACCTCCTCTTTGTTTGCTGGCTTGTTGGTTGTGCTGATGAGACCCACCACAGTTGTTTTAACAGTGAACTTGATGATGCGATTTGACCTGTGCATCGCTGCACTGTTGTGTGTCAGCAAGGTGAATAGCACTGGACTGGGGGCCCCCTTGCTCAGTGTGATGGTGTTCGAGATGCTGTTCCCGATCCAGACAGACTGAGGTGTCCCAGTCAGTAAGTCTAGGGTTCAGTTATAGAGGAAGGTAGATAGGACCTCAGCTTGACACTACTCCCAAAAAATGGCATCTTTGACAGTGCAGTGTTGCCACTGTCCTGCCCCCTATAAGTGCTGGATTAAATTGGGGGCTTGAATCTCTGCAGTAGTGGAGACTCAAGCCAGGACTATCTAACTCCAAGTTGGGAGACAGAATGCTAATTTCTGTGCAGCTAATCAATTAAATAATCACAAACTAAAATAATCAAATCAATATGGGTTTTCTTCTTCTATTCCAAAATACTTCAGCCAAATAGTGCTTAGAATTCTTCTAAATAGATTAGAATTCCTCAACATTCATGAGCATAGTCCTATCAAATAACTGGAGAGAATCACTGAGATCTGAGATGATGTGACAGATCAATTATTTTGGTAAGAGAGGAGCCTGTAAGATTTACTTAGTCATTAAAAGAATCATTCCATAAAACAAAAAATCCACTTAATATTAGTGTCAGAAACTGTGAGGAAAAGAAGATAGGATCTGTGTGCGTGGAGAATAAGCTACATTTGCAACAACCTCTCTAATTCCACAAAGGAAACTTCATACCACAAAATTGGGCTCTATACACCCAGAGTTTCAACGCTAATGGTGCTTTTTGATATCAAAGTAGAATCTGGACAATACACTTCTGCTGCCATGTATGCAGAGAGCCATCTTGCTGAGAACATAGCATGGAAGATAGGAATGTGTGACAGAAGGATGCAGAATAGGAATGTTAATCATACCCACTTAGCCAATAAAACCAAGTGTTGACAGCACTTTTTTTTAGCTCATTGTTCCAGCTGATGTCCTCTGTTAAATACAGACATCTGAACATTTGAGCAACAATAATAAATGAGGTTAGCCCACCTGACTCTCATTGAGATCGTGGAACTGTCTGGTGGTTTGAAGGGGTTATTTAAAGTTGCTGCAGTCAACATTGCACATGGAGAAATCCTTAGCTGTGAGTGGAAGTGTTCTGATCAGATCATTTGCTCCCAATCATGGGCGTTTTAGAAGCAAAAGCCTTTGGAGTACAAAATGAAGATGATGAAGCAGCAGCAGAAAAGATAACAGGCTGTTATCGTGCCTCTGCACAGTACCAGTATCTGAATGAGAAGTGCAAGCATGAGTCAGAGTGCGGCATTTCTTCTTGAATATGTAGCATTTCTGGATATTTCAAAGATTAAAAGCATAAGTTCGCATTAAGATGAGGAAAGCAGGGGGAAACAAGAAGAGAATGTTCACACCATTTGAAGCTTGCATATGACAGGATATAATGAACTGGGGAGGTGTGGGAAGTTATCTAGGATCGGACTTTATAAAGGTTTATAACATTATGATAGGCGTGGATAGGGTGAATAGTCAAAATCTTTCCCCCAGGGTAGTGGAGTCCAAAACTAGTGGGGAAAAAAGTTTAAGGTGAGAGGGGAAAGATTCAAAAGGAACCTAAGGGGAAACCTTTTTTATGCAGAGGGTGGTGTGTGTATGGAACGAACTGCCAGACGAGTTGGTGGAGGCTGGTAAAATTACAACACTTAAAAGACCTCTGGACGGGTATATGAACAGGAAGGGTTGGAGGGATATGGTCCAATGCTGGCAAATGGGACCAGATTTATTTAGAATACCTATTCGGCATGGACAAGCTGGACCAAAGGATCTGTTACTTGTGCTGTACATCACTATGACTATGACTCTATGGGACATATGGTCAATCTCTACGATTTTACCTCTGACATTGACCACAATCTCAGTTACATTTTCACCATGAGATTAAAACCTGCAATCATGCCTGTTCTCCTGTTGGTCAGATGCTGTTACCTCTGAATATGGCCATCTCATCTTGTGAGAGGGGGAGTGTCATAACAAGTACAGCCTGCAAATTGAATAACTGGAAGAGCAAGTGATGAATAGAGGGATACGTGGGCCAGTGGTTAGGATATAGCAAATAAAGGTGCACCTACTAATCTTGATTACTCCAGTAAGGTAATCAAACAATTTTGTGGCACTGTACCCATATTCTTAGAGATGGACCGTCATTGGACCCCAATACCTATTTGCTCTCCTTGTCTTCATAATGCCTGTCTAGAGGGCCTTTTTGCCTCCAGACAGATGAGGAGCTTTCTCCTTCAACACCAAAACTTTTAATGCTATATAAAGAATCTAAGGGTTTCCTTTAATGCCTATTGTACCATTTACACTTTGCTTTCTGTTCAAAGACATTTTTAAATTTCTGTTCTGGCAGCTGCTCTAGAAAACATGCACCTCTCTCTTCAGATGTTTGGGCTGTTTTTAAGATGTGCAAGCCAGTTTAAGTGGTGCTAGCATTGTAGAATGTTGGGGTCCAATGCTGTGTTGTGCCCCAGATGCCACAGTAGGGCACGAAGGGGAAAAGACAGAATAATTTCTGAAAGGGGAGGGAAGTTGGTCAGCACTCATTGTACAGATGGGAGCCAATGGCATAGGAAAGTTAGATGTGGAGGCTTAGAAGGAACAGATAATTACAGTACAAGGCATTAACATTAACCGTCTCAGATTCACTTTCACTAACATCTATTGGGCAAGTTACAGAGGTAAAGATCAGGAAATGACAGGTTCAAACTCTTCAAACTGCGATGAGTTCTGGTAAAAGGGGAACATCTGCAGATGGATACACTTTATCCATACTGAACTGATATGAAGGTCCTTGTAAATGCGGTGAATGGAGTTGTAGGGGAACATAGAAACTAACAAAAGCTATTTAAGAATAGGTAGAATAAAAAAGAAAAATACATCTGTTATGAAGACACATAACGAAGGGAAAGTAGGAATGGGACATGGAGAAAGATAGAGAAGGGCTAAAGTATAGAAAGGAAAAAACATTTACACATAAATTTAAATGGATCTGAGTGCTGTTTTTGTACATTAATTACTCAAAAATAAAGCTGGGAGCTACAGGCATTTGTCAGAATGGAGGAGCACAATGTTACAAATTTGATGGATTGCAGGCTTCAGTAATGTTATGATCCTAAATACCCCTGGTTATAAAAACAGATGCAAAGAATATTGCAGTAATGGTTTTATTAATTAAAGACTCAATTACAGACACAAAAAATAACATGATTTAAGTTTCATAAATGGCACTGAGGTAAGTGACCAGATAATACTTTTTAGTTTTGTTGTCCCAGGGGGAATACTGATCAGAATATCAGAGTCACTGCAACCCACCCTGGCTTTTCTTTTAATGTTATGGAATCGGTTACATTTACCTGAGATGGCTGGTGAAGTCTTGGGTTAAAATCTCAACAGAAAGATTGCATTTCCAACAGTGCAGAACTCAGTTCTGACTCAGTGGCAACACTGTTAGCACTGATCCGAGACTGACATCGGAGATGATTTAAGGTTTGCATTATCTGTTGTAATGGATCTCTTTCACAATTCATTATACCATCTTTTTATGCCATACAAATCCCCATTCGACCTAGAGCATTTCCAGCACCAGGTGGTAAGATCTACTTTAAACAATCTCATAAGGAATTGTGTGCTGAGTAACACAGCAAAAAGAATGTATCACTTTCATGAGTAGTTTAACTTTTATGGTCTAAACTATTCACTTTTACGATAAAAATAGGTAGCAGGTGAAACATTCATGCATAGACTCAGAATGGCTCTTGCCACCTGTCCAAAAAGTATGAATTAATATTGCTGACAAATTGGGCCACTTTTGCTCTTTCCTAACAGAATAGCTGTACCTTATTAAAGTTAAGAATTTTAATGATAAATGATGTTGTTAGAAGTCCATATTTCTGCAGTTGATATTGTCTAAACCACTGGGTTCTTGTGTATTATGGGACTTCCAAGGAATTTCTGATATATTAAAATTATAGTACAACATTGGATATATCCTATTACAGGGTAGGGTAACCAACTAAGTACTTTAAAATGCAGCACAAGAGTGTGAAATTTGCTCATGTAGTGTAGGTTGAGCCCAATGGGTGAAAATAGATTCAATGCAGTCTTAAATCAAAGACTAGGAGAATGTGAGTATTGCAGATGCTGGAGATCAGAGTCGAAGAGTGTGGAGCTGGAAAAGCACACCCAGTCAGGCAGCATCCGAGGAGCCGGAAAGTCGACATTTCGAGCATAAGCTTTTCCTGATAAAGTGCTTATGCTCAAAACTCTCCTGTTCCTCGGATGCTGCCTGACCGGCTGTGCTTTTCCAGCAGCATACTGTTTGACTTAAATCAAAGACTGTCTTTCTTTTGCAAAACAATGCAAATGCAATTTAACTGTAACAATTGGTGAAAACATTGGCTTCAAGTTGGGAATAGGTATCCCTAATGGCAGAATCTTCCAGTACCTGCATAATATGGACTATGGTGAAAAATGTGGGAAAATCAGATGAGATATCCATGGACACCCTTCTTGATGTTGAGACCAAGATATCGCAATTTCCAACCAACTTTGGACATTGAGGCAAGATTCTCACTAGTGAGTGGCGAGAGGTCAATTAGCAGGGAATATCGATCATTAGCTCCCTCAACATTACTTCATCTTACTTTATTAATATGCAGTCTCCCATTCTACTACTTGCTGGATAGAAACTCAATGCAGAGAATTCCCCACAAGAAAATCAGTGTGATATCTGATGACTCCTGTTTCTTTCTCTGACCTCCACCTTGGGCACCCAGCATCACACCATGGGGCATAATTCACAGGCAGTGACAGCATGCAACCCAGGTCCATGACTTTTGAAATATATCACCTCTCCATGATCAGGTTTGGTCCGGGACTCATGGTGTCAAGTGCAATCTGCATTGCATTCCGTAATCTCTCAATTCCCAATTGTAATCTAAAAATGGAAAATAGCTATGACCACACCTGGAGGGGTGAAGTCGGAGTTTGTTTCTGCTGTAAAACACAGGTTTCACTTCTGAGCAACTGTAGGTGTGTCGAGGGGCAACTACATTAATCACACGTGTGGAGAATACAGTTTGATATCACTTGTCTAACTGTGTGGGGTGTAAATGCTGGTCACAAACAATGTCAAACTTATCATTTGCCATTGCAGATTGAAGATTGTTTGTGAAGCAGATGTAATCCCAGGCAACCTTAAAAAAAGTCAACTGTGAGTTACTAAGCCCATAATGTGACAGCTCATTGGCTGTACAGGAACGCAGAACCAATTCCCTTCCAACTTGAACTGTAAGAATAACGCAAGATGCTCTTATTATCTCTGATGCCTTTCATGGGTGCTGATAAGCTGGGAGGAGAAGTGTTCAATACTCATGCAGCATTTACAAGCTCCTACCATATCTTTGAGACATGACTGATTTGCTACACCTGAAACATCAACTTCTCCACCTCCTGATGCTGCCTGGCTTGCTGCATTCTTCCAGCCTCCTGCATGTCTACCTTGCATTCATTGAAGACATTCCATTACCCTCCTTGTTGGAGTGCTCCTTATCTGACTGTATGGAGGAGTAGTCTAAACTATCATTTGTAAGTGGTGTCAATGATGACGGCTCACATTATGAAGAACTTCTATCTGTTTTTATCTTTCCCACACAGCTGTTTTTCAAGCATGACTGATAGATCTAACCACAGCAGGGCCGATCGATACTATTATTGTGAAGCAATGAAGGCACAGAGAACTGAAGAAGGGACAGATGTGCCAGCAAGCCCTGGACCAGTAGCAACCTCCAGTAAATGCTGAACAGCCTCTACATGAAAAGGTCACAGTTGAAATTTGCTCCAGGATGTGCAGGAGGTACAGGATGGCCAGAGATTGTCATCCTCAATGCCATTTTCTCCATATGAGCGAGGTAGTGTTAGCAAGGACAGAAGATCTATGGGACACTGTCATAAGACTATACCAGTTGCTGAAATGGGATCTGTGAGCTGAAAGAGTGTCTGGTCATTCTATCCCTGTTGCTGTCAAGGTGATAGGGGCCTTGAACTTTTACATAACTGGATCCCTCTAAGGAAAGGTAAGAAAAGTAACCTGTGTGGCCTGATGCTTAAACAGCAATAGGTGTAAAAGTATGCAGTTGCACGTGCAATGAAATATCAGCCATTCCATTTATGTGCTATGGGAAGGTAGATATGCAGGAGGCTGGAAGAATGCAGCAAGCCAGGCAGCATCAGGAGGTGTTGGTCTGTAGATGCTTGTCCCACACTTTGCACAATGAAGTATGCACAATAAAGGGTGCACAATTGAGATCCCCAGATAATGCTGATACCAGGGATCCCAGGATAGCCTGGCAGTGGGGAGTACATTTGACTGTGTGGAGAATCGGGCTAACATTGGACAAGAGGGGTGATAACTAAGTTAATTAGATGATCATGCAAGGAAACACGCTTGGCTGAGAGAAAACCTCAGCAAAACTTGATGAAAACGAAACTTAGCCAACTTAGGAAAAATTCAGTCCTTCGATTCTCTTTAGTATGCTGAATTACATATATTACAGTCAAGATTAATTAAAAAAACCCAGAACTGCCACAAGTTCTGCGAGGCCACACAAAGCATGGATAAAATAGAGAAAGTTCTCAAATTGTATAATAAATTTCTTAGGAATTTATATTGTTGTGGTCAGTGTTGTCCATGTGCTCTGAGAAAAAAAAGGTTAAGGGGAGAAATTTGTTTGCATAGCACTACTTCTAATGGCACCACATAGGGGGCCAGGCAGCGCTGTAAACCTTTATTTGCATGATGTTTTGCATTGATAACATCGAAGAATGCCACATGATCTAGGCAAGCAACATTCAATGGTATAATTGACTTAAATCTCACAAACAGGTTTTTCTTCCAGTAAATTCCTCAAGTGTTAATATACAATATTCCTGCTGCTAAAGAAGGGTGTTTGTAACACACAAGTAGTGAATGCTGAAAGAGAATAGCTTTACATTCAGTGCAAATTAGCTAAAATCCCCAAGTCAGCTATTACAAGGGGGCATAGCTTTAAATTAAGGGGGGGTAGGTATAGGACAGATGTTAGGGGTAGGTTCTTTACTCAGCGAGTTGTGAGTTCATGGAATGCCCTGCCAGTAGCAGTGTTGGACTCTCCCTCATTATGGGCATTTAAGCGGGCATTGGATAGGCATATGGAGGATAGTGGGCTAGTGTAGGTTAGGTGGGCTTGGATCGGCGCAACATCGAGGGCCGAAGGGCCTGTACTGCGCTGTATTCTTCTATGTTCTATAAGTCCACCTACCTTTACCACCCAATTACATTTTTAATGATATGTAGCATCTATGAGTAATCATCTTACTAATAAAGTGATGCAATGAAAGACTAAAATGTGTTTTTTTTCAGGGATAATATCAACGGTTACTTTTAATTATATATATATATATTATATATATATCATTTTTCCAATAGAAAACTTCCAAATTATTTCAACTGATAATTTGACAGTATGCTGAAGACATACTGACAGTATGCTGAAGACAACATTGTGAGGATGATTGAGACTTCTACAAATGGCTTTCCTGTGATTCATTTTAAACAACAGAATTTGCTAATTGTACTGAATTTTAATTTCTGTATGCTATTTTAACATTTGCTGATCATATTTAAACTTGGAAAAATTATAGTTTATGAACAAATTTACAGTTACTAAATAATGTAGAATTTAAAGTAAACACAAATTCCATTTTTCATACTTAAAGATCTGTGTGATGAGGCTGTGATATAGCTGGAGCAGACATTTATGAAAAATGGTATTTGGCACAGCTGGGCAGCCATGTTTTCTTATGACAAATATAGGCAAGGATAGTCATTAAAGGTGAACGTTTCATCATGGAAATTATCTTTGATAATGGTCTCATTTAAACACTGGGCGGAACTTAACACTGTCCTTCATGACGAGTTGATGGTGGGAATGCTGGATATTTAAACAGATGGAAGGGCAGCAAGTGGAGAGGCCACAGTCTTCCTGCCTCCACCTTGATTAAATCTGTGGAAATAATTCTGCCCCATCCTGAAGTGAGGAAGTTAGTAAGGAAGAAACTCCACCTGAAGGTTCATATCACCACAGCTGGTATTGATTCAGAAGTGGGTGGGATGCCTGCCATTGAAGAAGCATGGTAAGTAAACACATGCAGGAATGTTTGCAGACTCTTGCAGTGGGGGAGAAAAGACAGCAAAAGGCACTCGGCATTCACATTCTTTCCTTATCTTTTCTTGTTGTCTACATCCCCTCCACACCTGAAACCTGCCTTCATACCATCACCAACAGTTTTACAAAGGTGTCGGACTGGCAGCAGTCACCGTATCCCTGGTATCGCTAATGTTCAACAGTGCTATTAGCCTCTGATTGACTGGCAGCAATTGACAGACAGGACTTCTACCTCTCTTCATCCTTGATTACCAGGGAAGGCCTGACACTGAGCAGGCTAAAGGCCTAAGTGGGACTTGATAGGGCAATCCTTCCCTAAAAGAGGTGACACAGGACACTCGCTGAGTCTCTAAATAGCAGACAAAACAGCCATCACATACTGCCTACTCACTGACAATAAACAAACTGGAAATGTAACTCTGCAATTGTACTCTTAAGGGTTAAAGAAACAAAATTGTTATTTTTAATGACTTCTTAATTATTCATAAAATAAATTATTTACAAATTCTATCTGTAAGAGGTTCATATTAAACAATAAGTCCACCTTTACCATTATATTAATTTTCATCTGTTGCAACCCCGTCTTCTTTTCCTTCAAAATGTCTAACATACAGTGGATGATAATTCACTTGCATAATTGGCTCAAGAAGTGAAAATCTTGCATCAGCCTCTACAGCCACTAATCTATCCAACTGACTGCAAGCCTAATTGGCAGTTTGTTTCGTAATTTGGATTCTAAAGTGGCTGTATTGATGCTGAATAGGCAGCCATATTGTGGTGATACGAAATGCTTCAGTGCTTAAAACCAGAACTACTGTTTAATAAATAGTATGAGTTTTATGGTTATAGGGTTTTCTTTCTAGTCTCTTGATTTGTAGGCAGTATTGCTCTAAATTTTGAATTGTGCACAATTAGGTTAGTATGATGAAACAAAATATTTTACAATTACATCACTGAATTCCAGACTAACTGTACAACTGAGTTGTGTACCTTTATAATCTATTTCACATACTCCAAATACATGTAAAACAATTTGCACTGTGACTTTTTTTGCTTAAGTCACAAAATTCATTTTTCATTTTACTAGGATAATTGAATCTAAACATAATTCTGTCTCACTTTTTTGTACAACAGTTATTTCAAATGAAATGATTTCACTAGCCAAACAAATGGCCAATGCAAGCTGCATGAGATACTTTCAAATCATTTATTAAGGTTACAAATGTAACGAGGGCTATTCATTACTTAACTAGCAATTTCAAACAGTGACACTGACTTTGATTCAGAGCTGAAAACTAGCTGCAAATTCAGAAATCAATATTTGCGTATATCAATATTAATTCTGTTGTTCAATATAGAGAAACATATTGAATACCAGCAATGAGAAAAATAGTATAAATCAAGTGTCGGTACTGCTTTTCAGATGGCTGAAAATTAACTGTGTTATCCCTGAATCACATCTTTTTTGTTTAAGTTGAAGTGTATAACCAATTTGGAAGAAAATGTTACTAAGTTGTTAACAATTCTACTATATTCGTTAATGAACACAACTCTGAAAATTGCTCTTGTTGAGAAAGTCAGGGATGTTGATGGGTTCCTATTAGTTGATTTCATTTGTCTCTCCATTAGGCCATGTGTTTAGCTGTCTCAACTCTTTCAGCATCTCTAAATCTCTACTTTGCTCTCTTTGTTTGCGTCTCTCCTTAAAAACCTATTTTCCTTTGCTTTGTCCTAATGGTTCCTCAAGTGGTTTGATGTGGAACTTTATTTGGGAATGCTCCATTGAGATTTTTACATAAAAGGTGCTAGATAAATGCAATTTGCTGTTGCTTATGAAAGAGTTATCTCCGGTTATTTGTTGCTTTGAGTTGTATGCTTAAATTGTGAAAGCTTCTGCAGGCAAATCCATCTGGTCAATGGTGTTTTGACATTGCTTAGGGAGCTGAGTAACAGTTAAATAGATAAAATCCATTTGAACATTTGTACTTGTGCAGGCAAAAGTAGGTTAGGTTAACTTTCAATATTGCCATTGAGCATAACATAGAACCTTTATAAGAGTAGTTAAGTACCTGTTGCAGCTCCTTCTGAAAACATCATTAGCTAAAGATTGCGGGTTTGGTGAGGTAACACGGTTTCTGGCAGGTTACCATAATTGAGAGTGATGAAAATTCAAACTTGCAATGCTTAAAAATTACTGTTACTTAAACAGACATGGACATAAAGGGTAAAATAGAATGATAGCCCTAAATATACTATTGTTAGTGAATGAGAAACCCATTCAACACTCCACATATTACTGTTCAGAATAATTTCACCTCCACAGTATCTGAAAATACAATACCTAGTAGAGCCAACAGACTTTCAGGTTCATCCATGAAAATAGGTGGCTGAGGCAGTCATTCCAACATAGCTTTCACTGCTCAAATTACTGGTGTATACTCCAGAAATAAGATCAATAGCCTCACATGGAAAGGTGAGCAAATTCAGATATTTGTGTTCAAATACTGCTACTTAAAATTCATTCGTTTATTTCTTTATCCATTATTCTCCTCCTGTACCAGCACTTGGCTCTCATGGAAACTCATTCATGCACGATGCAATATTTCCAAAACTGAAGACCACTATTAACTATCGCTTTGTAAACATATGGCCTCCTGTAAGATATCCGAGCACATTTCTTTTAAAGGTTAATCACACCTGTGAATTTCATTGTCACAATGTTTATCGCATCAGGAATCACAACTATTTCATCACCAATGCCATTATGACACGCGGCCAGTTCAAATGCCAGTGCAGTTATCCACTCAGGAGAAAACACCAATTTACTCATAATAGTTGTCTCTGGGGAAACATCAGAATACTAATGAGAATGAAGAACATCCTCAATTTTGGAGACTGCAAGACAGCTGCATTTGGGGAGCATTAATCTTCTGTAACAACAGTGGAGGTAGTTTATAGCTTGAAATAATATTTAAGTGGGAGGAGTCCAGTACCCTCAAATTGCAGGAAATATCCCATGACTCTGACATACTGGGAAATGTCTACAGAATCATACAGTAGGATTAGCTCCTGAAGATATGCTGACTAGCAGTTAATGTTTGTTTAATAGATGGGTCAGCTGAGCACCATAGTTGCACACGGTTTTCAAGACCTGACTGCAATTATTTAATCTGTGGTGACCAGTAGCATCTTTGAACTTGTCCAGTACCAAAGGGCTGCAAATAGTGTGCAGATTATTTAAGCCCCAATCAGTGCCTGTATAAAATCAGCTAGAGTCAAGGGCAGGCACTTGTTACTAACCCTCCTGCTGCTTCTACCGATTTATTCCACTCACACTAAGCATGCTGCAATGTTAGGGTCGAAGTATGGAGCAAGCCACTAACTGGGTTTGTACAGTCATTGATCAAAATAATCTGCATCCCAAATAACCTTGAAATAAATGGCAAAGTGAGGTTCAGCTAACTTCCAATGCATATCCTAATTCCAAACAGAGACCTTCAGTTTATTTATAAGAGGTTCTATTTTCTGAGTTATTGTATTCAATTCTGTGGATCTACAAAGTGTGTTCACTGGTAAGAAATGCCATATTCAGCCTATCTATAACCTTTCAGCAATTATCAGTAAATTTTTTTTTGAGAAGATTTGTAGCTCAGGTTGAGGATTTGGATGTAGGTTTGCTCGCTGAGCTGGAAGGTTCATTTCTAGACGTTTCATCACCCTACTAGGTAACATCTTCAGTGGGTCTCAGGCGAAGCACTGTACATGATTCCTGCTTTCTATTTATATGTTTGGGTTTCTTTGGATTGGTGATGTCATTTCCTGTGATGTCATTTCCAGTTCTTTTTCTCAAGGGATGGTAGATGGGGTCTAACTCGATGTGTTTGTTGATAGAGTTTCGGTGACATTCCATGATGTCACCAACCTAAAGAAACCCAAACATATAAATAGAAAGCAGGAATCATGTACAGTGCTTCGCCTGAGGCCCACTGAAGATTTTTTTAGATTACATTACAGTGTGGAAACAGGCCCTTCGGCCCAACAAGTCCACACCGACCTGCCGAAGCGCAACCCACCCATGCCCCTACATTTACTCCTTACCTAACACTATGGGCAATTTAGCATGGCCAATTCACCTAACCTGCACATCTTTGGACTGTGGGAGGAAACCGGAGCACCCGGAGGAAACCCACGCAGACACGGGGAGAGCATGCAAACTCCACACAGTCAGTCGCCTGAGGCGGGAATTGAACCTGGGTCTCAGGCACTGTGAGGCAGCAGTGCTAACCACTGTGCCACCGTGCCACCCAGTGTTACCTAGAAGATGTTACCTAGTAGGGTGACAAAATGTCTGGAAATGAACCTTCCAGCTCAGCGAGCAAACCTACATCCAGTATCAGTAAAGATGCTTGAACACAGGAAAAATTAACCAACCACAACAGTATGGCTGAGTTAGTTGCAAGACCATGGAGAGTGTGCAGAACTGATCAACATGACATTCTAATAAGAATTTTATTTATGAGAAAAGTTCATTAGAATAGAAAATTAATGAAGAAATCTAACAGAGACTTTCAACATTCTGAAATATTTTGACAGGTAAAGAATATAGTCTTTGGCTGGAAAGGCAGTTATCATCATTTAAGTCTAGAAAGAAGGGAAAGTCATCATTGTGAGAAAGAGAAATCAGCCACAAAGAAGTTTTAATACCTAGAGGGCTGCTGGAGTGTGAAGTAGGTTACTATAAAGAGTGAGACGGAGACCATTGTATGTTTATTTACTTTTAATGGTAGCATGAAATGGCTTGCTTTACCAGAGACTATGTCAGTTGTGTTTTCTGGTTACAGGATACCTCTATCAGTCCAGAGAGATGTGCAACCAGCCACATAACTGAGCAACACCTTGCATGAGTTTCAATGCTGCTGTGATGCCAGGTATTCAGGCTGCGTTTTCTAGTCAGTAGCTGATTGAATCAAACACCACCGTCCTTCAGTCGTTCATAATAGGCAGATTATAGAGAGTACTCTGCCTGTAGATGCAAAACAAAAAACAAAATCTCTACTGCTAGATGAGATCGTTGAGCAAGTACTGACCAATCCTGACTGTCCTAATCTCTACAACCAATTTAAGACAACCAATTAAACCCATAACATAGCTCACTTAGAAGCAACATGTGCCCTTATGCAGAGATCCAATCTATGCAAACAAAAAGGAATATGTTTAAGTTGTGCATCTATACAGACAGCTTATTGATTCTGCATGCTTTCTCACAGTATCACCTCAGCCACAGTAAACTTGTGAATCAGTCTGTACCCTTTTCTCCTGTAGAATAAATTTTTGCAACTGTTTGAAATTTGGCATTCTTGTGTTTGTCCTGAGGAATGCTAAATGAAAAGCTTTGTGAATCTGTCCTCTTTTCAGCAATTTTCAAAAAGTTCAAAATGACCCTGACTGTTGCATGGGTTCAGATACCTCAGCATTCTGACCTATACTTGGATGCTGCAAGTATCTCATGAGGGTAACCTTTGTTCTCCAAATGGACAATCCTCCAGTTTGCTTTTCCCTTCAAATAAAACTGGTATAGTTAACTGGCATAACATTAAAGTATTGCACTGGCTACATGATAACTGGGCATTAACCTTTGGACAAAATTAGCAGTAAGTGACCAGCTACATGTTGATGTGATAACATTTCTTTCAGTACATGAAGGGCTTTGTACAATGCCGACACCAGATGGTTTATGTTCAACGATCAGCTCCTGTGCTTTCATAAATCTGTCAGTTAAAGGAAATGTGTATGTTTAAGGACAAAACAATTAGTTAGTTTGCTTTAAACTAACATGACAGACCTCTATATTGTTTTGTAAAAATTTGATGAGGATCTGCCCTCTTTATTATAGAGAGAGAAAAAGATATGTGTGAAACACTGGGGGTGGTGGGCGGGGGGGGGGGGGGGGGGGAAATACTGCTGAAAATGTGATGACAAATATGTTCACAAATTATGCTGAAAACAAAATCAGTGTCATGATTGAATTTCCTTTACAAGGTGGCAAGACTTCAACAGAAGGTAACACATAGAAACTTCTGAGATTAACTTATTAAGACAAATAGTCCATTAAAATGTTGTATTATTTTACATCTCTAGCAAGTTTTAATATGCTGATTTTATTATACAGATGCACAGTACCTGCTGCTGAAGGTCCAGGGGGAGGTGCTGCTTTTCTTCTACGTTTGATATCTCCTGTACACAGAGATCCGAAATGAACGCTTGTTTGTCTGCAAGTAATTATCAAAGAAAGTTATTAACTGGGACAAAACACCACTGCCTGTCTCCATACAAATACAAAGCCTGTATGATCTAATGCTGAATCAAAACACCCACAATGAAGATGTAGCTGCATAATAAAGCTACCAATCTTGTTTATATCAAAACATAATTATGCTTTTGGACAACTACTCAGCAGCCAAGCTGCATCATAAATTGTTACCAGAATGAATAATATAAAAGGAATGCTTTTTAATTTTCAAAACTGGCAATCTTTCCAGCTCCACATAAAATCAAGCAGCACTGCTTTGACAGGCAAATGTTGGAGATTAATTATCTATAGGGATTACAATACAGTTGCTGAGATTTCAATTGGCCACTAATACTTCACTGTCAGCATCGCATTCATTAACGCACAAACGGGCAAAAATTGAAATGAATCTTTTAGATAGACCTCCAATTGAACCTGAAGACCCCATGAGCACCCAAGGTACAGGCTTAGCAGAGAGCTTTGCTTCAGTAATTTTGCAAAGAATTGATTATCTGTTATGCTGCATTGAGATATCTACACTATTGATCATGGAGATTAAGGTACTCAGGCATCTTTTATTTTCTCATAGAAAGACATGCTATACTTGCAACAAATAACACTAAGTAAGGACTACTTTGTTATTGTTGTCACTCTTCATGTAGAACACAGCAGTTACTTTTTAATTTAAAATCAATGACAGCCTGAAAGGCAGTCTTGTTCCATCAGCATAAATGAACCATTTATCTTTCCAAAGAATACTAGTTTGATCATCAGACAAAGTGAGAGCAAAAAATATATATTTAATAACAAGAAATGTTTCTGAATGACAATCGTCAACAATCATGATTTTGGTGAATTTGTTTTTCTTGTTTTTAAACAAATACCAGTACATTGTACATTTTAATTGGATACAGTGTTGTAAAATGTTACATACAAACTTTATATAAGCACATTTCAAATGCTATTAATCTATAGTGTTTTTTTATCTATTAACTCATCCCAGTTTTGAAAGATACAACATAAATGTAAGTCTCACTTATACTAATGTTAACTGGAGGTTCCTTGGAAGATTTTTCAACAATTTATTTATACTTTGATATTTAACATCAATCCTTTTGATCTGTGCATTGATAATTACAATATATAGCTTCAATAACGAAAGATCACACCACTTCTGGCTGGAAACCTATGCTTCACCTAACATGCATGAGATAAAATTTCAAAATAAATTTATGAAAGTAATCAATAAATCAATTTTTAATGATGAAAAATATTAGATTTCCAGCATCTCATTTTTATTCAGTTTTCTGAAATTACAGTTCACAAAGGACAGCTCTATTGCAATTTTGAAACTTAAAATATACGCAAGATAACAGCTTGGAAGTAGACGTCTAAATTACACAAGGTACCATATTCACCACAACTCCCTCCTTTACTAATGGGCTATTAATAGATTGGCGATGGAATTTCTGCCCTTCAAGGTCAGTATGTCTTGTCTCAGAAAGTAACAGCCAGTCGGAAGCCAGGAACTGTCCTGCACTTTGGGTGTGTGTTGACGGATCATTCATACTTGGGGTCTCACTGAGGGGGGCTAAGCTGGCAGGCAACAGTGAGGTGCAGGGCCCTTTGATGAGCTGAGGGGGCTTGTAAGGGAGGGACCCCAAACCCCTGCCAACCAGCAGCCTACTGAAATGCCTCAATTGATCTACTGCCTGTCAGTACTGGTATAATTGAGGTGATGCAGGACAGGTGGGAAGACAGTGGGCAATACACCCACTGGATTTAATGAGTTGCCATGCCTTTAAATTCACTGCTGGGGGAAGATTGTTAAACCCAGTCTATTACTTTTGAGAATGACAAAAGAAGTGCTTGTGTGTAACATCACAATAACATATTGAGATACTTTTAAATTATTCAACACATATAAACACAATACAATATTGCATTATGAAAGGACAGCATTTTGTAAATCATATATATTAAGAGCATCCAATTACTAAGCATGGTAGCTCTGAACTTTATAAAACCTACAGAACACACTGAAAACATGTTCCTCTAATTTTTAGGACAGTCTTCCTTCTAATGAAGAGGAAGCCTCTCTCTTTCTATTGTGTATTCCCCATCAAAGGCAAAAGTTAAATTTCAATATTTATCATTGTACATATTTCAACTTTAGCAACGAAGCAGAACTGGTATGTTAAGTGTGAAGGGGTTCAAACATCTGTGGAGGGCTATACATGGAGAGGAGGTGTGCAGCAGTGAGTACCAATGGGCTACTTAAATTGAGTTTTCTCCCTTCATAGAATAAAGAGAAAGAAGTTAGCAGATAAGTAAATTTTATTCAGAGAACTATTATTAAGAAGTCTACCCAAGCAGTAACATCACAGAATAATATGGCATCAATGGAGACCTTTTGGCCCAACATACCTTTGTCAGTTTTTTTTGTGTACTTACTGATGTAACTCTACTTCCATTATTTCCCCAGTGCCCTAGGACTGTACTGCATCTGCTTAACAACAATTTGCAGGCAGTACATTCCAGGTCACAACAAGTTGCTGTGTCAAGTAAAATGTTTTCTCATGTTGTCTTTGGCTTTCTCCATCATCACCTTACATCCATTTACCTTGGCTACCAATCCTTCTGTAACCAGACAAAATTATTCCTATTTACTTTACTCTCATCATAACTTTGAACACTTCTGTCAAATTGTGTCTTAACTTTTCTGAACACAAGATATCACTTTCCACTTGTCCATGTTAATTACATTTGCTGTATGTTTGCCCAATTCTCTAGTTTGTCTGTGGACTCTTGACATCCCCTCAATGTTTAATACAATTGCATGTTATCTGCAGACTTTACAATCATGCCTTACACAACCAACCAAACGTCATTCATATATATGGGCTCAACTGTTCTGTTAGAGATCGGAATTCCTATTTGCAACCTAGATCAGACAAAAGGTTGCCAAAACCCTGTCCAGGTTGATTCTGGTCAGACTTTCGATATGTAATCCATCCCAACAGAGGCCGAGCATACCGTGCAGGGAGCACTGCAGTGGATTGTTGCAGCAACTATACACTTTTTTACGGCAGTAATGGCAGCATTCCATATTTAGAGCCTCAAAGCCACTTTGACAGCTACTGAGATAATTAAGTGTGTGATGGGATAGTGCGCTGGTTGCAGGGAGGTGGGGTGGGAACTGATGATGAGGGTAGACTGGCAACTGAGTGGATTAGGGAATAGGGTGGCAAGTAGATGGATGAGAAGGTAGGTTGACTGATGGGTGGTTGAGGTGCAGCGGAGTGGATAAGGAGATTAGGATGACAAGTGAGTGAGGGGTAGGTGCCAGCTGGGTGAGAAGTAGGTTGGCAGATGTTGTGTGAACATGTAGGATGGAGCACTGAGAGGTCCTGAGAATATCTTTCAGGGTAAGCCTGGTCTCTGACTATTCAGAAACTGGAAGATTTGGACTATGAATACAGCAGTGGTCCCAAATACCAACCTCTAAGGACCATCACTGGTCCTCACTGCAGACTGGAAAACAACACTGTTTACTGCTACTTTCCTGCCTTTTGCTTATTTATTAGCCAATTTTGCACGCATGTTACCTCTATCACTGTATTTTTAATGTTAGCAAAATTAAAAGCTCTAACAGATCTAGCAAGCAATTTTTCCTTTTCCTTAACTTTAGGCTTCTCCACATGTTATTGATCAACATTCTGGAGGCAATATCTCTTGGGACGTAGGATAATGTTATACCAGAATCTTCATTGTTTAGCTCACAAGAAAGCATTAGACAACAACAGGCTGTTCTGCTTATTAAATCATTTATTTCCATAGGCCATCTTTCTTCCAATTCTATTTTGGACTTGATCCAATAATTTAAGGGGAAATACTTAAATTTATTGCATGGGAGTATTTAACAACATTTTCCTCTTATTTGGATGATGTAGAAAATCCTGTACAGAACAAACACATTTACCTTTGAATAACAAACTTGAATGTAACTAATTTATATCAGCGATAAAGTAAAAATCAATTTTATGTTTTAACTAATGGTTTTGAAAGGTATGACCTCTTCTCAGGGACTAATATGTGCTATATTGGCTTAGGCTCTAGTTATACTGTCAATTCTGATGCAGCTAATAAATTCCTATTTTGAACACTGATTGCAATCAGACTGGCTTCAGTAATAACAAAGCTCCATGGTCTGCACTTCTGATGCATTCACAAAGCTTTACACTTTCCAAATATTATAGCAAAGCAGTAAGAATGTCCGATTTTAGCCCATCATTAAAATCATGCTATAAAAAGTTTAAAATCAACAAAGCTGTCCAATGGAGCTTCACTGGACTTGTACTGCAGCAGCTATCTACTAAGGTGCCAAATTTGACAACTACATTATTTTGTTAACTTTTAAGTTGCACACCTGAAGCTACTTCTCATCAATGTAAGAGTGGCAGTTAAAGAAATGCCTTTGAATATATATTTTTCAATTATTTTAACCCAATCTGGAATTACTTATTATGACTAATGGAATTCTTAGAGACAGAGAAAGGACAGTATTTTCCACAGTACACAAATAACTTTTGACATTTTGAATAGTCTAATGGCTCATCCTTGGAGCATTGGACATTCCAAGAGATTTCAGCATACCTGGACCATTTTCAACTTACTAACCAATAATAATAGGGTATTTGGTGCAGTCAGCGTAAGAAAGAATGTAGTAAGTTCCAAATTAGATTTACAATGCATGTTGGTGAACACATGGGGTATGGTAAATAAGATTGATGAGCTGCAAGCACAGTTAGCCAAGTAGAAATATGGGGCTAGGGTTTATGCTCTCCTTCTGGCAGGTTTGAAGGCAAGATACTTGTAAAATCAAGAAGATGGCCTGTTTTCCCATACCCAACATGTCAGACATTTTATAGGAGAGTCATCGGATCGCCCGTGTCCTTGGTCCTTTTGAAGCCACTTATGGCCAATTAATAGAAAATGCAACAGACTACCACAATGTCCAAGACCTTAGCAGGCACGTATTACAGGGCATTATCTGACTGCTCCAGGCACCTTACCCAGTGCCCTCTGAGTCTGTGATTTCTCCATTTAGTGTGATTCTGTTGTGTTGTCCGATATTGGTAAAGAAGACATCTATGACTTAAATGATGCCACAGAAGTCCATTGCTGATCACGGCACTTATGTCTGTAATAATCTGCCCAGAGTCACCGTCTGGTTCACTTTTGGCTGTCAAAGCCTCTCAGCAGCTGGTCTAACTAAAGTCCAGTCTCATCTCTGAAAATTTGAAAAGTTCCTGGAAATGGGCCTTTAATGAACCTACAATGGCTTAAATTTCCTGTTTTAAAAGGAGCAGGCAAGTTCCAGGTCCTGCTCCCTGCTTTGCCTTCTAGAAAGGGAGAGAGAGTGGAACTGGAAACTAGACTTCTGACTGCATGCATCACTGCATGTTTTCACAACTGGGGCTAGGAAATTATAACCCAAGATGTTCAGGAAAAATAGGGAAGGAAAAGGGAAATATGGCAATATTGACTAAGGAGAATATTATCCTGGAAAGTCCAGCTGGCCTAGAGGGGTTAAGGACTGAATCTGTTAAGTTGGAGGTAAAAAACAATTGAGGTTTTGTCACATTGCTCAGTGCATCTTATGGCTGAATATCTAGTGGGAAAATAGAGGAGCAAATTTGCAAGGAAATTACAGAGATGCAAAAAAACTATGAAGTTGTTATAATAGCGGATGTTAATTATTTTATTGTCAGCTGCAATAGTAATTGTGAAAAGGGCAGAGAAGTGGGGAAAAGGTTCTGGTATGCATTCAGGAGAATTTTCTCAGTCAGTAATGTTTACAGACCAATAAGGAAGGAGGCATTGTTGGATTTGGGAAATTAGATTTTCCAAGTACCAGTAGAAAATATTTAGGGTACAGTGATCATAGTAAAAGGTTTAAGTTAGCTACGCAAAAGAACAAAGAACGGTTAACTGGAGTAAGAACAGATCACTTTCAGGTAAATTGGAATCAAAAGCAGGTAAGCAAAACTGTAACAGAACAATGGGCTCTCTTTAAAGAAGTGATTATTCAGGTACAACTCAGGTAGATTGCTCTAGGGAGAAAGGTAGGACAACCTGAGCCACAGCTTTCTGGATGACGGGATGCCTGGATAACAATGCAAATGAGAACTAGCTGAAAATTCAGAGGGAAAGTGAAAAAAAGCAGCAAACAGAAAACAAGAAAATAATTTGGCAGCTAACCTGAAAGCAAATAAAGAAGTCTTCTATATGCATATAAAAAGTAAAAAGGTAGCACAATAAGAATGGCATTGATTAGGGTCCAAAAAAGGGACATAAAAGCCAGAGAACGTGGCTAAGGTATGAATACTTCACACCTATTTTTAAGGAAGACGATACTGTTAAAGCCCCCGTAGTGAAAAAGAAAGTTCTTGATATATTTAATGGGCTAAAAATTGACAAAGAGCAGATATCATAGATGCTCGATATACTTAAAATTGATAAGTCACAGGATTCCATCCAAGGATACCGAGGTAAGGGGAGAAATTGTGCAGACACTAGTTATAAGCTTTCAATCTTTGTTGGACACAATAATGCTACAAGAGCACTGGAAATTTTCAAAAGTTACACTCTTGTTCAAAAAAAGGTAAGGCTAATTAGTTTACCCTCTGTGTGGAAATGCTTCTAGAGATTTCAATAAGAGAGAAAATTAATAGTCACTTGGACAAATATGGATTAATTAAACAAATTCAGGCTGGATTTATTAAAGGAAGATTGTGTCTAACCAACTTGATTAAAACAGTTGGAGATGTAACAGAGAGGGTTAGTGAGGGCAATGCAGTGGATGAAAGTGTTACAAACATATTTACATAACAGGGAAATGTGGAAATGCTCGACCAGCAATGACATATTTTGAAATGCAAACCACTGTTGTAACATAAGGAAATCTAACAATGAATCTGTATACAATTTGGCCGCAGCACCTTGTTTTTAATGACATTGGGTTAGGGACGTATACACAAAGATACACTCGCCTGGTCTTCTTTGCAACTGTGCTGAAACATTTAATGTTTCTTGAGAAGGGAGATGGAATTTCAGTTTAATGGCTCCTCTTCAAATGCATCTTTAATTATGTAGCATACCTTCAATTAGTTACTTGCAAAAATTTAAAAAATACCTACTTCGCTATATTTTACTTGACTTTGGCTTCTAATTATTTAACAATATTTCTAACATCTTCACTTCAACAAAACAGTAAACTTTACGAAAATATGTTGCAACAAAAATGAGAAAGAAAGCTGGAAAAACACAGTGGGTCAGGTAACATCTTGGGAAATAAAATCCAGTTAGTCATTGCTTCAGGTTTAAGATCTTTTCTCAGGACTTTTTCTGCTCACAGCAGAAGAACTGTAATCAAACCAACTGCTGCCTTCATCCAATGCAATTCCTGAACAAGAAGGAACATTCCAAACCCTATGCCATGTTTATTTTGAAACTTATGAAACAGGTGAGGGAGTGAAAGAAGCAAAAGATGGGGCGTTGCAATATAATTGGGAATCAGTTACAACAGTGAGGAGGGACGACATTTTAGAAGGCTCCTCAAATGGAACCAAGTGGGTAAAACATAAAAACCAAAATGGAGCAATTGCACTGCTGCAAGTATACAAAAGCAAGCGCCCCATCCCCCCCTCCACACACACACACACACAACAGTCTGGGATAACAGAAAAATAGACATGTAGGCACATTTCAGAGAAGTATAAAAGTAAAACGCTAGTAATAGTATGGGATTTCAACTACCCCAATATTAACTGGTGTAGTTTTAGGGTGAAAGGTTTAGACAAGCAAAATTCTTAATATGCACCCAGGAGAACTTTATAAGCCAGTATATAGACAACCCTACAAGAGACAGGGTGGTCCTGGACTTAATTTTAGGTGATGAAACTGGGCAAGTGGTTGAATTATCAGTGGAGAGGATTTTACAAATAGTAATTGTAACTCCATCAGATTCAAGGTTACAGTGAAAAAAGGACAAGGGTGGGCCTGAAATCAAGCTTCTATATTTGGGGGAGGAGGCTGATTTTATCAAGATCAGGTATGATTTGGCCAGAGTTGAATGGGAACAGAGCACAGGGACACATTCAAAAAGGAAATAGAGAGAGTATAGGGCCAACATATACCAATAAAGATAAAGAGTGGAACCAACAAATCCAATGAATCTTGGATATCAAAGGATATACAGGATTAGATAAAGACAAAAAAGCATGTTTATGGTCGATATAGAGGGCTCAAAATAGCAGGAGCCCTGGAGGAGTACAGAATGTGCAAGGGGAAACCTAAAAAGGACATTAGGCGAGCTAAAAGGGAGCATGAAAAAATAACGGTAGGTAAAATCAAGGAAAATACTACATTATTTTACAAATACATCAAGGGTAAAAGCATGAAGAAGGAAAGAATAGGGCCCATTATGAATCACAGTGGTAATTTGTGCATGGAGCCGGAGAACATAGGTAGGGTTGTTAATGAATACTTTGTATCAGTGTTCACAAGTGAGAGGGTCGATGTGAGTACAGAAATTACAGAGAAGGACTATGATATACCTTAAAAAATTAGCATAGACAGAGAGGAAGTTCTGAGTTGTCTGACAGGCAAAGAAGTAGATAAATCTCCAGGGCTAGATGAAATGTATCCCAGGCTGTTGAACGAGGCAAGGGAGGAAATAGCAAAGGCACTAGCAATAATTTTCAATTCCACTCTGGCCACAGGAGACATGCCAGAGGACTGGAGGACAGCCAATGTGATACCATTATTTAAGAAAGGAGCAAGCGATAAAATTACAAGCCAGCTAGTCTAACCTCAGCATTGGTGAAACCATTGGAGGCAATTCTGAGGCATGGAATTAATCTGGACTTGGAGGGGTAAGGAATAATTGAGAACCATCATGATGGTTTTGTTAAAGAGAGGTCATGTCTGACCAAGTTGTTTAAACTTTTCAAAGAGGTGACCAAGTTTGTAGATGAGGTCAATGCACTCAACATAGTCTATTTGGATTTCAGCAAGGCTTTTGACAAAGTCACGCATGGAAGACTGATAGCAAAGAGCTGAAGGGATCCAAGAAAATTTGGCTAAAAGATCCAAAACTGGCTGAGTGGCAGGAAGCAGAGGGTGATGGTCAAGGATTGTTTGTGAGTTTGGAAGCCCGTACCTAATGGAGCACTGGCAATTTATGGTATATATATATAAAGGATTTGGTCTTGAATGTAGGAGGGTTGATCAGTAAATTTGGGATTGAGATGCAAATTGGTGGAGTGGTAAATAGTGTGGAGTATAACCATAGATTACAAATTATAAAGGGGCTGGTCAGATTGGAATTCAGTCTAGATAAATGTGAGGGGCCGGGCAAACAAGGCAAGGGAATAGATTATGAGTGGTAGAACACTGGGAAGCACCGAGGATCAGAGGAACCTTGATGTGCAAGTCCACTGGTCCTTAAATTAGCAGGACAAATAGATCAAGTGATTAAGATGACCTATGGCATATTTGCCTTTATCAGCCAAGGAACTGTGTTTAAGAGCAGGAGGTTATGTTGAAATTATATTAAAAGCTGGTTAGGCCACAGTTTGACTATTGTGTGCAGATCTGAAATCCATATTGTAGGAGAGACGAGATTCACTGGAGAGGTCGCAGAGGAGTTTGATTGGGGCATTGTCTAGGCTGCAGAGTTTCAGTTATGAAGACATTGAGGTTGTTTTCCTTGGGACAGAGAGAGTGAGGAGGGTCATCAGTGAGCTGTACAAAATATGAGAAGCATAAACAGGGTAGACAGGAAGGAACTTTTCCCCTTGGTAGAGGGATCAATGACTAAAGGCAATAGATTTAAGGTAAGTGGCAGGAGCTTTAGACGGGATGTGAAGAAAACTTTCTTTACTCAGAGGGTGGTGGGAATCTGGAACTCACTGTCTGTAATATGTGGTAGAGGCAGAAACCTTCATAATATTTAAGAAGTATTTAGTTGCACAATGCAATGCCAAGGCATACAATGCAATGGGCCAAGTGCTGGAAAATGGGATTAGAATAGTTAGGTAGTTGTCTTCGGCTGGCGCAGACTCAAGAGGCTGAAGGACTTTTTTCTGGGCCATAGACCTCTGTGACTATGACTCTAGTATAATGACTCTCCCATTGTTCATGGTCATCCTGAAATAACAGTATCAATGCCTGGCCTCAATGCACAGTACGCTACAGTATGTGCTTCTGGCTTTCCTTCTTAAATATGTTTAAGTATACTTTGTTTGAATACTCAATGCCTTAAAATAAAATAGGATATTTCTGTGGTAACACGGTCTTCAATTATCTTGAAATATGAAGTACATTAAGAGTTAAAACACTCCCTCCACCATAGACACTCGGGAACAGCAGTGTGTACCATCTACAAGATACACTGCAGAAATTCACCAAGACTCCTTAGATTGCACACTTAAAATAAATAACCGTTTTATTTAGAAGGACAGGACAGCAGAACCATGGGAATATATTGTTGTTCCTTCAGTGTCGCTGTGTCAAAATCCTGGAATTCCCTCCATAACTTGTGGGTCTACCTAAAACACATGGATTGCTGTTCAAGAGGCACCTTCTCGAAGGCAGCTAGGAACAGGCAGTAAATGCTGGCCCAGCTAACAACACCCATATCCCATGAGTGAACAAAAAAAGAATTCAAGCATCAGTGGCCCTATGAGAAACCAAGATGTTATTTGTGGTTATGATGAATTAAACATTTTTCTTGTGAGTAGAGTCAACTTAATTAAAGTTTTCCCATCAAAAGAAAACGGAGACTCAAATAATATCAGTATTATAGCTTACCTGACTAAAGACAGGGAAAAGGACATTAAACAACAACACTTAAGTGTGGTGAAAACTGAATCCTGTGGACCAAAAACACAAGCAAAAGTTTCAGAACTTGAGTTTGCATTGGTCCCAGCTTAATTTCAACTCCACAAGAAATCTTTAATGATGCCTCCTGCTAGTACCCTATACTTTCATGTACACAATTATGAGGGGCATATGTAGGGTATATAGGAAGAAGCTTTACCACTAAGTTAAAGGGGTTAATAAGATGGATTTGAGGGAATTGAGGAAAAGATTTTTTACCACCATGTGAGGGTGTTCTGGAATTCACTGCCTGAAAGGGTAGGGGTAGGAACCCTCACAACATTTAAGAAGTATTTAGATGATCCCTTGAAGCACCACAGTATCTATTTTATGGGCCAAGTGCTGCAAAATGGGATTAGAGTAGAAGGAGTAGTTACAGTTGTAGTAGCGTGACATATCAAAATGAAGTTGATGTCTAATCATAGCTATCAACTTTATAAATTAATCCACAATAGCCACACCATCTCCTTAAATCCTGAAATGTTGATTGAACTAATGAGCTCCGAAATGAATGGAAGAGTGGCAAATTTAACATCTATTAATGGCACCACTAGGATAAATGTTTGATTCTGTTTGTCTGCATTGAAGGAATGGAATGATCAGAGAAACCACCTAACCCTAACACAATTCCCTGATGCATCTTAAAGCAGGACTGTCAGAGCATTTACTCGTGTCAGGCTAGGTTAAAGCAGGAACAGTAAACTTCAGAAAAATATTTCAAAAGGCTAAAGGAAAAGAAATTACAAAATTGAGTAAGCTAAACTTAAATGAATAAAGTGTCCAGGGTAATTGTGAAAGTGAATATGGAGTTTGAAAACTCTGCTGCAATAGCAGCTGACATCCAGACATTATGAATGGAATGTAGGCCATAATTGATTAAGTGCATCTGAAACAGTGTACTGTTTGAGTTTTATTCCAGAAATGCACACAATTGGCCAAAAGCCACTTCTACAATAAGGTTTTATTTTATTTCAATGTTCTAAAACAGTCCAGGTCTCTTAAGGAAATTATTTTGAATCTGGGCATTTCAATTTCCTTAAGCAGAATGGTCTTCAGTCCCTTGCTGCAACTTCTAATAAATAAGCTATATTAAATTTTATTGTAGACTAGTCTTTGATTTTGGGTTCATTCTCGGGTGAAGTATTGGAAATTAAATTATATACAAAATTCAATCCCAGTACATTCTTATCCTAATAAATCTGGACACAAGATACAGTTTAGAAGATCAAGGGCTAGATATTAGATGCAGTAATGCCTGTGTTATGTCTATACAATGGGTGCAATGAGGACCAATTTTAGGTCAAATTTACTTTTCAGGTTGCACTCCAATTGATCAAGTGTTTAGTCATTTACATGTGCAAATGAAAGACTGAACGCTTCTACTAGGAAACAAAATGTCAGAGAGCTTTTGAAAAAAGTTCATGATTTGTGGCAAAGCAGCATTTATTGGCTAGCTTTAATTATTCTCAAGAAGGTGATGAGCTGCTTCCTTCAAGTACTGCAATTTGTGTGGTAACTGTGCTCTCACTGTGACTTTTTCAGAATTGTTTGGTACAATAAGAGGTTTGCTAGGGCATTAAAAAGGGTAGTTAAAAATCAAATCACATTGTTTTTGAGTGGAATCATGTGGAGCTCAGACCTGATATAGACAGCAGATTTCCTAAGCTAAAGGAAAAAGTAAACTAGAGAGAATTTTATGTGATTGTACTGCTCCTTTAAGAGAGATGTGTGTTCTGTCCTGTTCCTTTTGCAGAGAGGTGTTGCCATAGTGGTGCTGAAATATCTCCTTCAGACAGGCAGTTGGCATACAGCTTTTAAATTCTCCCTGAGAGTTTTCTTCAAGACAAAAGAAACATGAGTGGAATGGGGTCAGGGCTCACACACACACACAAGATGATTATTAGTTTTGCTTTTAGTGTATTGGTCTGCTGGTTGTTGAGAGCTACCAGAGGAAAGTCTTAGATGGGAAACTTCCTCTTCAAAATCAAAAGGAGTGAATTGTTTCTTTTGTCCGGACTGGAGAGAGACAGCATGTGAGAATCCTAATGAGAGACAGCATGTGAGACCCTAATTGTTTGGCTGAAGTGCATTTTTGCCCAAGGGCATGTTTATGGGATGCTGCCTATATTGGAAATGCTGATGATGAGTGGTTAAATAATACATTATCCTGTTAAGTATTTCAATAGAGGAGTTAAAGTTATGCCAATTTTAAAAAATGTATTTTAACTGTATTTTAAGAAAAAAAAACACGTGCTTTGATAAATGCCTAGTGGTAGACCAATCAAACCACATCTAGAACATAGTGCCTTATATTTGCCTTTAAATAAATATACAAGTTAGGATCTAGGTTATCTCCTTACAATAGTTTGGGAGCAGGGGTCTGGTTTGGTCCATAACATTTACAATAATCAGGTGGATGTGTTGTCACCTTTACTGAGAATAGATTCTGTTCCAGATTTCTTAAATTAATTGAATACTGCCACACAATGTGAAGGTGGGATTCATCTCCACAAGGATTGTGCAGTGGTCACTTTTACCAATACTATCATGGACAGATGTATCGGCAGCAGGATGATAGGTGAGGATATGCTTATCCCTCTTGTTGGTTCCCTCACTACCTGCTGCAGACCCAGCTTAGCCACAATGGCCTTTAGGACTTTAACAAGTCAGTTAGTAGTGGCAAAGCTGAGCCACTTTTGGTGGTGGACATCGACGTCCCCCACCCAGAGTATATTATCTGTTCGTGCCACTCTAGTGCCTTCACCAACTGATGTTCAGCAGCCTTTTGGGGAGACGGCACATTGGTGGTATGTGGTATTAGGTTACCTCGCCTATGCTTGACCTGAGACACATCAGGGGTCCAGATCAATGCTGAGGTAGCATAGGGAAACACCTTCCCAAGTGTATGTCATTGTACTGCCACCTCTGCTGGATCTATCCAGCCAGTGGTTTTGAAATAACCAGGGATACTATTTGTGTTGCCTGGGATCATTATATAATTCCGTGAGTATGACTATGTCGGGCTGTTGCTTGACTAGTCTGTGACATAGCTTCCCTAATTATGGCACGAACTCCCAGATATTAATAAGAAAGACTTTGCAAGTTCGACAGGGCTGAGTTTGCTGTTGTCATTTCTGCTTTGGTCAATGTCAGATGGCCAATCTGGTTTCATTCCTTTTTTGAGACATTCTAGTGGTTGATATTCCTATCTAGTGAACCACAGCTGTCTATAGCTGCTCTGCCTCTCCTGCAACTTGGCAGATGTTCTATGAATGTGATATTTCAGGGATAACTTCTGGCTCTTGCCCTCTCAAATATGAATCACATGGGCTTTATAGTATGATAGATAATCATCATTTCTATGTGTGAAACCTCAACATTCTTTTATCTTGAAAGTAAATGGCCAATTGAAACAACAGCTATTAATGACAAGACTCACAAGAGTGAATCTTACTTTTTTGTTCAATGTTTGTTCCAATGAGTTTCATGGAAGATTTTTGCCTAAGATCAATTGAGTTTTCTTGCGGTATCTTACCAAATTTACCTCATTAACTACCTGCCTTAAAGCACTCCCCTCACTCAATTCTAGCCGCATTCTACCTCTTTCCATACCAGGAACAACTTGTCACTGCTGGGATTGACCAGCATTCCTGGTGTCAGCACCAACTTTAAAAGGTCATTTTGCACTCAGTTCATAGCTGCGTTGCACGGGTCATGACATTTGCCCTGCACATGATGGAGAAGGAAAGATTGCCACCCTGTTTTATGGGCAGGGACTTGGTGGACAGGGTAGTGCAGTGGTGGGATGTTCTCTTCCACCAGGACCAGCAAAGGAGGTCAGGACACTAGACCATGATAGCCTGGTCCGAGGTTGCCCTTGATGCTGTGCCAGGACCCCTGAACAAAGGCTAGCACCTCTTAACTTGACAGAGGACTGCTGACAACCAAGACAAGCTGCCTACTTTTGTATCTGCACTACTAAAAGACACAGCAATATAGCAGGACTGTGAGCCTCGTGTCTCTAGCTGATCGGCAAATTGCAAAATGGGAAGGCAAGTTGAGGCAGGAATGCTGTCACCATTTAGGTAGGCTCAGAATGAGGGCTAACACAACATGCAAAGAGCGCAGAAATGTGGCCGGGTCCAGCCCATGAGTTGGGTGCTTGTCCCTGAGGGGAAAGTGTCCTTGTTGAAGCATTACACTGACAGTTGCTGGTGCACTCTGAAGTGCAGCATTAACAATTCCAGAAACAATGACAGAGATGTACTGTGAGGTTATTAGAGGCTGGCATGTCATATGCCAATGTCTATGGACATTAGATAAGTGTAACGTGTGCCCATAGAATACATCCTGAAAGTTTGAAGCCTGGTGTCCAAAATGGAGGTCCTTTGGAGCAAGTGGCAATCTGAAGTCACCAGGTACTTGCTCTGACTCCATTTCAATTAAGCTACATAGTTTTGAGGCAAATAAGATTGTTAAACTGTAATACTCTCCCTCAATAGGTAAAACCTGCCAATCCTGAGCAAGAATCTTGCATCGATGCTTAGACTTAGGTAAAAGATGCAGAAAGTTATTCTGGTGTAATTATTGCTTTTCTCACCATAGCCTACATTGTTCAGGCTCCTATGAGATTTCACTCACAGTCTATCCACTATTATCACACAGGCTACAGTCTCTGAAAGTAAACACCTTGCACCTTCTTCTCAAATTACTTGGATCTCCCTTAGTGTCTATCATTCAAACCAAACAGATTTGTGTTTGAGAAGACTCCAGAATATAATACATGACCTCCCCTCCCCTTAATTTTTAGTTTAAAAACACAGTTAAAACATAACAATCATTAAATCTCATATTTGTAATAATATGTGTCAATGCAGCCAGATTATAATTTCTCTGTAAGTAAAGCAGTCCGCTGCCATTTTCTGCTGCTCTAAGTCCCATAGATGACTGCTTGCTATACCTGGGGACATTTATTATCTTAAGCCCCCGTTGTAATGCATCTTTGTACGACACATTCTGTGTGACATGCAACAAAAATATTGAGTAATCCTCGTAAGGGCCTCTTCTTATTGTTGCTAACATTTTACCAGAAGTGATGCTCCACTGGGGACTTGGGGATGGGCAGTGCCTCTTGTTCAGGCATTCGGTGGCTCCCAAGCAGGAAAGGGCTGCCCTCACTTGCTCACTCCTCCTTTCCAATCACAACACCATTCACTGGGGCTTCCCTTCGAATGCCATTTACTTGCTTCTCTGGCCTTCACTGCTGCTCCTGACTACGGTTGACTGAAGTTCCAATAGTGCTTCGGAGGTAAACATTACAACCCTAGGTAGCTAACTGTCTCTGCAGAGAGATAAAACAGAATCGGGTAGTAGTAATTTGACTGGTCTACTGCCTTCAGATTAACTACTCAACCAAGCCGACGAGAAATATTGATCATGATGTTCCATACCCCCTAGAAAAGATTTGTCAAATGCTTCTGGTATAAACATTCTGCTACTTGACTTCAAAATTCCATTCACATCAATTAGTAAGCAAATGGCAAAGATATCTAGAAAAGTATATGGGATAACAAAAACTCAAACCTACCCGTCAGTCATAAAGTTTAACTTGTAGCTCTATCTGTAATCTTGAAGCTTGGTTTTGCGCTGCAGATAAAACATTTTTATGGATTCACTGTGGTCCAAAACTATGCTGCTGCTGCTGCTGATTTACTCTAATCCAGATGGATATTGTCTGGCTGATAATTTGGGAGGAATTGCCAACACTTATATCAGTCAAGATGACTGCATAACAATCTAAAATCTGCATAAAATACCAGTATCAAAGTTTCAGATTGCTTTCTTCTTGAGTGATTTGATAAAGAGGAATGCGAGACACTGAGCAACTGAGTCATATTTGTGAAAACTATTCTGTTTAAAGCTAAACACTCAGGCAAAAAAGTTCACTGGCTGTGATTGCAGTATAATTCCACTCTGTTTCATTGCTACCAATTCTTTGCTTGCACCTCAACACACCCCACACAAAAAACAAAAAGAAATTCAGTATTCCCTGTTCAGCAGGCCAAACCATAAATCAACAGTGCCAGTAATGACAATTGAAATGTTGACCATTTGGAACTATTTTGGTCTTTAAAGACATAAATAATTTTTTTCTGCATGAATTTTCTAATTGCCCATATATTACTTAGCAGGTCAAATTCAGAAGAGTGGAATAAGAAGGGAAAGAAAACATAGACAGCCTTGAGAAGATATTTTGATGTAGTGATTAAGTGACTTATGACTTTCCATGTCCTATTCATTGTGCACTTAAGCAAATCCTAAGGACACAGAACTTAGAGACGATTGGCTACTATCCATGTGACATATATATATTTAGAGTTAAGATTAGAGTGGTACTGGGAAAGCACAGCAGGTCAGGCAGCATCCGAGGAGCAGGAAAATTGACGTTTCGGGTAGAAGCCCTTCATCAGGATTTTCTTGCTCCTCGGATGCTGCCTGACCTGCTGTGCTTTTCCAGCTCCATTGTAATCTTGACTCTGATCTCCAGCATCTGCAGTCCTCACTTTCGCCATATATATATTTAGATATACACATGATTAGATTAGATTAGATTAGATTAGACTACTTACAATGTGGAAACAGGCCCTTCGGCCCAACAAGTCCACACCGCACCGCCGAAGCGCAACCCACCCATACCCCTACATTTACCCCTTACCAAACACTACGGGCAATTTAGCATGGCCAATTCACCTTACCTGCACATCTTTGGGCTGTGGGAGGAAACCCACGCAGACACGGGGAGAACGTGCAAACTCCACACAGTCAGTCGCCTGAGGCGGGTATTGAACCGGGGTCTCTGGCGCTGTGAGGCAGCAGTGCTAACCACTGTGCCACCGTGCCGCCCACATGAAGAAATATGGTCACAAATTCAAATCATCAGAATGGGGACAGAAGATTTAATAGAGTAATAGCTTGGTAGAAAGACGGTAAAATTAAAGTCTTATTTTATTCAATATCCAAATTAGCATAACAGAAATCTTTACATAAATATGCCCCAAGAAACTTGTGAAGAAATTCAAACAGTGAAATGTTCACAAATACCTTGCAACCTTACAAATACAGTCTGCGGGAACCTTTTCAAAAATGGTACAAATGTGTTGACAATTCCATCAGAAAGGTTCTTAATTAACTTTAGAGATCCCCCACCCCTCCTGCTAGTTGGAAACGAGACAAAATATATTCTCATTAACCATGTATTTAACCATTGTTTAGTATTTGGCTTTCTTATAATCGGGGATTATTATAATCTGGTTTCTTGATTAAAGCAGAACAGCAAAATTTTAAAAAAATGTTAATATTGAAAGATGTTTGTACAAAAAAATGGATAGTTGTGGCTCAACACAAATATAATTCAGACACATTGCACTTAAAATTTGTGATGGTCCTCACACATTTTTGGGGACTAACATGGACACCTAGTGCAAGTATGATGTAATTTTGATGAGCACTCGATACGCAACAGTGCAACTAGCTACAACAAATAAGAGAATTGTTTAAATATTATAAACATAAACACATAGAAGGTCTTTGTGAATTGCAGCAGTTGTCTTCTATTTGGTAGGTCTCTCATATCTCCATATGCTCTCTTTGCAAAAGGAGCAGAGGTAAGTTCTCCCTCCAATGAATAAGTTCCTGGATCATCGTTACCCCTGCTCTCTTGCACTGGGTGAATCTCCACATACAAACACTTCTAATCAGCCCTCTGAATTCCAAGTAGTGTTAACCTGTGAAAGCATACGGTCAAATGATTGGTTTATTTTAAAATTATCTTTTGGTTCATTTTCAAAATTCTATCCTTTTACAGCCTGGACTGCTTTGTTTTTTTTTCATTTCCAGAAGATTCATGTGCCTACATTCATAAAGGAAATTTGTTATGTTATAATTAACCTTACCACTCACCATCCTGACTTGTAAATTTCTCACCGTTCCTTCACTGTTGCTGGTTCCCTCCTGAACAGCATTGTGGGTGCACCTACAGCACATGGACTACAGAAATCGTAGAAGGCAGCTTACCACTGCCTTCTCAGTAGCAACAAGGGAGTGTCTCCCTAGGGGAGAGGGAGGAGAGAGGGGAGAAGTGAGGGAACAAGAGTATGTAATTACTGTTCGACAACTTCACATCAGCAGGTATACACATAGGAATTAAATAAAGGGACGCGTTGATGGGAAATCTGCTCAGACACAATATCTTCAGCTTGCAGAAGCCTTAAAAATTAGAGTTCTTGTGGCATTGTTTCCTGTAATTTTTAAAAACTCTCTTGTGTGGCAAGGGCATTGCTGGCTGGTCAGCATTTATTTCACCTCCCTTGTTGCTGCTGAGAAGGCAGTGGTAAGCTGCCTTCTACAATTTCTGCAGTCTATGTGCTGTAGGTGCACCCACAATGCTGTTCAGGAGGGAACCAGCAACAGTGAAGGAATGGTGAGAAATTTACAAGTCAGGATGGTGAGTGGCTTGGAGAGGCACCTGCAGGTACTGAGGTCCTACTGTTTTCATCCTTCTAGATGGGTTTGGAAGGTGCTGTCTAAGGATGATTAATGAATTTCTGCAGTCCATCTTGTAGATAGTATGCATTGCTGCTACTGAGTGTCTGTGGCAGAGGGAGTGGATACTTGTGGATGTGGTGTCAATCAAACACACTGGTTTGTCCTAGATGGTATCAAGCTTTTGAATGGTTATTGGGGTCATCCAAGCACTCCTGACTGTACCTTGGATAAGGTGGATAGGCTTTGGGGAGTCAGAAAGTGAATTACTTGATGCAGCATTCCTAGCCTCTGATCGCTCTTATAGCCACTGTATTTATATTGCAAGTCCAGCTGAGCTTCTGGTCACTGTTAACCCTTAGCATACTGACTGTGAATGATCCAGCGATAGTGATGCCACTGAATGTCAAGGGGTGAAGGTTAGATTGTCTTTTATTGGAGATGATCGTTACCTGGCATGAGTGATGTGACTATTCCCATCAATCTTCAGACCCACCACGAGCAGTGCATTGGAAAATCTACGACATATATTCTGCACATGGATCTTTTAAGCTCACTTGATTATGAGCGGAGTTCAAATTCAAATTTGCCTGCTCAGGTCACCTGAAACAGTATTGAGGGCTGTCCTAATATCGCGTCTGTTTGGTGCCCTACCTGAAATTCTCTCCCAATGCTTTGTAGTTGTGTACTTGTGTCCAACAGCTAAGTGACTGGAGTCGCCCTTGACTATCAGGAGCATGATGGAGATAAAAGTGCTTGAAAGGGATGTGGAAATGTTTGAAGTAAACCAAAATGGAAAATGGCTGGGGAATGGAACTAGTGGTTTGCTTACTGCTAGAACATTTCATGAGCTGAGGATACAATATGGCTTTTTTTATTTAAAAGACATTACTGAGACTATAGGAGAAATTGAATCTGTAGCAATGCTGGAGGATCTACCGGGGGCTGTGCAATGTCTCCAGCAATGTTTGTGAAGAGCACTTTCAGGGTCATTCCTGAAACCTCCAATCTATTTTTGTCATGATGCTTCTCAGGTCTATGGGCTAATTTGAAAACCGGGACCACACAGGCCATTCAAGATATTCTCTTGTCATTCACATACATGCATTCAGCTCTTCGGGGGACCCAGGAACAGCCTTGCTACAAAGTCAGGCACTCAACTTACAAGTATGTAATTTGAAATAACTTCTGCTGTTTTGCACTCTCCATAAATACTGTGGAGTCTTGCTGGAAACGTTATAGTGTTCCTGGATTTGGCAGGGCATTTTGCTGCATCCACAAACTCAGAAAACATTGATAATATGGCAACATTCAAGATTTTTGAAACCTACTAAAAGGCAAAACGCTGTTCCAGTTGGAGTTGCAATCCTGAAGTTTGATAGTGACAGGAGGCTATTTGGCAGGCCAGTATATGAACTGGGCCTGTCAGTGTACATTCCCATCAGTATTTCACTGTATGCTGCTGTACCTAGTTCTTTAAAGGAATCTCTTATTGAGAAACTTATCTTGAACCTTAATGACTGGTGAGCTGGTTGCAAACTATCCTTTTCCTCTAATTTGGCAGCAGCTCACTCATGCCTTGTATCTCATCACATGCAGATCTAAAATCTGCACTAGCCTCTGCAAATGTCGGTCAGTTGTTACGAGTGTAGAATCAAGTGACTGGGTCTCTGCATCATAACTTGTGAGGTATTGCTCTCATCTCTTTTTGGGTGTGCTCTGCTGGGCAGATAGCAGTTCGGGGATGTCTGAAAGCCGATAGAAGAACATTGGCGTGAGAGGTAAAGCAAGATACCTATCTTCAGCTTGCATATCAGTCAGGATGAAGCTGAGCTAGAAGTTGATAAAACACATAAGGCAGGAACATATTATCATTGTCAATGTCCTCTGTGATGTAAGATGCCAGACGCTTTCTTGCAGCCAGCCCCATCATGTGGAAAATGATCTTGGTTAGGCTCAGGAGATACAGGTGTTCTTGCCCCCGATCAATTCTACTGTGCTCTCTGATATTCTGTGGCAGCTTGTTTTACAACAGAGAGAACAGAAGCTCTGGCCGAGAATGAACGCTCAGTGCACTAAGTGCTGGATCCAGCTTCAATGAGCCACTTAAGAGCTGACTGGCGCAATTGGTGGCAAATCCAGAGCCTCAACAATGGCATCCCATCCAACACTGTATTTTAGCAATCAGCTTTGAAGACTTCAGGGGATCCAACTGTGAGAAGGTCAGTTCTTTTATGTTGGGTTTCACAGGGTGGGGGTCACAGAGAGAGAGGGGAGTTAGCAAGTTGGAGGCAAGGGTAATGGCTCCCTTGCCCACTACACTTGCCCCTAAGTGAGGCAAATGGAGACGATTCACTTCCACTAATCTAGCAGGCAGACCACCTTGGTCAGAAAACCAAACACTTCTTGGCTGTTGGAAATGTTGGTAATTGGGGCAGTGGCAAACTGAGGACTTCAGCTTGGACTTAACTGATGGCTGACAGACCCTTAATTCACTACGAGTCAAGAGGTTACACAATGGATATTCTTGGCCAGCATTTAATGGTTGAAGAAATGAAGAATGGACAAATATCCCTCAGTGCCAACAAGCCCATCTATTTGGACTTCTTGAAACCTCCCTTACAACCCCCTTTGGAAGGGTTAATTGTACTTTCAGTCATTCTATTGCTTTGTGTGTTTGGGTGATATGCCTGTGGTAGCTAAATATATGGAAGCAGAAACAGCTGAATGAGACTGTTGTTATTGGAGTATGTGAGGTACAGCACTTGGATGTCATGTGTGAACCCTGTGAGCCAGAGACTGCTGATACGTTCCATGGAAGCATGGTGCATTGAGCAAAATGAAACATTGATGATTTTGTTGGTTGGAACTCTCATATGAAATTGCATTAACTGACAATGATCATCCATATGAAATCAATAGATTTGCTATGGCCTTTTGCTAGGTCCTGGGTCCAATTCTTCAGAAATTAACACCCTGACGATCTGCTTCCAATCCCTTCTGAGGATGGTACTTAAGACCTCAAGGCCATGTGAAGTCACGACAACAGTTATTGAGCATCTCCACTGGGAATCCTTTCTCTCTTCTTGCATTCCATAATCCTTCTTCAGAATTGTTACAAAGCATTTAGCCACACTGCAACTTCCCTCAATGGTAGGACGTTAAGATGACTGAGCAGACTGCTCCATGCTGTATCCACACATGCTGCTTGGCCCCCCTGCTGAGCACTTAAGACAGCCAGTGATGTGGATCCTGTTTGGAGTAATACAGCGCCAGATAAAAGAGGATGCAGCCTCTCGTGACACGGAACGCGATAACCATATCCCCAAAAATGGCATGGAGAAATTTTTACCCCTCTAACTCATGGCAGAACATAAACAGTGGACTAACGGCATACTATGTACTTTCTAAAGAATATCACTGGGAAAAATTCAATTGTAAGAACGTACCTACAATAGGCTACCCAAAGTGTGATAAATGACCTATTTTTGCTTCTGCTGTGATCTTTGCCAAATTCCAAGATCTTCATAAAGAAAAAGACAAGAATGAAGACTTACAACAGTTTGGGCAGATGTTTGCTCTTCCTAACATGACCTGAGCAATGGTGAGAAACTGAGAAAATATGGTGAGTGTGAAAATGCCATCTCAGTGTTGAGAAAAATATTTCCAATTTACCTTCAAGCTTTAATTGACGACTTCAGGGTCTCACAATCCAAGGTTAGCTACCCCACATCCATGCATTTGCATCTCATTAAAGCCCCAACTCACCTTGTTTATATATCAATTCCAATTCTACTCTATTCCACTGAGAAATTAGATGGCATAAAGTAAGTTAGCTGACAGCTGCAACTTACTGAAAGCTTGTCCTAGCCATCATCTAAATGCTCTTTTGCAACAATGTCTCTGCATGTGCTTTGGCTGCCATTCTCCTAGAACCTTTATCCATGTAAGGCGCATCACCAAACCACCATCAGCATGGCTACTCTTGGACCAACCCATAGTGTTGGAAGGCTGAAGTGGTCTATGTCTGGGGATACCAATGATGCAAATGTTTCTGCCAAGTCGCTTTGCATGCAGGGACGTACACACATCTCATGCATCTACACAGAACGCATCTGTGACTCTTTACTTGTTTCCTTGTGTTCACTCACTTTATGGTCACTTAGAGACACAGAGATGTACAGCACAGAAACAGACTCTTTAGTCCAACTCATCTATGCCCACCAGATATCCTAACCTAATCTAGTTCCATTTGCCAGCAGTTGGCCCATATCCCTCTAAACCCTTCTTATTCATATACTCATCCAGATGCCTTTAAAAAGTGTTGTAATTATACCAGCCTCCACCACTTCCTCTGGCAACTCATTCCATACACGCACCACTGTCTATGAAAAGATTGCCCCTTATGTTCCTTTTATATCTTTCCCCTATAACCCTAAAACTATACCCTGTATTTCTGGACTCGTCCACCACAGGGAAAATACCTTGTCTATTTATTCTATCCATGCCCTTCATGATTTTTATAAACCTCTATAAGGTCATCCCTCAGCCTCAAGCGCTCGGGGAAAACATCCCCAGCCTATTCATCCTCTTCCTGTAGCTCAAATTCTCCAACCTTGGCAACATCCTTGTAAATCTTTTCTGAGTCCTTTCAAGTTTTACAATACTGTTCTGATAGGAAGGAGACCAGAATTGCACACAACATTCCAAAAGTGGTCTAACCAATGTCCTGTAAAGCCGCAACATGACCTCCCAACTCCTATACTCAATGCTCTGACCAATAAAGGAATGTATACCAAATGCCCTTTTCACTATACTATCTACCTGCAACTCCACTTTCAAGAAACTATAAACCTGCAAGTTCTCTTTGCTCATCAACAGTCACCAGGACTTTCCCATTAAGTATACAAGTCCTGCTCTGATTTGCCTTTCCAAAATGCAGCACCTCACATTTATTGAAATTAAATCCAACTTTCACTCTTCAGCCCATTGGCCCATCTGATCAAGATCCCATTGTACTCTGGGTCTTCTTCGCTGTCCACGATACCTCCAATTTTGGTGTCATCCGCAAACTTATTAACTATATCTCCTATGTTCACATCCAAATCGTTTATATATACATGATGAAAATCAGTGAACCCAGCACCAATCCTTGTGGCACACCACTGGTCACAGGCCTTCAGTCTGAAGGGCAACCTTCACCACTATCCTCTGTCTTCCACCTTTGAGCCAGTTCTGTATCCAAATGGTTAGTTCTCCCTGTATTCCATGAGGTCTAACCTTGTTAACCAGTCTCTTATGAGGAACCTTGTCGAATGTCTTACTGAAGTCCTTGGAAGCTGCTAGCCTCTGTATACTTCACATTGCATTCCTAGTGTACATGGGTTTTAGTGTTCAGTTATACCATGTGTCCCCGTAGCTTGCATTGCATTTTAGTGCTAAGGCAGAGGCATGCATGTAGAGATGCTGAGAAGCACTGAATGGTTAAGGGGTTTGACGTGTCACTGTGTGGCAGCACATTGTTATGTCAATATTGCACCTGCGTGTACTTCAAGCAAATTGTCATGTGTGACAGTTAAAGGGGAGCTGTCTTCAGTGGGGTGAAAGGGAACTACAGTTAATCAGGGATACTCCTACAGTCAGTCAGGGGCCTATCTGATTCCTGCCTGCCGATGGGACTTAATGATGATACACAAACAGGAGAGGAATAATTAATGGGTAAATAGGAAGCGCAGAGGAAAGGAAGGGTTAGTAGTTTGGAAGGATGAGGTAGGTGAGAGCTATTAACTGGACATGTTCCATTCAATGATGATAAGTAGTCAATGAGCCATGGCAAGATGTATTTACAGTGGCAAATTTAGACTGAGTGTGAGGTAGCAGAGACAGATGATATCACTTACCCTTGCAGTATGCAAAACCTTTCTCCTGTCCAGCTGTGTACTCCTGTTTCAGGTACACCAACAACATAGTAGTAGTTGGTGTACCTGAAACAGTAGTACAGAAAAGTATTTTGTTATTGAGTGGGAGGTAGATAACAAGCAATTGAGACAAGAGGTTTAAAGTTGTAAATAGTTATTGTTTTAGCGTTCACTTTTAAAGAATAAATTCATATTTTTTCTTTAAATAGTGGAATTTGGGAGTTCTCTGTCACTCATACTTTAACAGATTATGAGGGGAGGTGAGGTCTTCTGGGTGTTTGGTTTAATTAGCAGAAGGGTTCACTGCCGTGTCATAACAGTTTGGGGCTTGGGTTATGAGACTGGGACAGGTTTAGACAGATCCAGTTTGAGATTTGAACAGATTTGAATAGATTTGGGGTATGAAAGATCCCAACAGATTTAAACACTTGCCAATTAATTAGTGTCCTAGATCTTTAAATTAAATGTACATGAAGCAATTTTTAAAAATTTGGTTACTTGTAGTTGGTTAAATTAAAAGTGAGAGAAATGGTTCTATAGATTGTTCAAGAGGTTCTGGGGTTTGAAGAACTGCCAAGGAAGTTTAGAAAGACAGAAGAAAGACATACTTATAGAATTAACAATAAGGTTAGAACTGGGTCTAACCAGGGGCAAAAGGAAAGCTGAAATTATAAGGGAGCTTGTCAAGCACTTGTGTGGGTTAGAGAAACAGACAAGTGTAGTAGAGTTAGAAAAACTTAAAATACAATTGAGGAAAATGGAGTTAGAAGATAAAAGTAAGGGAAAGAAAGGGAAAAAGAGAGTGAGGAAAAAAGAGAGAAGGTTCTTAGCTGAGCAAAGAGAGAGAGAGAGAAGAAAGGGAGAGAAAAGAAAGAGAAAAGGAGAGAGAGATTGAACTTCAGAAGTTGCGTCTTAGTCAGGAAGGTCAAGTTAACAGGATGGAGATATAGAGAGAAGGTAGTGATATGTACAAATATGTTAAAGCACTGCCACACTTTGATGAGAAAGATTAGAAAAATTGGCTAGGCAGATGGAGTGGTCAGAGAACTTGTGGGTAATGTTAGTTCAGACTAAGCTGGTAGGCAGAGTTAGTGTTGTATTTGCAGCACTGTCAGATAAGGGGTCAAGAGATTATGAAGATGTCAAGCAGGCTATTTTGAGTGCTTATGAATTGGTACCAGAAGCGTATAGACAGCAGTTCAAAAACATAAAAGAAATCAGGTCAAATTTATATTAAGTTCGAAAGAATTAAACACAGTAATTTTCACAGATGGGTGCGGGCCTTAAAATGGATAAGACCTATGAGGCTCTGAGAGAGATTATTCTGCTGGAGGACTTTAAAAACTCACTTCCAGAGATGTTAAGAATTCATGTGGATGAACAGAAAGTTCAAGAAGTGAGAAGAGCAGCAGAGATGGCAGATGAATATGCGTTGGTGCATAAGGCAAAGTTTAGCTTCCGATAAGAATTTCATCTTGTGAAGGATAGAAATTGGGAGAAGGGGAGATCTTATAGTACAAAACAAAGAGTACAGCACACTGGTAATTGATTACCACAGGTTAAAAAGAAGCCCAAGGGGGTGGAAAGGAGGTGAAAGGCCTCAGGTGTTTCCATTGTAGTAAAATGTGACACGTAAAGTCACAATGCTGGCTGTTAAAGAAAGGCACTGTGGGAAAAGACGTGGTAGAAGAGGCTAAGCCAGCAGCATTCGTGAAAGTAGTGAAGGAAACCCCAAGAAGAGCTGAGGAGCTACAGAAGAGTGCACAGCCTAGGCAGGGGCTGGGTATGGAGTTACTGCTTGATCTCGATAAAGAATTCACCTCTCTGGGTAAAGTTTACTCAGAAAGATGGGGGGATGGGGGGGGGTGCGGTTGGCATGTTATAATTTTGAGAGACACAGGATCTAACCAGTCACTGAAAGTAAGAGATGAACATATTTTCACTCTTCCTGATCCGTTACCCGAGAGAGTGATAATTTGTGGGATAGATGGACAGAAATTTAGCATTCCCCTATGTAAGATCAGGTTGGAGTGCCAACTCAAGACTGGGGAAGTAACAGTGGGAGTGATTAACAGAGTGTCAGTTCCAATAATACAGTTTGTTTTTGGGAACGATTTAGCGGGATCCAAGGTGGGAGCGACACCCCTTCTTGTGGAGAAGTCAAAGGAAGACCAAGGAACTGAGGAGTTAAACGAAAAATACCCTGGAATTTTTCCATACTGTGTAGTAACAAGATCCCAACATCATAAGTCCCAGCAGGAAGCAAAAACTAAAGAGAAAGATGAAGGAGTTGAGGTTCAGTTAGTGGATACTCTGTTTGAGGTAAGGGTGTCAGAAACACCTGAACAGGCAGAGGGCCTGGCAGAAGTGTTTACTCCGAAAAGGCTAATGGAGGTACAACAGAAAGACGAGACAATAAAAGATATATATGTTGATGCATATTCAGAAAAGGAGTCAAGTAATATTCCTGAAGGGTATTATCTGAAAGTTAGAATCCTAAGATGAAAAGGGAGACCACTGCAGATCAGTGCAGAGGAGAAATGGGCAGTAGGAGGTCACCTAGGTGTAAGGAAGACCCAGACTCAGGTACAAAAGCAATTCTATTGGTCTGGAAAGCACAAAAAGATGGTTAACTTTTGCCATATGCGGCATACATGCAAATGGTAGGTAAGCCACAGGCAGTAATAAAACCAGCACTTTTGTTGCCAATTCCTGCAATCGAAGGACCTTCCACATGGGTTATGATTGCGTAGGTCCCCTCCTGAAAACAAAGTGGGAACCAGTACTTGCTAACCATAATGGATGTGTCTACCAACTTCCAGAGGCAATTCCATTGCAAAGTATTAAGACAAAAAAGTGTGGTAGAGGAGTTAGTAGCTTTCTTCACGTAGTAAGGGCTACCCAGAGAGATTCAATCAGACCTAGGGTCTACTTTTACTGCTAGGCTGTTTAAGGTAGTCATTAATAGGTTAGGTATACAGCACTTTAAAAATCAAGTACGTATCATCCTGAATCCTAGGAGCTTTGGAAAGTTGGCATCAGGCCCTAAAGACCATGTTGAGATCATACTGTCAAGCTTATCTGAATGATTGGGAAAAAAGTATCCAATTTTTATTGTTTGCCATTAGAGGTCCGAAAATGAATCTACTCAGTTTACTTGCTTGGAGTTAATACTCTGACATGAAGTGAGAAAGCCTTTGAAATTATTTAGAGAGAAATTGACAGGACCAAGGTCAGAGATCTCACACTTGGATTATATATCAGAGGTGAGTTAATTAAACAGCACCTGAAGAGGGCACAGCATAGAATGAGGATAAAGTGAGGACTGCAGATGCTGGAGATCAGAGCTGAAAATGTGTTGCTGGAAAAGCGCAGCAGGTCAGGCAGCATCCAAGGAACAGGAGAATCGACGTTTCGGGCATAAGCCCTTCTTCAGGAATTTCCCGAAGAAGGGCTTATGCCCGAAATGTCGATTCTCCTGTTCCTTGGATGCTGCCAGACCTGCTGCGCTTTTCCAGCAACACATTTTCAGCACAGCATAGAATGAAGCAAGTTGCAGATAAAAACTCTGAAATTCGGACGTTTTCCTATGGGGATGATGCATTAGTATTGCTACTAGTAGTAGGAGATCATTTCAAAGCCAGCTTTAATGGTCCCTATCAAATTGTGAAAAAGTTGAGTCAGGTAAACTATTTGGTAAAGATGCTGGACAGGAAAAAACTGTATCGGGTAAGTCATGTGAATATGTTGAAACCTTATTATAATAAGAGAGAAAGAACTGGAGAAACTGTTACTGCCAAAGTGAGGAATCAAATCCAGTTGTCGTCAAGTTTGATGTGCCTCAAAATATAGTAAACAATGAGGAAGTCCTTGAGGAGTAGGATAGGTTAGTGGACTCTCTGTCTCAGGAGCAAAGAACCCAGTTGAAAGGTTTGTTGCAGCAATATGAGCACATATGCAGGAATAAGATGGGGAGGAATAATATTATTATGCATGAGGTAGAAGTAAGGAATGCTGTTCCAATAAAGCAACACCCCTAAGGACTTAATTCTTTCAAAGCCAGATCGGTCCAGAAAGAAGTGGATGTGATGCTCAACAAAGATATTATCGAACCGGGTCAGAGCAAGTGGAGTTCGCTAATCGTGTTAGTTCCCAAACCTAAAGGGACTCAATGAGTTTGTGAGAACTATCGGAAGGTCAACGCTGTAACAAAATTAGATTCATACCCAATACCAAGATTGGAGAACTGTATGAAGAAAGTTGGACTTACTGCGTAGTTATTGTCAGGTACCTTTATCAGAGAAAGTGAAATAAATCTCTGCAATTTTAACCTCAAATAGGCTATATCATTTTAAAGTGATGCCCTTTGGAATGAAAAATGCACCAGCTATATTCCAAAGAGTCAGGATCAGAGCTGTGGCTGGGTTAACGAACTGTGCAGTCTATCTGGATGATGTAGGGATCTTTAGTGAGTCATGGAAAGATCACATGGTACAGTTGGCAGAGCTCTTTGAATGATTAAAAGATGTAAAACTGGTGATAAGCTGTGATGTTCTTGGGACGTAACATTGGTCATGGAAGGTTTACCACAAGGAATGTCAAGACGAAGGCCATCGAGGAATTTCCACAACCAACTCTGAAGAAAGAGGTGCTTTGATTTTTGGGACCATGCAGATTCTATTGGAAGTTTGTTCCAAACTTCAGTAGCGTAGTGGCACCGCTAACAGATTTACTGAAGATGGGCACAAAGTTTTGGTGGACAGAACAATGCCAGGAGGCATTTGACAACTTAAAAGCAGTATTAACACTTTATCAGTTTTAGCTACACCACACTTTTGAAACCATGCAAAGCTGCGATCGATGCTAGTGATATAGGAGTTGAAACTGTACTGCACAGGAAAATGATGATGGAATTGAATGGCCAATTGGTTACTTTCAAAGAAACTCAACATCCACCAGACAAAATACTCTACAATTGAAAAGGAATTATTGAGTTTGGTATTGGCCTTACAATATCTTAATGTTTATGTGATGAAAAATAGGTCAGAGACAATTGCGTACATGGATCACATCTTATTAAAGTCTTGGAACAATTTAAAGTCAAGAATATGAGACTATTTCGTTGCAGTTTTATGTTACAGACTTCTAATTTACAAACTGTACATGTTGCGAGTCATAAGAATGTGTTATTGCGGATTTAATGGATATAGATAAGATCGAACAGATACCTATGTTAAACATGCTTGTAGAAATTAATATGAACTTAGATTAATGTCCTATGTATTTCATTGTAATGGGGTTATGAATTAGAAAAAGAAAATTAAGCCATCTTTTCATGATGGTTCATTTTTTTCTAAAGGGGGAAGGTGTTATGAAGATGAAGACGTGTATTGTACCTTTAAGAGAGAGTGAAAGCTGTTTTGTACAGAGATTGCAGGCACCTGTCATGTGTCTGACCAGCAGTCTCAAAGTATACTGGAAAATTGAAAATAAGTAACGTTTGGCTGTGAAACAAATACCTGAGTTTCCATTGCAATTTTTACAACAATTCAAATTGAACCAGTTTAAATTATGCCCCAGGATACTAAACACCAATCGATTTTGAATTTATTGGTTTGATAACATTGGGAGTATAAAGAAGCAGACATTTTGTCTGTTCGACAGAGACCAACTGCCATTGCCAGAGTAATTGCCAGCATCACACTCTGCCAAAGGTACCTTTTTCATATGAAACATCTTTGCAGAAAAAGACCAAAGGCGACCCAAGGAAATCTTCAGCCAGAGAGAGGCAGACACCAACAACAGCCGATGTGTTGTTTTGAAATTAAGTTGATGTAATTTTAATGCGGGCTTTCATCAGAACAGTATATTGTTATGGAGTGTGAGGTAGATAACAAGGAGTTGAGAGAAAGGAGGCTTAGAGTTGTAAATAGATGTTGTTGTAGTATTCATTTTTAGAGTTAAAGAATAAATTGATATTTTTTCTTTAAAGAGTGGAATTTGGAGGTTTTCTGTCACTCGTACTTTAACAGATTACGAGGTGAGGTGAGCTATTCTGGGTGTTTGGTTTAATTAACAGAAGGGTTCACCACTGTATCATAACAATTCTTCATTGATAACAATAAAAGCAGTGCTATGCAAACAAATTTCTATCCTGCAACGAATGGAAACATAAAGCTGTTTTTAAGAAAGTTCATCATCTTGGAGGATTCAAAGCTTATCATTATTTTATGTTAAAATAAATAATATGATTATCCTTTCTATGAAACCACCTAAAATTTCAGTTAATACACCATATGTATTGATAGTGAACCCTTCCTGATAATATTAGTAAAGGAGTTTGCAGATGAGATTTTATTCAGGGAATAATTTCAGTGAAAGAATTAGATTAAATGATTTTTTTACTGGAAGAACTCCTAAGAGTTCCCTTTCACAAAGAAAACAAAATACGGCAATATGCATAAAAGCAAAACCACATTTTGTCTCTTTTCTCATTTGTTTGCAAACCACTAAATTGTATTTGACCAAATGTAGTTGAAAAATTAATAGTCGAATTGAAAATTCAGGCAGTTAATGCAGATATTTTTTACTGGGGTGTTCCATGCATAGAGTTCAATCTGACCTTTAATTGGTCAGGTTATAATCAGTAATACATTTCTGCAAATAAGAAGCGTAAAATTATTCACTGTAATTTTTAACCTTTTCTTCCCAGATTTACTTGTCTGCTCCAAGGCATCATTTATAAATACTTTTCAAGCATGTCAAAAGAGGCAGTAGACAAGATTACACAGACAAAAATAAAAAAAAAACTTTCAACTACATTGCCTAAAACCTTGACTTTTGATGCACTGCTTACGGGACTGAACAAAATAACGCCAAATAGGATAACATTTAATGCAACACAAAGGTAACATGTCTTCCTCTTGTAAGGAATTTCAAATAGCAGTATGTCAGCATATCAAGTCTGGTTAAAAGGTATCCTCTGGTAAAAAGCTGTTCTCAAGTAGCCCCAGATGCAAGCTTATGCTTGGGAGACAAACAGATGTGACTATGGTTGCTGGGGTTTGGCATTAACACTCATTGTCAATATGGAATATATACACATGGACAGGACATCAGCTGCACAATAGCAAAACAGGCCTTGAAGTGTCAAAACAGGACCAAAGTTGTGAGCGAGGAAAAGATCCATGACAACCAGTTGGCTGTTAGAATGAAAAAGTCAGCCAGGATTACAGTCTGTCAAAAGGAGATAAAAAGTGCATTGCTGATTTAAAATGCACATTACCAAACTGGAAAAAAAACACAGTAGAGGAGACTAGATATCATGACATTCTTTTAAAACAGTGTTGGTTTATACTTGTCACTGCTAAGATGACTATACAGTCATTATATGTACTGTGTAAATCACTGCACACACCTGGTTAATTGAAATAGACTATTGCATTTTGGAGACATTTATTGTTACACATCGATGAGCTTGCATCTTCAGCACATGCCAACTATCTTTAAGGTTGGGTAAGTTTAAAATTAAACAGTACTTTATTACATATTTAGATAACAATAAATTTTATTAATTGTTTCCTAAATTCTCCCATTGATAATTGTTGGGCTATAATCACTTGAATAATTTCTTTCCAAAGTACTAACATTTCTGAAAATAATCTGACTAATTAGGACCAGGAGTCAAGGCAACAGGAGTCAAAATGCAAAGTGGCAAAAGTGATATTTAAAGCTACCAACTTCAAACATTTGAGAATTTTCCAGTTAAATTAAAATTGAAGTTTTAGAAGTCTAATATGCCAGCTAAACACAAGTATGGGTATCACTGAAAGGAGACATTTTGTCAAAGTTTTTCACATTGCATCTATCAAGATAATTTGCAAGGAATACTAATGTAAAGGGAAAACAACATTTATTCTTTGAGAGGAGTGCTGATTGGTTGGCAAGTGGACTCTGATAGACGCTAACTCACTTGGTTTAAAAGTTAGACAAAACTTGGCAGTTCACTGTCAAACATCATCTAAATGATGAAGTCTCCATGGTAGTCCTTCTACCAATCAGAGTCCTCTTGCCAACCAATCAGCACCCTTCTCTCATATGGTACAAATATTGTTCTCCCCATTTCGGCATTTTCTGCACTTCATTGTGGCAAGTGCAAGGCAAAAAGCTTTGGCAAAGTGTGTCTTTTTACAGAAATATGCAAATTCTGTACTACGAAATGACTATAGATAAATATATTACATATCAAGAAAGATGAGCATACAAATTTAAAAATGTAAGAAGAAAGTCAAATACCAGAATTATCTAACAACTGGTAAGATTGGAGATAAGGATCTTCTGCTTAAGATTAGAGCTAATAATTCATTGTCACACTAACATTTTGATAGTCCAAACTGTGAGAGACATTTACTTTACCTGTATTTTTTAAAAGCTTGGAAAAGAGAGGTGAATCTACAGAGCTACCATGGAATATTATTCAGAAGTCCTAATGTTGTTAGTTACTACATTGTCTTTTCTTGCCATATAAAAACCTGCCACATACAGTGTGTCAAGACCATAAGACATAGGAGTGGAAGTAAGGCCATTCGGTCCATCGAGTCCACTCCGCCATTCAATCATGGCTGATGGGCATTTCAACTCCACTTACCCGCATTCTCCCAGTAGCCCTTAATTCCTTGTGACATCAAGAATTTTTCAATCTCTGCCTTGAAGACATTTAGCGTCCCGGCCTCCACTGCACACTGCGGCAATGGATTCCACACGCCCACCACTCTCTGGCTGAAGAAATATCTCCGCATTTCTGTTCTGAATTTACCCCCTCTAATTCTAAGGCTGTGTCCACGGGTCCTAGTCTCCTCGCCTAACGGAAACAATTTCCTCGCGTCCACCCTTTCCAAGCCATGTATTATCTTGTAAGTTTCTATTAGATCTCCCCTTAATCTTCTAACCTCCAATGAATACAATCCCAGGATCCTCAGGCGTTCCTCGTATGTTAGACCTACCATTCCAGGGATCATTCGTGTGAATCCCCGCTGGACAAGCTCCAGTGCCAGTATGTCCTTCCTGAGGTGTGGGAACCAAAACTGGACCAAAACTGGACACAGTACTCCAAATGGGGCCTAACCAGAGCTTTATAAAGTAGCACAACGGTGCTTTTATATTCCAACCCTCTTGAGGTAAATGACAACATTGCATTCGCTTTCTTAATCACGGACTCAACCTGCATGTTTACCTTTAGAGAATCCTCAACTAGCACTCCCAGATTAGATTAGATTACTTACAGTGAGGAAACAGGCCCTTCAACCCAACAAGTCCACACCGCCCCGCCGAAGCGCAACCCACCCATACCCCTACATTTACCCCTTACCTAACACTACGGGCAATTTAGCATGGCCAATTCACCTGACCTGCACATCTTTGGACTGTGGGAGGAAACCGGAGCACCCGGAGGAAACCCACGCAGACACGGGGAGAACGTGCAAACTCCACATGGTCAGTCGCCTGAGGCGGGAATTGAACCCGGGTCTCTGGCGCTGTGAGGCAGTAGTGCTAACCACTGTGCCACCCACAAAACCTTGGCTGTATGAATTTTCTCACCGTTTAGAAAGTAGTCCATGCTTGTATTCTTTTTTCCAAAGTGCAAGACCTCGCATTTGCTCACATTGAATTCCATCAGCCATTTCCTGGACCACTCTCCCAAACTGTCTCGATCTTTCTGCAGCCTCCCCACTTCCTCAGTACTACCTGCCTGTCCACCTAACTTTGTATCATCGGCAAACTTCGCTAGAATATTAGAAAGTAATAGGATTGAGTAAACATAGATATTTTGAGTCCAAGGAGAGTTCATTTTACAAAAGGTATCCTCAACAGCAAATTAATATTGTAATGCATTAATATAAGTAAATATGTTTGAAACAGAACACACACTTGAGCCTTGAAATTTTGCTGGGGGCTAATAGCGAACAAACCATTTAGGCTTTCATTAGAAATTCCTATTCTGTTATTTAACATAGTCATTGACATAATTAAAATAAATAGGTTAAAATAAGGTAGTGGACAGAACAATTCAAGACAAATAGCTTAAATATTCTACAATAAGATTCTACAATTTAATTGCAAGCTATTAATGTTTTATTTCTATATAATGTCCCATTCATTTCTGATCGGTTTCACATACACATTCCCATTTCATATATATTTCATAAATATGATGGAATAGTTCCCACTTGCCTGGATGAGTGCAATTATAACTTTTAAGAAGCTCAACATCATCCAGGCCAAAGCAGTCTGCTTGATTAGGACATCAACAAACATCCACTCCCTCCTCCACTGTGTTTAGTAGCACCAGTGTGTGCCATGCACAAGATATATGCACAAATTTATCAAGGCTCCTTAGACTACACCTTCCAAACTCACAATCGGTTCCACCTACAAAGACTACAGCACCAAATACATGGGAACACTACCATTGACAAGTTGCCCTCCATGCCAATCACCATTCTGACCTTCACTGTTGCAAGGCTAAAATTCTGGAGTCTGCTCCCTAAAGACATTGTGGATCTCCCTACAGCAGAGGGACAGCAGCGCTTCAAGAAGGCACTTTAGCACCATCTTCTCAAGGACAACTAAGGATGGTTAACAAATGATGGCCTAGCAACCGAAATCCACATTCCATGAGTGAATTTTAAAAAAAACACTAAGACCAGTATGGTGAACTTTCATTGAAGTGCTCACAATTCATTTATGCCCTTCTTTAAATAAGGTACCACACACAATACTCCAGATATGGTCTCATCAATTCGCTGTATAACTGAAGAATAAGCTTCCTACTTTGTATTAAATTCCTCTTACAATAAACAATAAACCTACTAGTTTTATTAATTACTTGCTGTGCTTGCATACAAACCTTTTGCACTCCTCAGAGACACAGATACTGCTGCATTTCAGATATCTGCAATCTCTCACCATTTATATAAAACATTTTTTTAATGAAAAATTGACACTTTCACGTTTCCATAAATTACGCTCAAACTACGCTCTATTTGCCACATCTTTGCCATTCACTTAACCTGTTTACATCTTTTTATAGCCTCCTTATGTCCTCTTCACAATTTACAATTCTACCTATCAGTGTGTCATCAGCAACTTTCCTACAAACTTACCTACTGTCCTTTCATCCAAGCCATTATATAAATTTTAAATAGTTGCGATCCTGGCATCAATCCCTATGACACCCATTTATTACAAACTGCTAACTTGAAAAAGACACATTAATGCTTAAACTTCGCTTCCCATTAATCAGCAAAATCTTCTATCCATGCCAATATGCTATCCCTTACACCATGAGTTTTTACTTTTCACAATACCCACTAATGTGGGACCATATCAAATGCCTTCTGGAAGTTTGAGTACATCCATTGGTTTTCTTTGTCAGTTCCCTTTATCCACAGCACAGCACGTATTGCTTCCTATGAATTTCAGCAGATTGGATAAACATAATGTCCTTTCATAAAACCATGTTGACTGTGAAAATCTTGAACTTGGCTAAATTCTCTACTAAAACGCTTTAGTAATAGCTTCTAACATTTTCCCTATGACAGGTGTTAAGCTAAATAACTTGTAGTGTCCTCTTTTCGGTGTTCTTCCCTTTTAAATACTGGAGTTACATTTGATATCTTCTAATCTAATGGGACATTCCCCAAAGTTAGTGAGCTCTGGAAAACAAAAAGCAATGGATCAACTAACTCACTTGTCACTTCTCTTAAGATCCTAGGATGACATCCATGACTACTTGTCAACTCCCCGTTCCAACAATTTACTTAGTACCACTTCTCTTCTTCCCCAACTCTCTCAACTTCCTTCCTCCCTTCCATTTCCTAATTTTAGGCTACTGCTAGGATGTTATTTGTATCCTCCATTGCGAAGACTGATGCAAAGTATTTGTTCAATTCATCAGCCATACTTTTTGTTATTAATTCTCCACATTCACTTTCTGTAGGACCACTGTTTACTTTGTTAAATCTTGTCTTTTTAAAGATATATCTAGAAACTCTTATTATTTCTCTTGTACTCCAATTTTTTTCTCTTAATGTTTTAGTGATTTTTTTTGCTTGTTTTTAATATTCTGTGAAAACCTCTGATGAGCAAGCTGTCTTGCACCATTATATGAATTTTACTGTAAGTGTGATACTATGTTAAACCTTTCTAATTAAGCACAATAGTTGGCTCATTCCTTGAAAATTTTCTTACGCATTTAAATTTATCTATGTATTCTGACATATCCCGTTAAATGTCCACTACTGCATCTCTGTCACTTTATTCTTCAACTTAATTTGCCAATTCACTTTGGTCAGCTCTACTTTCATGCCCTCATTTAAGTTTAAATGCAATAGTCTGAAACCCAATTCCCATCCATCACGTTGAATGCAAAATTTAATCATAATATGGTCGCAGCTACTTGGGTAACCCACTCCAGTACAATCTTTCTCTGCTTGACTCCAGAAAATGCTGTTTTTATATACTGTCCAAAAACATTGGTCAATCATTAAGACCATTCTATGCAACTATATATAAAGTCAATAGAATAAATAAGGTCCAAAGAGGAAAACTAGGCCAATGACATGAACAGTCCTTTAATTGTTTAATGGTTCTTTATTTGAATGTGCGTGTATTCAGAAAACAATTAATTAATTAACAGCACATCATTATAAAGAGGTCAAAGTTGGGAAGAAAATATTCAGGGATATGTGTTTGAAACTATAGGCAGGAAGAGTGGTGGTAGTACAGGATGGAATAAGTACCAAGAAATGATGTTGGATAGGAAGACATAGAATCATGTGGATGGAGGTAAGAAGACACTGGTAGAAGTAGTCTACAGGCCCTCTAATAATAGCTATAAGGTTGGATAAAGAATAAATCAGAAGATAATGAGGGCATTATTTGCTTCATTTTTTTCTCGGCAGCAATTGAAATGGGAGGAGTGACAGCGAGGACCAGAGGCCCGACAGGAAGGTAAGTTTAAAGTACATAAACTTACCTCGTGGACAGGCGGAGCTCATGCTGAGCAGGAGTGGACATGGAACTGCTGGGCAAGTGAGGCTTTATATTTGGGTGGTTACTTTACCTGAAACACTACTCGGGTAGTGTCTCCCACCCATCCTCCTCCTTCTCTAACCAAAATAAAAGGTTCTATACGCTGAATTGGTCAGTGGACTAATTTTTTTTTTAAGTTTACAGTAGTCTTGGGAATTTAGAATTGTGAGAATGGAGGTTAGGGCAGAATGTGGAAGGTAAGGGTCACCACTAGTGTCCCTGCTGACTGCATCTGCGGGAAGTGCACCCAACTCCAGCTCCTGGAAAATCGCATTAGAGAATTGGAGTTGGAGCTGGACCTGGATGAACTTTGGATCATTCAGGAGGCAGAGGGCGTTATTGAGAGAAATTACAGGGAGGTAGTCACACCTCAGGTACAAGGAGGTAGATAGGTTACCATCAGGGAACGGAAAAGGAATCGGCAGGCAGTGCAGGGATTGTCTGTGGCTGTTCCTCTCAACAAGAAGTATATTGTTTTGGATACTATTGAGGGGGATGACTTACCAGGGGTAAGCAATGGGACACAGGTCTCGGCACAGAGTCTGTCCCTGTTGGTCGGAAGGGATGGGGGAAAAGGAGTAGAGGATTTGTCATTGAGGATTCCATAGTTAGGGGACAGATAAGAGGTTGCGTGGGAATGAGACACACTCATGGTTGGTGTGTTGCCTCCTATGTGCCAGGGTTCGCAATGTCTCGGATTGTGTTTTCAAGATTCTTAAGGGGGAGGGGGAGCAGCCCCAAGTCGTGGTCCACATAGGGACCAATGACATAGGTAAGAAAAGAGATGTGGATTTAAGGCAGAAGTTCAGGGAGCTAGGGTGGAAGCTGAGAGCTTGGACAAACTGAGAGTTGTTATCTCTGATTTGTTGCCCATGCCACGTGCTAGTGAGGTGAGGAATTGGGAGAAGAATTGAACACGTGGCTACAGGGATGGTGCAGGAGGGAGGGTGGTACCTGGAATTTTCATGTTGTGGCCATTCGGAGACATGGGTAGAGCAGGGAAAGGAATGGTTGTTGCAGATTCCGGGATCTAGATGTTTCAGTAATAACACAGAAAATGGCAAAAGCTGGCGGGGGGCTGGGTGCAGTGTAGCTGTTCAGGGGAACTTTAACTTTCCAAATATTGACTTGGAATGCTATAGTTCAAGCAATTTAGATGGTCCGATGTGTGCAGGAGGATTTCCTATCAGCATGTAGGCAGGCCACCAAAGTGTAAGGCCACATTAATTTTGGTACTGGGTAATGAACCCGGCCAGGTGTTAGACTTGGAGGTTGGTGAGCACTTTGGTGATAGTGGCCACAATTCAGTTATGTTTACTTTAGTGATGGAAAGGAATAGGTATATACCACAGGGCAAGAGTTATAGCTGGGGAAAAGGCAATTACGATGCCATTAGACAAGATTTAGGATGCATAGGATGGGGAAGGAAACTGCAGGGGATGGGCACAATTGAAATGTGGAGCTTATTCAAGGAACAACTACTGTGGGTACTTGATAAGTATGTACCTGTCAGACAGGGAGAACGTTGTCCAGCGCTGGAGCTGTGGTTTACTAAAGAAGTTGAATCTCTTGTCAAGAGGAGGAAGAAGGCTTATGTTAGAATGAGATGTGAAGGCTCAGCTAGGGCACTTGAGAGTTACAAGTTAGCCAGGGAAGGCCTAAAGAAAGAGTTAAGAAGAGCCAGGAGAGTAAATGATAAGTCACTGGCAGACAGGATCAAGGAAAACCCTAAAACTTTCTATAGGTGTATCAGGAATAAAAGAATGACTAGAATAAAATTAGGGCCAATCAAGGATAGTAGTGGGAAGTTGTGCGTGGAATCAGAGGAGATAGAGGAAGCACTAAATGAATATCTTTCATCTGTATTCACACTGGAAAAAGACAATGTTGTTGAAGAGAATACTGAGATACAAGCTAGTAGACTGGATAGGATTGAGGTTCACAAGGAGGAAGTGTCAGTATTTCCCCAAAGTGTAAAAACAGATAACTACCTTGGGCCGGATGAGATTTATTCTAGGATTCTCTGGAAAGCCAGAGAGAAGATTGTCAAGCCTTTGGCTTTGATCTTTATGCCGTCATTGTCTACAGGAATAGTGCCAGAAGACTGGAGGATAGCAAATGTTATTCTCTTGTTCAAGAGGGGGAGTAGAAACAATCCTGGTAATTACAGACCAGTGAGCCTTACTTCAGTTGTGGGTAAAGTGTTGGAAAAGGTTATAAGAGATAGGATTTACAATCATCTAGAAATGAATAATTTATTAGGGATAGTCAACACGGTTTTGAGAAGGGTAGGTTGTGCCTCTCAAACCTTACTGTGTTCTTTGAGATGGTGACCAAACAGGTGGATGAGGGTAAAGCGGTTGATGTGATATTTATGGATTTCAGTGAGGCGTTTGATAAAAGTCCCACAGTAGGTGATTGCATAAAATATGGTGGCATGGGATGGAGGGTGATTTAGCGGTTTGGATCAGAAATTGGCTAGCTGAATGAAGATAGAGGGTGGTGGTTGATGGGAAAAGTTCATTCTGGAGTTCAGTTACGGTGGTGTACTGCAAGGATCTGTTTTAGGTCCACTGCTGCTTGTCATTTTTATAAATAACCTGGATGAGGGCGTAGAAGGATGGGTTAGTAAATTTGTGGATGACACCAGGGTTGGTAAAGTTGTCGATAGTGCAGAAGGATGTTATAGGTTACAGGGTTACATAGATAAGTTGCAGAGCTGGGCTGAGAGGTGGCAAATGAAGTTTACTGCAGAAAAGTGCGAGGTGATTTACTTTGGAAGAAACACAGGAATAAAGAGTACTGGGCTAATGGTAAAATTCTTAGTAGTGTAGATGAGCAGAGATATCTCGGTGTCCAGGTACACAGACCCCTCAAAGTTGCTACCCAGGTTGATAGGGTTGTTAAGAAGGCATATGGGGTGTTAGCTTTTATTATCAGAGGGATTGAGTTTCAAAACCATGAGATCATGCTGCAGATGTACAGAACTCTGGTGCAGCCGCACTTGGAGTATTGTGTACAGTTTTGGTCACCTCATTATAGGAAGGATGAGGAAGCATTGGAAAGGGTTCAGATGAGATTTACTAAGATGTTGTCTGGTATGGAGGGAAGGTCTTACAGGGAATGGCTAAGGGACTTGAGGCTGTTTTCCTTGGAGAGAAGATTAAGAGGTGACTTAATTGAGACATACAAGATAATCAGAGGGTTAGATAGGATGGATAGTGAGAGCCTTTTTCCTCAGATGGCGATCGCTAGCATGAGGGGGCATAGCTTTAAATTGAGGGGTAATAGATATAGGACATATGTCAGAGATAGTTTCTTTACTCAGAGAGTAGTAGGGGCTTGGAATGCACTGCCTGCAACAGTAGTAGACTCATTAACTTTAAGGGCATTTAAATAGCCATTGGATAGTCATATGGACGAAAATGAAATTGTGTATGTTAAATAGGCTTCAGATTGGTTTCACAGGTTGGCACAACATTGAGGCCGAAGCCTGTACTGCGCTGTAATGTTCTATGTACCAAAGATATTATATTAATCATAGTTGATGTTAACCTCCATTTGGGATAGACAGATTGGCAAAGAAAGCCATAAGGAAGAAATTCAGTGTCTATTTGGGATAGTTTCAAATAACAATATATTTTGTGGATCGAATCAGTGATTAGGCTATTTTGGATCTGGTTATGTGTAATGAGGCAGATGATGAGAGAGTAAAAGATACCCTTAGAAACTGTGACCATAAGATGATAGAATTTAGCTTTCAGTTTGAGAGGGAGGAAATGGAGTTGGAAACAACTGTGCGAAACTTAAACTAGATCAATTACAAAGCAATGAATCAGAGTTAACTGGAGTGAACTTGGAAAGGATTTTAGCAGCAAAGATGGCTGAGGGACAGTGACAGACATTTCAAAAACTAATTCGCAGCTCACAGCAAAGATATATTTCAGCGAGGAAAAAAGATTCTAGGAAGGGCATAAGACACACATAGTTACGAAGGAAGTTAAGGATAGCATTAAATTGAAAGAAAAAACATACAAAGTGACAAAGATTAGTGATATGCCAGAGAATTGGGAACCAACTAAAGGTTAAAAAATCATCAAGAAAAGAGAATGTATGCTTCACGGGTACTCTAACAAGTAATTTCAAGCTGGGCACCTTCTTTAAATATATATATATATATATATAAAAAAAGCAAGTGAACATAGACTTCTGAGAGAATGAGACTCAGAAAATAATAATGGGGAACCAGAAAATTACAGAGGAGTTAAATAAATACTTTTGCAGCAGTCTTCATGGTAGAAGATAGTAATAGCATCCCAAAGTTACTAAATAATCAAGGGGCAAATGGAGGACAGGAAATACATACAATAATTGGCACTACAGAAAATGTACTCAGGAAAACTAATGGGGCTAAAGACTGATAAGTCCACTGGGCCTGATGGGATACAACCCAGGATATTAAACAAAGGAGCTTCAGAGATACTGGATGCACTGGTAGTCATTTTTCACAAATCCTTTTCAGAGGATTGTAACACTTTTACTTAAAAAGAGGAGGCCAAAAGCAGATAACTGTAGCAAACAAAAACAGAAACATCTGAACGATCTCAGCAGGCCTGGCAGCATCTGTAGAAAGAAATCAGAAGTAACATTTCAGGTCCAGTGACCGTTCTTCAGAGTTCTGGACCCAAAATGTGAATTCTGATTTGTCTCCAAGACGCTGCCAAACCTGTTGAGATTTTTCAGCAATTTCAGATTTTTGTTTCAGATTTCCAACATTCGCAGTTCTTTCAGTTTTTTGTTCACAGTAATAACTCTAGGCCGGTGGCTTAACGTTTGTCATTGCAAAAATGCTAGAGTTTATTATAAAGGATGTAATAGGAAAGCAATTATAAATACAGAAAATGAAGAAGTCAAATCAGCATGGCTTTATGAAGGGGAAATCTTGCCTGACAAATTTACAGCAATTCTTTGAGGTAACAAGCAGGATAGTGGTGGATGTAATATATTTAGATATTCAGGTGGATTTTCATAAGACACCATACATTAGGCTACTTAATGAAAAAAGGAGCCCATTGTGTTGGAAATAGGACACTAGTATAGATAGAGGATTGGCAAAGTAATAGAAGATGGGCAGTTGGTATAGGAATGCTTTCTTAGAATGGCAACCTATAACTAATAGTGTACCTCAGGGGTCAGGGCTGGAATCACCATGATTTACAATATATATTAATGACTTGGATGAGGAAAGTGAATGTTATAACCAAGTGTGCAGAGGACACAAAAATAGGTGGGACAGCAAATGGAAACAGTCTGGTTAAGCAAGTGGGCAAAAATTTAGCAGATGGAATATGATGTGGTAAAATATGAGGTTTTGCACTTTAGCAAGAAGAATGTATGAGCTGAATATTACTTAAATGGAAAAAAAGACTGCAGAAAGCTCCAGAACAGAGGGATTTGGGAGTCCTTGTGCATGAATCATAATAAGCTAGCAGCTAGGTTCAGCAGGTATAGAGAGGCAAATGGAATGCTGGCCTTCATTTCAAATGGAATGGAGTAGAAAATTAGGGAGGTTTGCTAAAACTATACAAGTCACTAATCAGGCCACAGATGGAATACTGCGAATGGGTTTGGGCCCCTTATCTAAGTAAAGATTTTTTGGCATTGGAGAAGTCCAGAGAAGGTTCAGAAAGCTGATTTCAGGTTTAGAGGCACTGTTTTATGAAGAGAGGCTGAGTAAATTGGGCTTGTACTCATTTAAAAGTAGGAGAATAAGCAATGACCCTCTTCAAACATATGAGGTTCTGTGGGACTTGACAGGATAGCTGCGGAAAGGTTGTTTCCCCTTTTGACAGAATCCAGGACCAGACAGCATAATCTTAGAATAAGAGGTCGCTGACTTAAGGTAGAGTAATTTCTTTTGTAGAGAGTAATAAATTTGTGGAGTTCTTTCTCGCAGAGGGCTGTCAAGGCATGGTCATTAAGTATATTTCAGGCTAAGATAGTCAGATTTTTAGTCAGTATGGGAATTAAGAGTTAGAGGAAAAGGCAGGAAAATGGAGTTTAGAATTATCAGATCAACCATGATCTCACTGAATGCTGGAGCAAACTCGATGGATTGAATGGCCTACAGGTTGTTCTGCTAATAACATGCGTTTCATTAACACAAATTCGCTCTTACACAATTGACGAATTGGGGACACTGTTTCTAAAGCGTGAAGTTTTAGAGCAAATATTGATTAAAATGTGATTCCGGCCCCTTTAGTTTAAATGATGCTGCTATTACACGATTTTCTTATAACATGGGATTGCACAAGAACAGAACTACCGTATTATAGCAGAACTGACTGCACATCTGCTCCTGTAATATGGTCTTAATACAGCTGTCAACAGCAGCTTCTAAGACTAAACAGTACATTGTCAAACAGAACAATTTTATTTCACAACAGAAGGAGTGGCATATCAACATTGCAAAGACTTTTCATTGGTTAGAAGAGGAACAATATAAAATACTAAAACTTGAGGCAAGTGGTCAACAGGCTCCTATGAATCACAATTTTTCTTAAGTAGTCAAACTGCTGTTTGCCAGTCTTTAATTAACTAAAAATAGGATACTTGCATTTTTAAATGCCAAGCTTGAGTTGTCAAGATAGCTCAACTACAGTGGGGCAAATAGACAAGGAGGCTCCCAAACACCTCTGACAGTACAAGAATTATACCCACAAGATTGGATTTAAAAGCAGCACACACTATTCTAATTGAGCTAATACGCATTAATTAAAACTTGATCAGAATTTATTTTTATAAAATTACTTTCTCATGTTTACTTTACAAACCATTTAAACATAAGCACATTATATTAATACCATGCTGTAGGTAGAAAACAAAATATATTGCTTTTTACCAATCTATTTTCTAGCTTTTAAGAGTCCAACTTTATAAACATCCCAGGCAAACCATTTTAAGATCCAATCAAAGTAAGGGAAATGGATTTTAAGCTATTTCACTATCGTATGTACAAATATGTTTTTAAAGAGAAAAAAAAGTCTGTAAGCAAGCTAAGCAAAGTTTTGAAATTCCATTACAAAAGCTGTTCTGTTTTGTTAGATTGACTGAAAGCTGATTATAAATTGCTTTTATAGTTGATGAGAAGCCAAGGTGTATTGGACTGCTCAATTAATATCCTAACATTTGGTGTAAAACAAAAAGAACTACAGTCTTGCATATGCAGGGGCATGACACAAATAGTTCTTGGTCACAGTACTTTGTACCTGACTGCGGTCCTTCCAGGCTGCAGGGCAAAAGAAAAGGTTTACGGAGTAAAGGGATAGATTTTAATAACACCATCTTTATGAACAAGTGCTATCACATGGCAGTCCAGTACGTGCATTTTGGCCATTAAATAACCACGACAATAGTGCAACCCCAGGCTATATTGTTGTTTTTGGTTATTTAATGGTACATTTTATGGGATATTTAAGAGTTCTCACTAACTCTTTTATGACTTTAATTTGGAGTGCAAACAAGCATTCAGCTTGAAAATTTCCACTGCCAAGGTGGTTGTTCAAAAATGCTTGAAAAGTCGCTTCATGGAACACCGAAAGAGCTATTATTGTTTTTTAGTTGCCAGGAAAATGAATGCTCAAAATAAAATTAGTAACAACTTAAAAATCATCATAAATATTTCAGGGATTCTTCCTATTGATTTCTAAAACTTCAAAGTGGAACGGTGGAAAATCCAAAGATGTGGTTTTTCTTAGCATTATCTTAGGATGGAAGATTGGGGAACTTGAGTAGAAATTCTACTCCATATCACAAAATGCAACATTAAATGGTCATACCCAGTTGCCTCATGTTAATATGGGTATTACATGCCTTAATCTGCCAGATTCAATTAAAATGGCAGGGTAAAATTATCAATCCCATGATCATGAGGATTTGAGCTACATATGTGTGAGTCAACATGCATTCTCTTCGCTTCTCCATTGGAGTCTTGGCATTAGTGAATGTAACCAATTAATTCACTATTTAAGGGAGCCAGCACTGATTACACTGTATATGGTTTGAGCTGTTCATATACTTTTATAAAGAAACCTGCCTTCTTTGTTGATTGATTCACCATTAACATGTTCAATAAAGTCAGATGTTTGTAATTTGAAGCCAAACAACTATATCTAGGCAGTTGTTTCTTTTTCAGAGAGGTACCCTTTGGCTTAAGCAAAACAGTCACACACTTATCCATGGTTCTCTGACATTTTGGCCTCAAAGCAGGAAGGATAGAGGGATAGAGTCACAGAGTCACAGAGATGTACAGCACGGGATCAGATCCTTCGGTCCAACTCGTCCATGCTGACCAAATATCCTAACCTAGCCTAGTCCCATTAGCCAGCACTTGGCCCATATCCTCTAAACCCTTTCTATTCATATACCCATCCAGATACCTTTTAAATACAGGAGTTGGGAGGTCACGTTATAGCTGTACAGGACATTGGCTAGGCCACTTTTGGAACATTGCACGCAATTCTGGTCTCCTTCCTATCGGAAGATTGTTGTGAAAATTGAAAGGGTTCAGAAAAGATTTACAAGGATGATGCCAGGGTTGGAGGATTTGAGCTATAGGGAGAGGTTGAATAGGCTGGGGCTGTTTTCCCTGAAGCGTCGGAGGCTGAGGGGTGATCTTATAGAGGTTTATAAAATCATGAGGGGCATGGATAGGGTAAATAGGTAAGGTCTTTTCCCTGAGGTGGGGGAGTCTAGAACTAGAGGGCATAGCTTTAGGGTGAGAGGGGAAGGATTTAAAAGAGACTTAAGGAGCAATCTTTTCAGGCAGAGAGTGGTGCGTGTGTGGAATGGGCTGCCAGAGGGAGTGGAGGTGAGTACAATTGCAACATTTAAAGGACGCCTGGAGGGGTATATGAATAGGAAGGATTTGGAGGGATTATGGGCCAGGTGTTGGCAGGTGGGATTTGATTGGGTTGGGATATCTGGTCGGCATGGACAAGTTGGACGAAGGGTCTATTTCCATGCTGTACATCTCTATGACTCTAAATACTAAAATTGTACCACGTCCTCTGGCAGCTCATTCCACACACGCACCACTATCTCTGTGAAAAAGTTGCTCCTTAGGTCTCTCTTATATTCTTTCCCTCTCACCGTAAATCTATGTCCTCTAGTTATGGACTCCCTCACTCCATGGAAAAGACCTTGTCAATTTGTACTATCCATGCCCCACATGATTTTATAAACCTCTATAAGGTAACCCCTCAGCCTTCGAAACTCCAGGGAAAAGAGCCCCAGACTTTCAGCCTCTCCTTGTAGCTCAAATCCTCCAACCCTGGCAATATCCTTGTAAATCTTTTCTGAACCCTTTCACGTTTCACACCATCCTTCCAATAGGAAGGAGACCAGAACTGCACACAATATTCCAAAAGTGGCCTAACCAACGTCCTGTACGGCCACAACATGACCTCCCAACTCCTATGCTCAATGCACTGACCAATAAAGGAAAGCATGCCTATCTACCTGTGATTCTACTTACAAGGAACTATGAACTTTCTCTCCACGGTTTCTTTGTTCAACAACACTCCCCAGGACCTTCCCAGTAAGTGTACAAATCCTGCTCTGATTCACTTTTCCAAAATGCAGCACCTCATACTTACCTAAATTAAACTCTATCTGCCACTATTCTGCCCATTGGGCCATCTGATCAAGATTCTGTGTAATCTGAGGTAACCTTCTTTGCTGTCCACTACACCTCCAATTTTGGTGTCATCTGCAAACTTACTTACTATAGCTCCTATTTTCACACCCAAATCATTTATATAAATGATGAGAAGAAGCGGACCCAGCACCAATCCTTGTGGCACACCACTGGTCACAGGCCTCCAGTCTGAAAAGCAACCCTCCAGCACCATCCTCTGTCTTCCACCTTCAAGCCAGTTCTGTATCCAAATGGCTAGTTCTTCCCGTCTTCCATGAGATCTAACATTGCTAATCAGTCTCCCATGAGGAACTTTGTCAACCTCCTTACTGAAGTCCAAACAGATCACGTCCACCGTTCTGCCCTCATCAGTCCTCTTTGTGATTTCTTCAAAAAACTCAATCAAATGCATGAGACATGATTTCCCATGCACAAAATCATGCTGACTATTCCTAACCAGTCCTTGCCTTTCCAAATAAATGTAAATCCTGCCCCTCAGGATTCCCTACAACAACTTGCTCACTCCTGATATCAGACTCATCAGTCTATAGTTCCCTGGGTTTTCCTTACCACCTTTCTTAAATAGTGGCACCACGTCACCAACCTCCAGTCTTTTGGCACTTCACCTGTGATTATCAATGATACAAATATCTCAGTAAGGGGCCCAGCAATCACTTCCGTGGCTTACCACAGAGTTTTAAGGTACACTTGATCAGATCCTGAGGATTTATCTACTTTTATACATTTCAAGACATCAAGCACCTCCTCCTCTGTAATATGGACATTTTTCAAGATGTCACCATCTATTTCCCCACATTCTATATCTTCCATGTCCTTCTCCACTGTAAACACTGATGCAAAATAGTCATTTAGAATCTCCTCTGGCGGTTCCACACATAGGCTGCCTTGCTGATCTTTGAGGGGCCCTATTCTCTCCTGAGCTACCCTTCTGTCCCAAATGTATTTATAAAATCCCTTTGGATTCTCCTTAACACTATTTGCCAGAGCCAACTCATATTCCCTTCTTGTCCTCCTGATTTCCCTCTTAAGTATACTTCTACTGCCTTTATATTCTTCTAAGGATTCATGCGATCTCTCCTGTCTATATGCTTCCTTCTTTTTCTTAACCAAAACCTCAATTTCTCTAGTCATCCAGCATTCCCTACACCTACCAGCCTAATAAATACATCAGAGCATTGGTAACAATGAAGAATTATTGATCTAAGTGATACTCACTCTTGGTTATGGGGATCCAGGGAAACATGGACAAATCTCTCATTACTACCGGGCCCATGAGTGTCAATCTGAAAAAGGAAAAAAAAAAGCTAAGAAAAGTATGTGATACAAGTAGGGTTGTGAAAGCAAAAACATACAGCGATTTTCTGTAGATAGTCTATATCCCACCAATGGAAGTGATTACTTTTCCTAGTAATGAAAAGGCCAGCAGTCAACCAAAATATAATATGCTAGCAGAGTTGAAAGAGTTGAGTCTTTTTTTAAAAACTGCTGCCTGTTTTATCTTTTTGTAAAGAACAAATTTCTTAATTCTTTGCATGTTGGAAAGAAAATACAACATTTAAATTCATCATATTCATATTTGAAGAAATGGCTGGCAAGACAAAAATTCCAATGGCTAGAAAGCTATTTGTCTTTTAGGTTTGAAGTGTTTATTTCAGTCAAAACTGTTAAATCTAATTATCTTATTTTGGTATGTATCAGAAAATCTAAATTTTCTGGTGCCACACAATTAAAGGAACAAAGTAAGGCCCAGTGTAAAGAACAACATAACAGGTCAGGCAGCATCCGAGGAGCAGGAAAAACAACGTTTCGGGCATGAGCCCTTTATCAGGAATGAGGGCTGAAGGGGCCTCGGGAAGGGCTCCTACACGAAACATTGATTTTCCTGCTCCTTGGATGCTGCCTGACCTGCTGTGCATTTCCAGCACCATCTAATCTTGGCTCTAATCTCAAGCATCTGCAGTCCTCACTTTTGCCTAAAGCACAACATAACAGATTACTAGGCAAATATTTTCCATTCCTGAAAAACATTTTCTATTTTATTAAATGCTTGGGAAATGATAACTTGTCACTGCTTAATCAAGGCATTGTACCATTTTAAATTAAATTTTCCAAACTTACTGTTTTAAAAACAAAACTAAATTAAATCTCACGCAGTTCATAAAAACTACCACCTGATCTCAAAATGATGCTTAATAATAATGTGACCCCTATATTTCACAAAATAGTGATTTAGAGCTGAAAAAAAATGTCTTATGTAAGGATTTAATTGTATAATATTTGTTAAATATATTCTTTGTTTAAAATCTAATTTAATACACCAAGTGGCGCAGCTAACATTTGCTTGATGGGGGATGGGCAGAGGTGAGGAAAAATTATGTTATAAATTAATGTCTCATGTTGATAGTTTATATCCTGCAGTACCTGCAAACTAATTTCTATTTTAGATGCAAGCAATATTTTCTCTAGCCAAGAAACAAACAAACTCATGACCTTACTACAGATTTTTTTCCTCTAAAAATATCTGCAAAAGAGATTTTCATATGTATCACTGACTCATTTTAGTGGAATATACCAATACATTTTTTACACCATAGTGGCAAGGTGAGCAGTTCACGCATGTTTCATGCTGAATTAAGGTTTCACAATCATATTACCTCATGGTAGACACAATGCTTTTCTTCAGTTGCATATTATAAAACATGTGGAGGGAGAGTGCTTCCCCTTGTTCACACTGTTGACTAGCCCTTTCACAAAATATTAATCATGTTCACTGTCATACCATCATTAAAAGACATCATTCTAAAAAAAATCATTACATGCCAATTCTGATTTCTTACTATTAGTGAAATTTTTAAAAAAGCCATACAAATGCTGTATCATTTATTTATATTGTTTGAGTTTCACTTCAATAATCTAATGTGAATGCAACTTTTGTAGTTGGGGAGAAAACTGCATGGTATTCCCTTTACACCTATAATTCTATTTTAAAACTTTGCTTTTACCTTTTATAAGATTGTTTCAATTTGATTTTTTGATGACATGCCATTGTTAACCAGTTTTATAAAGTTAATAAATTACAACTATTACATTGGAGACTGTATTTCATTAAGCAACTATACATCAACTGAGAAGTTAACCTACTGCTGTAGACCCTGTATGGAATATAGCTTTAACTGAACTTTCTATTTTCTTCAGTGCTCCTGAGGTTTAGTTCCCACAGGAATTTAGATCTGCCATACCACCTTTCCAAATTGCAATTGCAAAACGTAAGTACACTGAAGGTAATCTTTGACATACTTGGTTTTATTACAAAGTTATATTGAATTACTAGCATCTCAATACTACAATTAAATCAGGTGTAGACTTCAGTGAATAAATCAAGACAACTAGAAATGAAACCATAACTTCCCTTTGAAGTATTGCATTCCGTCTCAATAAAGCAAGCTGGATAATTGAACAGTGTACTCTTTGCAAAAAAAAGGCAAATGCCATAATTGAAAATTATTCATTCATAAAAAAAGTTAAAAAAAGTTATTTGTTCCTTCAAATCAAAGCAATTTCTGGAAATTGTTCAATTTACCTCCCATATTCTTGACTTTATTCCACGTTAGCATTCACTTTCATAAATATAACCATTAAATTACTTTTCTGACAATACATGAAATACATTTACTGTTGAGCATACTTACGGCTGTATCACATCACACCATTAATATAATTGCAAGTACTGCTGCAGTTACATAAATGACTATAAAACGTGTGATCAATTGCCTTTTGGGGATGTAAAATAGTTTTTATTTCTCTCAGCCATGTCAAGTTTTAAATACTAGCTTGTACTATATAGGTATATTAGTCTAATAAATGCCAGCATCTTGCCTGTAACTACTGTCCAATCGAAGTGGGTGTACTATTTCGCTTGGCTAAATTATTTCTAATCTAAATTCATAAAAATAGAAATTATTTTCTTAATCCATCATTCATGGCTCATTTCATTTTTAGATGACAGTAAAGCATTACATTTCTCACTGAATAACTGTATACAAATGTTTTGTGACCTATAAGATTATCAGTATGAATATAAAAATAGATATAGTAATTCAAACCAAATATTAAAGAGTGCCTCTTTTTGCTGGCTAACCATGAATATGGCCAGTGAATGACAATTTTACTTAAAAACTATGGAGAGGAGGTGGAATGATGAGAAGAGAAAAGAAAGGTTGACTGAAATAGTATCAACAACTGGAGTCAGTCAAACTACAAACCTATTTTTAGAGCATTTCAATACTATTGTAGTGGGTGGGATAAGGATCGGCTTAGAGTTGTGCAAATGTGTATAGAGACAAATTTCATGATGCCACACTTTGAGATAAATACATCTATATGAAGTGTAGAAAATGAATTAATATTCTAGGATGAGCTAGCTTTTGCCATGTTTACTTTAGTAAATAAAAAAATGGTTTCCATATATAATCAAATACTTTAGCACTGATTTTTTTTTCCTCCAGAATTAATATGCAATAGGACAAGCTGAAGATATTCCATGATAGAAATAATATACTGGGAATCAGGAGTGCTCTTGTGTGAGTTAACCATCTCAACACTGTGAGGAACAATAAATTTCAATGAAAAGGGAAGCATGACTGCTTCTTTTATCATATAGTGGAGAGGAAATCATAATTGAGTTTCATCAGGACTTTATGAGCTTATTTCAGATTCATGTTTCGAGGTGATTATTATGCCCTTTAAATATAAAGACAGCAAAATAAGTTTGTTGCTTTTTATGTTGACAATACAGTTATAAATTTGCCTGTATCCAGAATATTAAGATAAGAAATGCTGCAAATCAGTCTCCCTAAAGTGGGTTGGCCATTATTCAGAGTTGCATGACTCAGTCAATTTCCAAACCAAGTGCTAATTAGCTGTGTTTTGTGTATGTGCATGTTGAAAATGGAAAGGGAGAGGGAAAATGTGCACTGTAATCTACTGCACAAAACAAAATACTGAATAGATACACAGACTGAAATATTTATTCAGTTGGTAGATTAGAGTACAGCATTGTTAGCAGTCTTGGACAAAATCAGCAGTCATCTTACTTTTTCAACATTTATGGAGAATGTGTAGATTGAGCAAGTTATGGTATTTTGTATTTGTATTTAATATCATTTAACATTTCTTATTATAAATATGATGAGATTTCACTGTGGCGTGACTGTAAAGGATAACTCGGTTGATGGATAATGAGGCAATCTACATGTCATATTTCTTTATGCTCTTGACATGAGGTTGTACTGATGAACTCATTGTGTATTCTGGGAGAAAGGAAAGTCATATTGGGAAATCACTGTGGGAAAAGGTACTCTGTTGCATCATTGAAATAAAACAAGATTTACATTACAAAAAAATTATATTATACTTGAATAATTTCCTTCACATAATTAGTAGCTCAAAGGGCAAAACTGATATTTAATGAAATCTTAATGTAGGTACGTATGCATCATCGTATAATATTTGGAATGAACAATAATGAACATTTATTTCAAGATAATAATCACAAACTTCTTTTAGATTTGTAGCCCTCGAAAGTTAGTAAAAAAAAACTTTGCAAACTGTCTGTCCTCGTGGTTAATTAGTGTAGAAACACAGTTCAATTAGAATATCTAAAATTCATTAATACATTTAATTAAGTAAACTATTGTTTATATTCCAAATGAAACTGATTTTTAACCACTTATAAATTCGCACAACTTCACATATATCAAAGGAGATCAATTGTCCAGGCTCCAGTAAATGTTTTTCATGCTGAAATCATTTATCTGCTTTCATTACTGTGTGAGATGATTTCCTCATCAATCTCCATGATCAATTTATCATTGTACCTGTAAATTAAAATTTGTCTCATAAATTCATTTCTACATAAATTATTTCCAGGTACAAAAATATATTGTATTTTCAATAAAGAACAGAACCATGATTTTTGTTACGGCGCAAGCAAAATATTTTTAAAGTATATTTTAGTGATCTCTTTTTATTGTTCAGGTTTTGGCATATACAATCCATGACAACACTTTAGAATTAAATGGCAACCTTGTAATTTCCATTGAACGAGCAGATTTTCATAATGGAAGTCTTCACAGTTATTACTTTTTTGGTACAGCCTTTACTGTTTCTTATACTATGGCGGATTCCTTTTGTAATCTATAGCTCTCCCATGTACTTTCTCAGAAAACGTATGCAATGGATTCGCTGTTACCACAGTGCAATTACGTGCTTATTCCATGTTTTTTCTCCACTAAACATTCTACTGAATGTGGAGCCAAAAGGTAACTGGTCACAATACAAAAGTTAGATAATGACATATCACAAGAATCTGGATTGGATTCGAAATAATAAATTTTAAATTTGTGGATGGCATCAAATTATAGTGGGTAGGGGGTGGGAGGGGCTTGCCAATACTGAGAAAGATGGCAACAAATTGCAGGATGACATTAATAAACTTGCAGAATAGAGGAATAATTAGCAAATGACATTGATAAATGGGAGGTAATACATTTTTTTTTAAGAAGAATTCAGAAGCAATTTATTACTTGTTCAGTGTGAGTCTACTTGAGGTAGACAAAGAGATCCTGAAGTAAAAAGATACTAATCACTAAAAATTGCACTACAGTTTGATAAGAAAACCAAACAAGGCTTAGTTCTCGAGAGTTGAAACTTTATTGCTGGAACAGCACAGCAGGTCAGGCAGCATCAAGGGAACAGGAGATTCGACGTTTCGGGCACAGGCCCTTCTTCAGGAATGAGCAGAGAGTGTTCAGCAGGAGAAGATAAAAGGTAGGGAGGAGGGACTTGGAGGAGGGGAGTTGGAAATGTGATAGGTGGAAAGAGGTCAAGGTGAGGGTGATAGGTCGGAGTAGGGTGGAGGCGGAGAGGTCAAGAAGAAGACTGCAGGTCAGGAAGGCGGTGCCGGGCTGGAAGGATCCGGCTGAGACAAGGTGGGGGGAGGGGGGATGAAGAAACTGGTGAAGTCCAAGTTCATCCTCTGCGGTTGGAGGGTTCCCAGTCGGAAGATAAGACGCTCCTCCTCCGACCGTCGGGTTGTTGTGGTTTGGCGGTGGATGAGTCCAATGACCTGCATATCCTCGGTGGAGTGGGAGGGGGAGTTGAAATGCTGTGCCACAGGTTGGTTGGGTTGGTTCGTCCGGGTGGCCCAGAGGTGCTCCCTGAATCGCTCCGCAAGTAGGCGGCCTGTCTCCCCAATATAGAGGAGGCCACACCGGCTGCAGCGGATGCAGTAGATGATGTGGGTGGAGGTGCAGGTGAATCTGTGGCGGATATGGAAGTTTCCCTTGGGGCCTTGGAGAGAAGTGAGGGGGGAGGTGTGGGCGCAAGTGTTGCACCTCCTGCGGTTGCAAGGAAAGGTGCCGGGAGTGGTGGTTGGGTCGGTGGGGGGTGTGGATCTGACAAGGGAGTCGCGGAGGGAGTGGTCTCTACGGAAAGCTGATAGGGGAGGGGAGGGAAATATATCCTTGGTGCTGGGGTCTGTTTGGAGGTGGCGGAAGTGACGGCGGATGATGCGCTGTACATGGAGATTGGTGGGGTGGTAGGTGAGGACCAGTGGGGTTCTGTCCTGGTGGCGGTTGGAGGGGCGGGGCTCAAGGGCGGAGGAGCGGGAAGTGGAGGAGATGCGGTGGAGGGCACCGTCGACCACGTCGGGGGGGAAATTGCGGTCCTTGAAGAAGGAGGCCATCTGTGTTGTACGTATTTTGAACTGGTCCTCCTGGGAGCAGATGCGGCGGAGACGAAGGAATTGGGAATACCTCGACACGGTCCTGTCCCCATTAGTCCAAGAACTCCCCACCTACGTTCGTGACACCACCCACGCCCTCCACCTCCTCCAGGATTTCCGCTTCCCCGGTCCCCAACGCCTCATCTTCACCATGGACATCCAGTCCCTGTACACCTCCATCCCCCATCACGAAGGACTCAAAGCACTCCGCTTCTTCCTTTCCCGCCGTACCACCCAGTACCCTTCCACCGACACCCTCCTTCGACTGACCGAACTGGTCCTCACCCTGAACAACTTTTCTTTCCAATCCTCCCACTTTCTCCAAACAAAAGGAGTAGCCATGGGCACCCGCATGGGCCCCAGCTATGCCTGCCTCTTCGTAGGGTATGTGGAACAATCCATCTTCCGCAACTACACTGGCCCCACCCCCCATCTTTTTCTTCGCTACATTGATGACTGTATCGGCGCTACCTCGTGCTCCCACGAGGAGGTTGAACAGTTCATCCACTACACCAACACCTTCCACCCCGACCTCAAATTCACCTGGACAGTCTCGGACTCCTCCCTCCCCTTCCTAGACCTTTCTGTTTCTATCTCAGGCGACCGAATCAACACGGACATCTACTACAAACCTACCGACTCCCACAGCTACCTGGACTACACCTCCTCCCATCCTGCCCCCTGTAAAAACGCCATCCCATTCTCCCAATTCCTTCGTCTCCGCCGCATCTGCTCCCAGGAGGACCAGTTCAAAATACGTACAACACAGATGGCCTCCTTCTTCAAGGACCGCAATTTCCCCCCCGACGTGGTCGACGGTGCCCTCCACCGCATCTCCTCCACTTCCCGCTCCTCCGCCCTTGAGCCCCGCCCCTCCAACCGCCACCAGGACAGAACCCCACTGGTCCTCACCTACCACCCCACCAATCTCCATGTACAGCGCATCATCCGCCGTCACTTCCGCCACCTCCAAACAGACCCCAGCACCAAGGATATATTTCCCTCCCCTCCCCTATCAGCTTTCCGTAGAGACCACTCCCTCCGCGACTCCCTTGTCAGATCCACACCCCCCACCGACCCAACCACCACTCCCGGCACCTTCCCTTGCAACCGCAGGAGGTGCAACACTTGCGCCCACACCTCCCCCCTCACTTCTCTCCAAGGCCCCAAGGGAAACTTCCATATCCGCCACAGATTCACCTGCACCTCCACCCACATCATCTACTGCATCCGCTGCAGCCGGTGTGGCCTCCTCTATATTGGGGAGACAGGCCGCCTACTTGCGGAGCGATTCAGGGAGCACCTCTGGGCCACCCGGACGAACCAACCCAACCAACCTGTGGCACAGCATTTCAACTCCCCCTCCCACTCCACCGAGGATATGCAGGTCATTGGACTCATCCACCGCCAAACCACAACAACCCGACGGTCGGAGGAGGAGCGTCTTATCTTCCGACTGGGAACCCTCCAACCGCAGGGGATGAACTTGGACTTCACCAGTTTCTTCATCCCCCCTCCCCCCACCTTGTCTCAGCCGGATCCTTCCAGCCCGGCACCGCCTTCCTGACCTGCAGTCTTCTTCTTGACCTCTCCGCCTCCACCCTACTCCGACCTATCACCCTCACCTTGACCTCTTTCCACCTATCACATTTCCAACTCCCCTCCTCCAAGTCCCTCCTCCCTACCTTTTATCTTCTCCTGCTGAACACTCTCTGCTCATTCCTGAAGAAGGGCCTGTGCCCGAAACGTCGAATCTCCTGTTCCCTTGATGCTGCCTGACCTGCTGTGCTGTTCCAGCAATAAAGTTTCAACTTTGATCTCCAGCATCTGCAGACCTCACTTTCTCCTTAGTTCTCGAGAGATAGAACTGAAACGTAAGCAAATAATACCAAACTGGTGTTGAAACATGGGTTGGACACCACTTGAAATACTGGTTGCATTTCTAGTTGCCATATTTTAAAATGGGTGCACAGGCATTGGAAAAAGGGTAGAGAAGATTTACAAGAATGCTGCAGGATATATGAGGTTATATGTATCGGAAAGGATGCATAGACCTGATTTCTTTTTTTTTGGCAAAAAGGATGAGGGGGGTGACCTAATGGACGTGTTTAAAATTACAAATGGTTTTGATAGAGTGGATACAGGGAGAATGCTTCAAATTATGGGTAACAGCATAATAAGTGGCCATTGATATGAAACAGTCAAAGATTTAGTAAGGAATTCAGAAGAAATATCTTTACCTGAACAGTAAGGAGAATAGGGAGTTCTCTAGCACAGGGAATGGCTGAAGTGTTCAATATGGAGGCACTTAGGACAGCTAATAGATTTAGCTGAGGTGAGGCAGGAGAAGGCACATATGAAACAAAAATGCCTGTATGGACTGGCTGGGCTGAATGGGTGATTCTGTACTGTATATTAATGCCAACCGACACAAAATTAAGAGATTTTGTAATTCAACTCACTGTAATGTGCTGCATTCAAATATGTTTTTTCCCAAAATTCAAGTCAAAGTAAACGTTTATCTCTTACTTTGGATATTGGATTAAACATTCAACTTGAATGCGAATGTAGAAAGGACAGCTGATTGCCTGAGCCTTATAAGCAGCTTTCTGAGCTGCAATTTATTTTTAAAAATGTTACAACTGAAAACTTTCATTTTGAGTGCTGTGAAACAAACTTGTTTACTAGACCATGAACTTCTATTAGGGCACTCATTTATTTCAGTAGAAGTCTCATTTGAAAGATGTGCTGGAATGTCATTCCAACATGTTACTGAATATGAAATATACTGTAATCTGGCCAGACTGCCGAATTTATGCTGTGATCCTGGATAAGACCACCAAATTATTTAATGATATAGTTAGGGACCAGCAACATTTTATTATTAAAGTGACATACATTGAAATCCAGTAGGCTAAGAGAATAAAGCCATAATATTCCATAATTTTGAATGAAAAACAACACTTTATAACACAAGTTAGAACTGTAGCATAATCTCTAACACACGTAAAACTTATTTCTAGCACCAAGAATTAACATGTAACAAACAAGGGTGATATACTGCGACTGGACATCTCATGGAACACCTGAGATATACCTGAGAAATCCCATGGATTTTTCAAAAGCCCCATCCCTAACATTAATTCCACAGTGAGTTATTAAATCTCAAATTTCACAAGGGATTATAATTCTTCAGTTTTGTTGATATGGCTTGAAATACCCTCTCAAGAGCCTGTCTGACAAGGACTGCGTGAACAACTGCTCCTGTTCAAGTCCAACACCCTCTTGTTCTTGATCCAGACTCTCTCGGACTCTGAAAACTACACTCAAGTAGTTATTTACAGGCACAACTTCAGTTTTTCACCAACTGCTAGCATCAACAAGTTAAAACTTTCCTGTGCTTTCCCTGATTTCTAATCTTGCCTATCTGAGTCAAGCAAATAATGATTATGCCTTTCTCCCAGCTAACTGAAGTTAGATGGTTGGATTTCACGAGTCAATAAGCATGGTTTATTCCCTCTACATCTCTGTGATAAATGAATACCATAAAACCGAAAGACATAGAAGCAGAAATCAGGACATTCAGCCCATCAAGTTTGCTTATTCTCCCACTTTCTCCCCATTACCTTTGATCCCCTTGACAAACAAGAACCCATCTACCTCAGTCTTAAGTATATTCAATGATCTGGCCTCCACAGCCTTCTGTGGCAGTAAATTCCTTAGATTCACCACTCTCTGGCTGAAGAAGTTCTTCCTTATCTCCATTCTAAAAGGGCTTCCCATTACTCCAGGTCTGTCCCCTCGGGTCCTCATCTCTCCTACTGCTGGAACCATCTCCCCAACATCCACTTTGACCAGGCCATTCAGTATTAGAGATCTAAGTTTCAATTAGATCCCCCCTCCCAACCATCCTTCTAAACGCCATCGATTAAAGATCCAGAGTCCTCAAACGTTCCTCATATATTAAGTTTTTCATTCCTGGGACCATTCTCATGAACCTCCTCAGAGATATTGGGCCCAAAACTGTGCAGAATATTCCAAATATGGTCTGACCTGAGTCTTATAGAGCCTCAGAAGTACATCCCTACTTTTATATCCTCTCAAAATAAATGCAATAATTGCATTTGCTTTCCTAATTACTGACTCAACCTGCAAGTTTACCTTGACAAAATTCTGGACTAGAACTCCCAAGTCTCTTTGCATTTCAGACTTCTGAATTTTCTCCCCATTTCGAAAATTGTCCATGTCTTTATTCTCCCTATCAAAGTGCATGACCTCATGTTTTCCCACCTTGTACTCCATCTGCCACTTCTTTGCACATTCTCCTACCCTGTCCAAATCCTTTTGAAGCCTCTCTGCCTCCTCAATGCTACTTGTCCCTCTACCTATCCTTGTATCATCTGCAAACTTAGCCAGCATGTCCTCAGTTCTTTCATCGAGACTGTTAATGTATAAAGTGAAGTAGTGATCCCAACACAGCCTTGATCACCACCTGTCACCAGCTACCATCCTGAGAAAGACACTTTTATTCCCACTGTCTGCTTTCTGCCAACACCTTGCCTCGAACACCTTATCTTAAAGCAGCGTCCAAAGCAGTACCTAGTCAAAGGCCTTCTTGAAGTCCAGGTAAATAAGGTCCATTGGCTCTCCTTGGTCTAATCTGCTCATTACTTCCTCAAAGTATTCTACCAGATTCATCAGGCATGACCTCCCCTTGATGAAACCATGCTGACTTTGCCCTATTTACCATACACTTCCAATATTCAGAAATCTCATCCTTCAGAATGGATTATAGGATCTTACCCACGACTGGAGTCAGGCTAACTGGCTGTAATTTTCCATTTTTTTGCCTTACTACCATTTTAAACATTGGTGTCACATTAGTGATTTTCTAGTCCTCTGGGACCCTTCCTGTCTCTTGTGATTCCTGAATGATTACCACTAACATCTCCAATATCTCTTTAGCTATCTCCCTTAGAACTCTGGGGTAGAGTCCATTTGGTCCAATGAGTTATCCATCTTCAGGCCATTCGTTTTTCTAGCTCCTTCTCCTTGGTGATGGCCACAATAATCTGCTCTGCCCCCTCACTCTCTTGAATTTTTGGGATATTATTCGTGTCTTCCACCATGAAGACTGATGCAAGGTAATTATTCCGTTTCTCAGCCATTTCCTCATTACCCACTATCTTTAGAGCATCATTTCCAGCAGTCCAATGCCCACTTTTAACCTTTATATATCGAAATAAACTCTTACAATCTTCTTTTATATTACTGGCTGGCTGACTTCATACTTAACCTTTCCCTCCTTATTTCTTTATTTGTTGCCCTCTGTTGGTCTTTGTAAGCTTACCAATCCTCTGGTTTCCCATTGTCCTTCGCAAAATTATATCTTTTCTCTTTTGATTTTTATGTACAGTTCCATGTAATCTTGGATAACTCCATATTGATGGTCTAGCTAAAAAAGTGAGTGGGAGGTTGGTCATTGGTGCAAAGGGAACAGTTAAAACTTATGCCAAACAAAGTAGCTTAATGTTTTAAAGTTAAAAATCAAGGACTGCCTTGAGGACAGGTATGCCATTGCAACGAGTAGCTCATAATTCTGAATATCTTCGTTTGTCAATACAAACTCAAATTTAACCCCTATCAAGTTCTCTCAGGGCAGTCTGCTTCAATTCACAATGGCCCTTCCTGCCTCAGCATCCTCAATCAATTTTGGAACCTCAACATCTATTTCAGACTCCCTCCCTTCCTTGTCCAAGAGCTAGGTTGTACAGGGTGTAGGAAACCTTGGATAACTCCATATTGATGACCCTACACATCGACCCTGTTCTACAATTAGTGGAGTGTTCCTCCCGAGTGCTCCAGGCAACAGAAGTCTGTCACCAGAAGATCAGTTGCTTGTTTGATGATGACCTTAGGGGATGGCCAGCAAACATTGTAAAATTGTTCAATGTCTGCCTGACGATTTTGTACCTGGGTCATCAGTCATGCCTCCTGGAAATACCCATTGGTGCAGGAGGGCAAATATTTGCTTGTGTAGGTTAGTGAGCCTGGTCAGCCCTTTACCTCTTGCACCATGAGTGTTTAATTAATACATACAAGACAAAGCATTTCTCACAATCTGTTAACAGAGAGAGGCTTCATCTCTTCTACTGTAAGCATTTAATTACAACAAGCAAGACCTTATATGACTGAAACTCCTCATGAACTGGTTGACTTGGTCAAGCTTCACAATTTATATTATAAATATTTCTACAAATAAATGACTTGGTTATGAAGGAGCCAAGTAATGGAAGGGATTTGTACTCATGGGACTTGGTGAAGAACACTACCCCACTAGACATAGTTGAGCTTATGAACACATCTGTTTTCTACTTTTGGTAAACAAATTGCCTGTGAATCTATTTGAGACAGGCTGGGATGTTAATGAGTATTCATGGCAGCCTAATGAATGCAAAAGTAGTGAAGGTCAGGAAAGCTGATCTACCAGAAAGGTTCTGAGAACTTAATAGTAAAATCTTAAACCACCATTGGGAAATCACATTTTTATCTTTCCCCTCCATTTTACAAATTTTGGGTGAGCTTAGATGATTTGCTCTAATAAACCTTAACTGGTTTATGAAACATATCCAGTCCACCTACCATGGTGAACTTCATGCATTGTCTATTGAAGCTGAACAATGTGTAGTATTCTTACCACAGACGGCTAAAGGGCTGTTTTAATACTAATGGAAGTCGTGGCGTATTGGTATTGTTGATAAGAATGAAATTGCTCCATGTTTTTAACATGGTTATAAACTGATTTCATTCTTGCTAACAATGATTAATAAGATTTTCTTTCAATAACTTAAAATTGACTAGTCAATTTTTAGAGGAAATAGCTAAAATACTGGTAAGGAAAACAAAATGAGGAGATAAAAAAATTGATATGAACAGTAAATACTATCACTGCAGTTTCTCCAAATCTAAGTGACAAATATGATGGTACATGCATGTCTGTACCCTTCAGATTACAGATCACCTCTACTACCTCTGTCAGATTAATTTACTATGGTTAATCAAGTGGAGTATATTAATAAATGGAAAGGGAACATTTTTTCACTCGGCTTAGAACCAGGACTGACTGCTTCAGAGGTAGGTTGACAATGAAGTTACTACTAATTTGAAGTAAAATTGAGAAAGATTTCTCTGCATACTGTGTACAGTGAAGTGAGATTTTTTTTGTCCTAAAAGTTCTTAAGCTTTTATTAGAAATAGGCAGAAGAATTTTAAACAAATGTTAATTTTTGAGAAATTTGTTCTTCTGCATGGTGGAACATTTTTACTTGCAGTGTCCACGAATTTTGTGGACCAGGTTTGTAACACAGAGTGCCAATTTAGTGCAGTAATTGACATTTTTTGTTTAGTGGAATTTGGTCTATTTGGAACTTGTTTAAGATTTTAAAAATTATGGTCTAAGCATGTGGTGTCATTTTCAAGGCCAGTATTTATTGCTGATCCGTAGCTGCCCTGAGAACGTAGTAATGGGTCCTTCAAATCATTGGCGTGCTATGACTGAGTGGCTTTCGTAGACACATAAGTCGTTAGAACATTGACCATGCAGTTTGGGACTGCAGGTACATATAAGCCAGACTGGAAAGGATGGCAGGTTTCATTTACTAAGTAATGTTAGTAAGCCAAGCTGAGCTTTGATAATCACTTTTACAGATATAATTTTCTGAAATTTCCAAATATTTAACACAAATGTTCAAATGACCTTGATAGTATTCAAATTCATGACCTCTGGATTATTATTTCAGATCCCTGGGTTACTAGTTCTTATGAAGATGCTTCATTTTCTTTTCAGACTTGTCTTAAAAGGGTTGTGAACCAGCTCATTTAGGAAGAGTGAAGAGGTACTTAGTCTTTTTTTCAGAAAAGGGGTCATTAAAAAAGATACATTTTGACCTTTTCTTCCCCCAAGACACTTTATGGGAGTCACATGGCTTAAGATAATTATCATCTTAGAATCAAAGAATCCCTACAGTGCACTGCGAGCCCATTTGTCACATTGAGTTCGCACTGACCCTCTAAACAGCATCTCACCCAGACCCACCTCATCCCCATTTTTACCATGGCAAACCTAAATAACCTATATATCCCTGGACACTACAGCGCAATCCATCTAACCTGTGTATCTTTGGATTGTGGGAGGAAACTGGAGCATGCAGAAGAAACCCACACAGACACAGGAAGAATGTGCAAATTCCACACAGTCACCTAAGGCTGGAATCGAACCTGGGAACCTGATGTTGTGAGGCAGCACTGCCAACCAATGAGCCATTGTCCTGCCTATTCCCTGAACCTATTTGCTGAATATTACTTGGCTGGGTATATGGCTGCTCACAATGTGGTCTCTTCTACACTGGGGAAACAAAGTGCAGATTGGGTGACCGCTTTGCAGAATAGCTACATTCTGTCTACAAAAAAGACCCTGAGCTTCCAGTTGCCTGCCACTTCAACACAGATACTCACCTTACAGCCAAGTCCAATAAAATTAAGGTTTGAGCTCTCCCATGTCCTTACCCCAATCCCCATACTTTAGGCCTTAGATTAGATTAGATTAGATTCCATATAGTATAGAAACAGGCCTTTCATCCCAACAAGTCCACACCAACCCTCCGAACAGTAACCCACCCAGACCCATTCCCCTATTTTTACCCCTGACTAATGCACCCAACACTATGGGCAATTTAGCATGACCAATTCACCTGATCCGCACATCTTTGGATTGTGGGAGGAAACCGGAGCACCCGGAAGAACCCACGCAGATACGGGGAGAACGTGCAAACTCCACACAGACAGTGGCCCGAGAACAGAATTGAACCCGGGTCCCAGGTGCTGTGAGGCAGCAGTGCTAACCACTGAGCTACTGTGCCACCCATATCCTTGTTATCACATGGTCTGCTTTTACACACAATCGATTGTTAGCCACCAACAGTCCTCACTGACAGTTATTTATCCTCCTGGCCAGATCATTACCCACACCTTTCTCAGTCCACTCTTTGGGCTCTATCCCCATCTATCAATTACTCCCTACTCCGTCCCCCCAACCTGCATATAAACCAACATTTTCCTAGCTACCAGCAGTTCTGAGAAAGATTCATTTGACCGGAAATGTTACCTCCGATTTTTCTCCACAAATGCTGTCTGAACTGCTAAGCTTTTCGAGTAATTTCTGTTTTTGTGGCTGTTAGGAGTTAGATTTTGATTTGGATATTGTTTGAGATCTGTTGGAGTACAGCCTGCTGAGAGTGAAGATAGCCAAACATACCTTCTGTGTTTCTGAGAAAGGACTTTTGAGGGTTCAGTCTGATAACACAAATCCAGCTGTTCTCTTGAAAAGCTTCTGAAAGAGTTTTTCTCGGTGTTTCCTGAACTAAATGTATCCAGGGCCCAGAGACAGCTTCCTGCATTTACTGACACCCATCTGTGTGTGCCAGGTCACTGGCTAAATGCCATTTTTAACGTTTCGTATCTATCCCTTTTTCATACAAGAACCAACAATTATTTATCAATTTCTTTCCCCCAGACTTCATCTCTGCAGAAAAAAAACTTGTTTTTACCCCATTTCTGTTTTTCCTGGTGTTGGTGTTATTTCAAAAGATAAATAATTATACTTTTACATTACAAATTATGTATCATTCTGATTTTCATGTATGTCAAATGAGTATTGTTTTATAATTAATAAGCAACATAATTATTAATTTTAGAAACTTGATGATTTGTTTTATTCTAAACAAAGTATAAAATTGGACAAACTGTACCAGGGTAAAGCATTTAAATTGGTGTTGTCACCAAAGAATGGTGGGACTAGGAATGCCAGCACACTCCTCCAACCTTGGTTATAACATTAACAAGAAATACAAGTACATTTCACTTGCCCTGGAGAGCAGGTTATCATGGGCTTGGTGTCAAGGAGTGTGTAAGGCACAAACATTACATCACTGTAGTGTCTCCCTACTTTTCTAACTAAAAGTAAATGTGGAGGAGTAGAGAAAATGCAGTTGGTAGGAGAGTAAGTAGTATTTCATTGGATTGAAAGGCGTCAGATAGCAGCAGCTCAGCAAAAAGTATAGGCAAGTTCAAATAAAGTCCTCTTAATTTAATATAAAAAGAGAAGCATTATAGGGCAGAGAGGGAGTGGGGTTGCATGGCTGAATGGCCTGTTCTTAAGTTTCATGTCACAATGTGAATTGCTATCCTTTACTTAGGGCATGCTGAACAAACAGTGGAGGTTTTCCTTTGAAAAGTAATTTTGGTGAATATGGTAAGGATTTTGAGGGTCACTTGCTTTTTATAAAAAAAAATGAGGAGGGAATGGGACAATGTTAAAGAAAAAAAAGTGGGTGACACGGTGGCACAGTGGTTAGCACTGCTGCCTCACAGCGCCAGAGACCCGGGTTCAATTCCTGCCTCAGGCGACTCTCTGTGTGCAGTTTGCACATTCTCCCAGTGTCTGCGTGGGTTTCTTCCAGGTGCTCCGTTTTCCTCCCACAGTCCAAAAATGTGCAGGTTAGGTGAATTAGCTATGCTAAATTGCCAGTAGTGTTAGGTGAAGGGGTAAATGTAGGGGAATGGGTCTGGGTGGATTGCGCTTCGGCAGGTCGGTGTGGACTTGTTGGGCCGAAGGGCCTGTTTCCACACTGTAAGTAATCGAATCTAATCTACCACAAGATCAGCTGGCAGTGAAAGAGACATTCATTCCAACAGTCTGAATGCAGGACACAAAGGAGAAATAGCAGAACTAATACTATTTTAAAACTACTCTGATCTACCAAATACTATTCTATGTATTCCTTTTCGATTTGACTTCTGGCAAATGCATTTCCTTCATTTTGTAATTTCACATTATTATACGGTGTGCAGAAAGATATCACGTGGGTGTGATCCTTGCCCCACAATTGCCTCGTGCATATGCTTTCAATGAATAAAGCTTCTGTTACAAAGATTCTATACTATCCATTTTAAAAGAAAAATAAAATCTTTATATTTTCCAATTTAAACTCCTAACCCACATGACAGATTTTGAATGCATCATGAGCAGTAAGCACTTTTCATTGGGACAGAAGACGAATGAATGGGGTAGTTCACTCTTCAACAAAATGATCTCAGAATTCTTCAACACATTTTATTCCATTATTTTGGAATACCAAAAGAGTACATTGTCTTAGTTCAAATTATGTTATCTTTTTTTGCTGCATTAGTATACATCTATAGGTGGAAATATTTTAGTTGACTATCTTCATCTAGTTTATTTTATACACTTTGATAAGTGTATAAGTGTGATGATTTATCACCTTTTATGATGTCACTTTTCAAAGCTAAGGATGCTGAGCATATTATAAACTTATTCCTTATAACTAAATATTGAACACTGGCTACATAATTAACTTTTAGGGGTTAATTCAGTTTTCATTTTAGACTGGTGAAACTCAGCAAGTCTAGCAGCATCAGTGGAGAAAGAAACAGTTAACATTTTGAGTCCAGTGAGGCTCTTCTTCAGTTAAGCTATATTGTATTTGAAATGTTAACATGATTTCCCTCTCCGTGAATGTTGCCAGACCTGCTTTGTTTTCCAGTGTTCCTGTGTATATTTCAGATTTCCAGCATTTGTAGTATTTTGCTTTAATTCATTTTAGACTGACCAGGGCATTGCAGAGCTTCAGCAATGGCTTCTGGGGGATCTGAAATTAATTTATTTGACATCATCCCAGTATGAGTTATTATTATCAGTTAAAGGCACAGGACTGGGAACAGGCTGCTGTCAACTTAGTGGTAAATGGGGTATAAGTGGAGGGCTATTTTGCACGAGCAAGTCAGTTTCTAAGAGAGAAGAAATTATCACTTGTCATTATATTATCTCCTAGCGAGATATTCTAGTGTAAAACATAGTCCCATACAGAAATATTTTCAGAATTATATAAAAGCTGCTCATCACTACAGAACTGTGGTCTGAGGCATCAATTGACAATAGACTCAAACTTGGGTTAATGGGTTATGAGGCAAGTGTCTTAACTGATACGCTGCTGCATTGCTGTCTTAAACAATTATCTGCAGAAGTTGCACTGTCAGACATCAAAGCCTATTTTGTGTCTTATGCCAGAGGTTACAATGTTTACCAAACCAGAATGTCCTGCAGAATACTGATGTCATTTAACATTATTCAGATACTGATGAGGTTAGAAAAGAAATTCTGCTAAAATGGCACTCGTTCTTAATGAGTTTGTTGTTTGTCATTTGCCATCTACTTGACCTAATACTGTTCATAAAAATAATTGATAAGAGGATACAACATGTGTCTTTGCTGTATAAAATGAGCTGACCTAACCCCACAACAAAGGAGTCAGTAAATGAGTGAATGAATCAAGGTTGTGAATTGCAAAAATACAGTCCTTGTGACACACGTATGAATTCTATTTATGCAATGAAAATGCTGAAAAGTGTCAGTTCAATTTCAGTGTCTATTTTTATGAATACAATTAAATATGGATACATAATATTTCTGGGGTGCCACGGAGGCTCCGTGATTAGCACTGCTGTGTCATAGCACCAGGGACCCAGGTTCGATTCCAGCCTCGGGCAACTGTCAGTATGGAGTTTGCACGTTTTCTCTGTGTGTGTGCGTGGGTTTCCTCTGGAAGCTCTGGTTTCATGCCATAGTTCAAAGATGTGCAGGTTACATGGATTGGCCATGTTAAATTGCTCTTAGTGTCCAGGCTAGGTTGATTAGCCATGGATAATGCAAGGTTATGGGGAAAAGATGAGGGGGTGGGTCTGGATCAGATCTCTCTGGAGGATTGGTGTGTACTTGATGAGCTTCCACACTGTAGACATTTTATGATGCCAAAGCATGAGCTACAGAGTACACTTTTCTGCCCACTCTTCATTTATATTATACCATCTGTAAATACAGGCATGAATTTTACTATCAGCATTGTTGACAATATTTCACCAAAATAGAGCAATTTTGGGATAAAACACAACTTGTTGGAGAAAAGCTTCTGGCCTAGTAGTGTCTATGGAGAGAGAAAGTTAATATTTTGAGTCTAGTATGACTATTCTTTGGAAATTTGGATATTTTATCTTAAAATTGAAGGAATGTAGACTTCATCACCATAGGATTGTCCTGGAATGCAAGGTGACTCGAGGAATTTTTTCGAATGAAAACCAATTATTTAAGCTCCTTTCCTATGTCGTCCGCTCTAACCCACAGGGAGCATGAGAATCTCATGGATTGCTTTAATGACCAAGATTGAACTACCCAAACAGCTGCCTCTACCACTCCCCTCCCTCAAAAAGCCCACAAGGCTGAGCTTCCTCCATGGCCTTCATCTGTCTTAACCCTAAACCCAATTCTTTATCTTCTTCCCCTCCATCTCCCCTCATGCTCTCTTCAAACTCATCATCCATTAGATCAATCTCCTGCTCTCTCAGTCCTATTCCTACTAATCAAGATCTCTTCCTACCATCAGGCAAAATCAGAAGCCAGGTGAAAACAGCAAAAGCAGTGCACTGCCACATCAACGCTTCATCCATCCCTTTCTGTGACCACCTTCTACCCCAAGTATAACAGAGCCTGTGGAAGACTCATCCTTAGAGTGGAAGAGAGTCATCCTCGTCTACAAGTGACTTCTAACGTTGTTGATGAGAAGAAAACCAAGCAATCAAACAGACATTCTGAGGACACAAGAATAAACAAACCCTACTCAACAGAGTCCATGAAGACTTTTGAAATATCCAAACGTTCATACAAACGTCAATAATTTCAAATAGCCAAATAGATGGCTGGGTTGTCCTGCAGTCAAACAGTGTGGTGCCGGAAAAGCCCAGCAAGTCAGGCAGCATTTGAGGAGCAGGAGAATCGATGTTTTGGGCATAAGTCCTTTATCAGGAATGTGTACAGGAAAGTCACACACACACCAACCAGATCCTGAATTACAACAGCAACCACCCAAACGCATACAAGAGACGTTGCATTAGGACCCTACTCAAAAGGGCTACAATGCAAAGCAGCACACCCGACCTGCAAAGGGAAGAGGAACACCTCTACAGAGTTTTTGCCAAGAACGGATATTCCAGGAACTTCATCTGCAGATGCCTAACAGACAAACAGCATGACGAGGACCTCCATGACCTAACTCACTAGCCATGCTACCTTCCAAAAATAACGTCTTGGAACTAACAACCAGACATCTTCGACCACTGGGACTCATGACAGCCCATAAACTAACAGGCACGTTCAGACAGCAACTCACCAGGACAAAAGACCCTACACCCAACATGTGCAAGACTAATGTAATTTACAGGATTCCATGCAAAGATTGCTCGAAACAATGTATCAGGCAAACAGGCAGACAACTAACAATCTGGAACCATGAACACCATCTAGCCACTAAACACCATGACCAGCTGTCCCTAGTAGCCATACAAACAGATGACCGGGACCACAAATTGAGCTCGGACAACACAATGATCATAGGACAAGCTAAACAGAGGACAGCCAAAGAATTCCTAGAAGCATGGTACTCATCCACAAACTCCATCAACAAGCATATAGACTTAGACCCAATATACAGACCAGTACAACGAACAACTGGAACCAGCAACCGGAAGCAGCAGGAATGGAACCAAATAAATTACAGAGGACAGTACAGCAGTGCTTCACAAGAGGCCCCAAAGCACTGAAAATGTCACCTAGAGAGGGAATGAAACATCTGCAAATCAACTTCCCATCTTGGCAAACATACCCACAACTACGACAACTGGCACCCAAGCTACAAATAATTACACAAACCTTGATCCTAATTTCCAACTGAAGGGGCAATGCAGGTGGTGAGGTGGATCATTGATAGTTACCTTCACTCCCAACCCTGGTTTTGTAGGGGTGATAGTGCACTGCTATGCCTGGCATGTTGAAGCAGTGTGCCTGAGGATCTGACGTTGAAGTGGATTAACAGTTAAATAAATGCGGTTGGGTGGGTAAGTGGGGAAAGCTGGAGTGACAGGACAGCAACCAAGAAGGGAATATGAAAATTTGGGAGGGTGGGGTCACCTAAACGAAGAGACCAAGTCTATGCCTCACTCAATAAATACAACCACTGTTTCTTTCCATTGTCATCCAAATCGCAAGTTCTCAATGGAGATGAAAATGGCTGTCACTACACTTGTATGGAGCAGAATAAATCCTTCAGTCTTTGAGGGAGGGGGCTCCACTTTGGTATAATGAAAATGCTGGCCTAGCCAGTGATGCCCACAGCCCGTGAATGAATTTATTTCGGGGGGAAGACTCAGCCTTTTGGCTCGGAATATGCATAGTTTCTGAGGACCAGAGGAAGAGATTCTGCTCGAGTGCTGCAGGTTCAACGCAGCGGATGTGTGCTGGCAGGGGAGATACCACGGGGGTCGTGTTGCGAGTCGTCGGAGCTGCTGGAGATCATAGCTGGATCATGATAGGACGTTGGAGGTTCGTTTGGTTGTGCTGACCTGCTCTTGGTGGATCTTTATGCTGGCTTCGGCCTAACGCCAATTCAGGTACCAGCCCATGATAGGACGTTGGAGGTTCGTTTGGTTGTGCTGACCTGCTCTTGGTGGATCTTTATGATGGCTTCGGCCTAACGCCAATTCAGGTACCAGCCAACCTCAGAGCTATGGCCTCAGCAGCCGCTCACAGCCCAGGCCAGGGCATTCGCAACACAGTCAGGGTGACTGTGAAGAAGGTGGATGAGCGTACACCGGTTGATCGGACGGTGTTTGTCAAGAAGATTTTGCTGGAGTGCTGCGGCTTTGAAGCAGCGAACGTGTACTGCCTACAGGATTTCCCTGTGGCAGACTATTTCGATGTGACCTTCAGGAGTGTGAAGAATTGCAAACAACTCCTGAAGGTCTTCAAGGAGAAGGAAGGGGAACCTCTGTTCTCCATCTTGTCAGCAGTCCCATTGTGTGTGCTTCCTGCGCAGAGGGGTCGGGTTGTTACAATCCATACGTACAACACCCATGTCCCAGCAATGGATATCCTGACCTTCCTGAGAAGATATGTCCAGGTCGAGGGAGAAAGCACAGGTGTGGTCGATCCTTTCGGGTTCTGGACCAGCAAGCAGGAGGTCAGGGTAACCCTGAGGGTCGATGCCAGTGGGAACATCCTCCACCCACCCTCCAGCTTTGCCATCGGAGGAAGCAGAGGTTACCTGACAAACACAGGGCAGCCGAAAGTGTGCCGAACCTGCGGGAGGTCAGGCCACATGGCGGCAGATTGTAAGGTCTGTCGAAACTGCAAGCAGGAAAGCCACCCGACCAAGGAATGTAAATAGGCCAAGAACTGTAATCTGTGCGGAGAGGCAGGCCACATGTACAAGACCTGCCCAAGACGAGGGGCCGCCACCTTTGCACAGATGGCCGGAGGTGGCAGCACGAGCCATGGACTGCATAAGATCAGCAAGGTACCACAAAACAGCATGGGAACGGTGTATGGTGGCGCCCAGAAGGAAGGGCAGGCTGGAACGCAGCAGACGGCAGACAGCAGGGAGGCGCAGCAGTCTATCCAAGCTCCTTCAAGACAGACGGAGGAAATGGAAGAGGAGGGAACAAAGGAGGCAGAGGATTGGATTACTGTCAAAATCAGGAAGAGGAAACCTCGCCAGTCCCCCAAAGCCACCCAGGAAAAGGGGGAAATGACACCTACACAAGGATACAGGCAGCTCTTCGGATGGTAAGGAGGGTCGTCACCAGAGGAAGAGACAGAGTACCGCGGGGAAAAAGGAGGGCAGCACCACCCAAATAGGAAAAGATGATCCCTCTGAGGGGATGGGTAAAGACCTCCCCCCATCCGGGGAGAACCACGAGGTACCCACCGCCACACAGCTCCAGGTAACTGGGAGCAGTGGTCCTGTGACATTCCCGCTGTCGGACAGAGAACTGGACTATGCGGACCCTGCGCCCGACCTGAAGACACCAGAGCGGGGAAATGGCCCCAGCGTGGAGCCGGACAGCTACCTCAGCCCTGGGAAGGTCCAGCAGTTTGCCGTCATCACAGGGATGCACATAGCTACCCCAGAGAGGCAAGACCAGCAGCAAAATAGACACTGGTAACCTCGTAAATTGTTAAAAATGGGGATAAAAATTGCCAGCAATGTGCGTAGCATCAAATCGGCTACGCGATGTGTTTCTACAATGGCCTTCCTGGCCAACATTAAAGCCGACATCCTGTTTCTGCAGGAGTGTGGGATACCACACCTCAGCAGCTACAGGAGATGGTCGAGCTTGTGGGCCCATGGGCTGTCAGTTTGGTTGCGGGGCAACAATAGCCGTGCATCCAGCCTGGGTATCCTGTTGCGAGGAGGCAACTTCACCATCTCCGAGGTTAAGGTGGTGGTGGGCAGGCGCCTCCTTGTCACCGACGTCATGTACAGGAATGCTCCCGAGACTGATTAATGTATACGCCCCAGTGGGTGAGATGAACGTTTGGCCGTCCTGCAGCAGCTTCCACTGTTGCTGGCTACGTCCAGGCCGGTCATTCTGGCCGGAGACTTCAACTGTTTCATTGATGCAGATGGACAGTCCGGCAAGGGGGATAGTAAGCTGTACGCCACATCCAGAGCCCTGATGGAAATGGTAAAAGATGCCAAGCTGCACGACGTCTTCAGCATCAGGAGGCATGAGAGAGGCGGGGAAAACTGTCCCAGCTCCAGGAAAATATGCAGGACCTGCTCCTGCTGCAGACAATGGGGGTCGATGCCAGCAAGCCTCGCTCTTTGCCTTGGAGGCCTCCAAGATAATCTTCCGGTCCAGGGTCCACTCGGTGGAGCAACATGCTCACGTTTCTTCTTCCAGAAGATGCACGAAGAGAGTTCCGTGCTCAGCAGCCTGAAGGAAGAAGATGGCTCGATAACGTCATCTCAGGTTAACGTCATGAGGATCTGCAAATCCTTCTAAGCCAGTCTGTATTATGCAAAGCCAACCGACAGCACGACCTCCCAGTCATTCCTGTCCTCTACCACGGAGGTCTTAGACAACAGAACACGGGAGAGGCTGGACCAGCCGCTATCTCTGGACGAGCTGACCAAGGACCTCGCGTCCTTCGAAAAGAATAAAACTCCCGGAAGCGACGGCTTACCGGTCGAGCTCTATTCTGCTCTGTGGGACTTGATTGGCCAGGACCTGTTGGTGGTGTATGTCAGTATGCTTCGGGCAGGTACCATGAGTGAATCCATGAGGAAAGGCATCATCACCCTCATCCACAAGTGGAAGGGGGAGAGGGAGGAACTCAGAAATTGGAGACCAATCTCACTACTGAATGCGGATTACAAAACTCTTTCATAGGTTATCGCCAACCCGGTCAGGTCTGCTCTGGGGTCGGTGATTCACCCTGACCAAACCTGTGCTGTACCGGGCAGGAAGATCGCTGAGAGTCTCGCACTTCTCAGGGATACGATCGCCCACGTGCAGGACAGAGGGTTGGACACCTGCCTCATCATCCTGGACCAGGAGAAAGCCTTTGACAGGATATCACATACATATATGAGAGATGTTCTCTCCAAAATGGGCTTTGGGGATGGAATCTGAAATTGGATCAGACTGCTCTATACCAACATTGTCAGTGCAGTCTCAATCAATGGGTGGGAATCTTAGCTTCCCAGTCAGATCTGGAGTCAGGCAGGGCTGCCCTCTCTCTCCTGCCTTGTTTGTGTGCTGCATACAGCCATTTGCCGAGTCCATCAGGAAGGATGCGAGCCTGAGTGGGTGACTAATCCTGGCAGCGGAGGCCTGCAGGTTAAGGCCTTCCTGTACATGAATGATGTCGCCATTTTCTGCTCGGAGCTGCTGTCCGTGCACAGACTCATGTGCATATGTGACCAGTTCGAACGGGCCTCGGGGGCCAAGGTAAACTGAGGCAAGAGCGAGGCCATGCTCTTCAGGAACTGGGCCAACCAATCCTCGATCCCCTTCACCGTCAGGACCGACCACCTGAAGGGGCTGGGTATTTGGTTCGGGGGGGGGGCTGGGGCGTGCACAAAGTCTTGGGAGGAGGGTATCAGCAAAGTGAGGCAGAAACTGGGCAGATGGAAGCAACGGTCACTCTCCATCGTGGGAAAAAACCTGGTCATCAGTGTGAGGCGCTGTCATTGCTGTTATACGTGGCACAGGTCTGGCCTATTCCCAGAACCTGCGCCGCTGCAGTCACCTGGGCCATCTTCCAATTTATATGGAGGTCAAGGATGGACCGGGTCCGAAGGGACTCGATGTATAAAGATCTGGGCAACGGGGAAAAAAATACACCCAATGCCACCCTCACCCTGATGGCCACTTTTGTGTGTGGCTGCATCAAGCAGTGCGTGGATCCCTGGTACGCAAACATCAAGTGTCACTACATACTGAGGTTCTACCTGTCCCCGGTGTTGCGAAGGATGGGCCTGGCCTCGCTGCCGCGGAACGCTCCGAGTAGTTGGACCGTTCCATATCACCCGTCCTTCGTGGAGAAGTTTATGAAGAGAAACACCTTTGACCACAAGTCCATCAGGAAGTGGTCAGTACGTAGTGTCCTTGAGACCCTTCGGGAAAAGGAGAGGGCGGATCCTATCGAGCGGTTCCCTGAGCAGACTATCAAAGTCATTTGGCAGAATGCCTCATCGCCAGAACTTTCCAACAAGAACCAAGACATGGCTTGGCTGGTGGTGAGAAGGGCTCTGCCTGTGAGATCCTTTATGCACGCCCAGACTCTCAAGCCGCACCGCATGCTGCTCTCGAAGGGGCTGCGGGTGGGACGAGACCGTCACACATCTCCTTCTGGAATGTGCCTATGAAGAGGAAGTCTGGAGAGGAATGCAGTGGTGTTTGTCAAGGTTCGTCCCGGGCAGCGCCATGACGTGGGACTACGTGCTCTACGGCCTGTTCTCCAGGACGCACATTGAGACGAACATCAACTGTGCCTGGAAGATCATCAACTCGGTGAAGGATGCTCTCTGGTACCGGTCCAAAACCTGTTGATCTTCCAGTTGAAGGAGTTGACCCCGACTGAGTGTTGCAGACTGGCACATTCCAAGGTCCAGGACCACGTGCTGAAGGATACGCTGAAGCTTGGGGTAGCTGCCGCCATGGCGCAGTGGGGAAAGACCACCATGTAACATCTGCCTGCCTAAGAAGAACAGGGGGCCCACGCAGTCATTTGGGCTCTGCTGACGCCTCAGCTAAATATATGGATATATGATTGATAAACGTACAGACCTGTACATACAAATGATAAATTCTGATCTCTGTATGCAAAGAAATGGAATGTTTGTGTATGTATGGCATGACCAACTGTAGAGACCATCAAAATATTTTATGAATAAAGTATATTTTTGAAATAAAAAAACAGCATGAAAGAGACAGTGTACAGGTGAAAGATATCTGTGACCATAAAGTACGGTACATGAACCTTATGCTGAGAGGCAAAAGCATTGGTTTGGGGTCTGGAAATTTTACTTGCCAAAGCCACAATCACTTTCCAATGTCCCATAGCTTGCATGTGGCTATTAAGCTGCTCACTTCATAGCTTGGACCATAAAACATCATGCCGTGCCAAGGATGGCTAGTATCTTCAGTCTTGTAATTGAGACTAAAATTACATTTCCTCCCATTGGTGTTGAAAAGTGAAACATATGGACTATTCAGAGAAAGTACTTACAATGAAATATCCCCTGTGCCACTCACGTGCCCTCAGAAAATCTTCCTTTCCTTCCCGCTATGTCTGAGTGCAGTCCCAGTCACAATCTTGAGACTCTTTCAAATACAGTCAAGAGTGTGGTGCTGGAAAAGCACAGCAAGTCAGGCAGCATCCGAGGAGCAGGTAAATCGATGTTTTGGGCAAAAGCCCTTCATCATGGATGAGGCTGTGAGCCAAGGTGAGATAAATGGGAGGGTGGTGGGGCTGCGACTGGGGGGGATTGGGGTTGTCGAGAGTGCGAAAGGAAGAAGCTGATGAACTCTTCCGCCATGAATCTGCCATGACAAGGGCCTCCAAGCCCTCTATTTCTTCCTCACCTGATGACCCCACTCGTATCCTTCCACTGACACACACAATCGTTTGGCTGAACTGGCCCTCACCCTCAATAATTTCTTCTTTGAATCCTTCCACTTCCTCCAGATGAAAGGGGTAGCCATGGACCCCAGCTATGCCAGTCTCTTTGTCGGGTACATGGAACAGTCCATCTTCTGCAGTTACACCAGCACTACTCCCCACCTTTTCTTCCACTACATTGACGACTGTATCGGCGCTACCTCGTGCTTCTATGAGGAGGGTGAACAGTTCATCAACTTCACCAATACATTCCACCCTGACCTTTAGTTGACCTGGACCATCTCAGACACTTCCCTCCCCTTCCTGGACCTCTTCATCTCTATCAATGGTGACTGACTCTACACTGATATTTTCTACAAACCCACCAACTCCCACAGCAAACTAGACTACACCTTCTCCCACTCTGCCTTCTGTAAAAATGCTATCCCTTATTCCCAATTCCTTCACCTCTGCCACATCTGCTCCCAGGAGGACCAGTTCCACCACAGAACACACCAGATGGCCTCCTTCTTTAAAGACCGCAATTTCCCCACCCACTTGGTTAATGATGCCCCCCCACTGCATCTCATCCACTACCCGCACCTCTGCTCTCGAACTCCACCCCTCCAACTGCAACAAGGACAGAACCTCTCTGGACCTCACCTTCCACCCTACCAACCTCTGTATACATCGCATCATCCTCCCATTCTGTCACCTATCACCAATGACATATTTCCCTCCCCACCCCTCTCCACTTTCCGTAAAAACCATTCCCTCTGCGACTCCCTTGTCAGGTCCACGCGCCCCCACCAACATACCCTCCCCTCCTGGCAACTTCCTCTGCCACCGTAGCAATTGCAAAGTCTGCCCCACACCTCCCCCCTCACCTACGTCCAAGGCCCCAAAGGAGCCTTCTCCACATCCATCAAGTTACACCTGCACTTCCACACGTCATTTACTATATCCGTTGCTCCCGATGCGGTGTCCTCTATTTTGGTGAGATAGGACGTCTACTTGCAGAGCACTTCAGAGAACATCTCCGGGACACCGGTACCAACCAAACCCACCGCCCCATGGCCGAACACTTTAACTCCCCCTCCCACTCCACCAGGGACATGCAGGTCCTGGGACTCCTCCATCGCCACTCCCTAACCACCCGACGCCTGGAGGAAGAACTCATCTTCTGCCTCAGGACCCTCCAACCCTACGGCATCAATGTGGATTTCACCAGTTTCCTCATTTCCCCTCCCCCTATCTTATCCCAGTTCCAACCTTCCAACTTGCACCACCTCATGACCTGTCCATTTTCCTTCCCACCTATCTGCTCCATCCTTGTCTCTGATCTAACACCATTACCCCCACCTCCATCTACCTATCACACGCTCAGTTACCTTCCCCACAGCCCCATCCCCTTCCCATTTATCTCACCACTGCCTCGGCGCTCAGCCTCATTCCTGATGAAGGGCTTTTGCCCAAAACGTCGATTCTCCTGCTCCTCGGATGCTGCCTGACCTGCTGTGCTCTTTGACTCTAATCTCCAGCATCCGCAGTCCTCACTTTCGCCTCTTTCTAATACAGGCCTGACACTGCACGAGAAGTGCAAGTTTAAAAAACAGAGAACAAAAATTCTTAGGCTCAATATCAATGAAAAATTAATAATATTAGATTCTCAGCAAGCTAGGCTATTATAAAACTCTTAATGCCGAGGGACATCTCAGAACTTCAAAGATTCTTTGGGTAAGTGAATCAAAAAGGCAAGTACATACCAAACTTTAAAGAAGTTAGTGAACCTTTGATACAATCACTATGTGGCGTTTAATAATGGGGCTGGAATATCAACCAGGAAAACGTTTTTGACAAACTCAATCTTAGCACATTCATTGAGAACAGCAGCAGCTGATGCATGTTCAACAGAATTGGTCTGATAGTCATTTCCTAATGTAGGAAAATGGAAAGCAAAGACCTGTCTACCATGCCTTGAGATCACTCACTGAGATGGAACAATGTTATGCCAAATTTGAAAATGAAATTTTGACAATAATATCAGCATGTGAGTCAATTTCATATTTATGTGCTGGGGTTACAGTTAACCTAGAAAGTGACCTTTCTGAAGACAAAGGAATCACTCACGATGTCAGCCAGAAATAAATGGGTCTAAATGACACTGACAAAGAATGACTCAACTACTGAATATGTACGGAGGGTTTACCAAATAACAGCAGTGACATTGTTAGGAGAAGTAGAATAGAGCAAACAGATTGAAGGGTTGAAACCCACAAAGCAGATGCCATCAAACATTTGCTAGCTACAGGAAGGAAGTTGCAAAATATTTGAGAAGTACAAAAATGAGATGAAGAATGTAGCTGGATTGAGGTATGCTAATAGGAAGGAAAGGCAAAAATGACGATGCATTTTAGAAGATTAAATGCAAGAGGCAAGTATACATAAAATGGCAGGACCTTTAGGAGGTTTGATAAACAGAGGGTCTTGGAATGCAAGTCCATAGCTACCTGAAACTGGCAACACAAGTGAGTAAGATGCTAAAAAAGGTGTATGGCATCCTTGTCTTCATTGGTCAGAGCATAGAGTATAAAAGTTGGCAAATCATGTTGCAGCTGCGTCAAACTAGTTGGGCCACCTATGGAGTATTGTCTGCAGTTCCAGTTGCCACATGATAAGAAGGATGTGCAGGCTTTGGAGAGGGTGCAAAAGAGGTTTATTTGAAAGTTGCCTGGATTGAGCGTATTAACCCTAAGGAGAGGTTGGACAAACTTGGATTGCTTTTGGGGAACACTGGAGGCTGAGGGGCAACCTGATAAAAGTACACAAAATTATGAGAGGCATGGATAGAGTGGAGACTTGGAGTCCTTATCGTAGGGTGGAAATGTCAAATACTAGGAGGCATAGGTTTAATGTAAGAGGGAGACCATTTAAAAGAGGTATGGGAGGCAAGTTCTTTACACACAGTAGTAGAGGTGCTTGGAACAAACTGCCAGAGGAGGAGTAGAAACAAATACAATGGCAACATTTAATATATATTTCGACAGACATGTGATCAGGTAGAGAATAGAGAGATGTGAATCATGTACAGGTAGATGGGATTAGTTTAGATTAGCTTCATGACTGGCACCAGCACAATGGGCCAAAGGGCCTGTTCCTGTGCTGTGGTCCATGTAAAGATAGTTGGAGTTTCTACCATAGAGTGTTCATACAGCCAAACTATCACATACTTGTTAAAACAAAAATGATGTTGCACAGCAACTTGGCCAAAGTGATCTGTGATGTGTCACCACAAATGCTATAAGTACTGACTATCATACTAATCTATTTTAGCATTGTTATTTTCACCAATATCCTCAATTCTTTATCATTTTACAATGAATTAACCAGCTTTGTTTTCCCAATTGTTTCTAACCATTTCTTTTTCATATTCTTCCTTTTTTTTTGTCATTCTTAGATACGTCTTCCTTTAACATGTAGATTTTTTTGTTACATCTTTTCTTGACTGAGCCATTTCTAACGCAATACAATAATCTCTGACAGAAGAGAAAGGGGTGATGTCAGAAATCTGGACATAGTTTTCTACCACCAAAATTATAATTGCCCACAAGAGGGATACCTAAGGTTCAACAATACTGGAATGCTCTTCCAGTTCTCCTATCTGGCTCTGGAGAGATTTTTTTTTCTCTGCTTTATAACTTGGCAAGTGGGTAAGTATGAATTCAGAATGTACAATGTATTGAAATACGATCATATTGTAAAAATGCTCCTCACTTCACTAGTTTTTTTTGTAATATTCTTTTGCTTCCATTATGTTTTGCAAATACTAAAAAAACAAAATTCATGCAAAACCGACACTTTTCACATTATAATACGTGCACCAATGGACTCTTAAAGAAATGAAATAGTAAGCATAGCTTGCTATTAATAGATCACGTTTTGCTTAAAATCAATTCACAAACATTTCTGCTGTCTTTGTATTCTTTTCTCTTGAAATCTGGAGACTGAATATATAGGCAGTATTTTACTAGGACCAGTCTGTAATCTACCTTTTTAGCCAATGTTTCTGTTTGATGAAGCACATCATGAGGTGTAAAGGTGAACAGATATGCTGTAATTGCTGTTGCCCTGTGATTATTAAAGTTTGCAATCTGTTACTGCTAATGGAGCTGTCTTGAATGGAGGGGGAACATTGTGTCTGGAGACAAACTGCACATATTCTGGGATTAAAATGAGCTAGCTTCACTGATCAAAATAATTTGCTTTGTTATCCACAGCATTCATTAGTTATACTGATTATCATTACCTGGTTCATAATTTTTCAGTCTGTGTGTAAACCTGCAACATTTTAAACTAAATGCAAATTTGGCTTTTCATTCTGCCCAACTCTTTAAATAGATCCATGTCAATTTCTTAAAATTAGTTAAGTGCAAAAACATTTGATATTGAAAAAGGGAGGTACAGGTGAAAAAGGAGAGGAAATCAATAGGGCTAAGAACTTTTTTTTCCAGCTGGCAGGAGACATGCCATTCATCACAAATCATTTACTTCAAAATTAGCTTCACTGAAACTGTGGCTGGAAAATGTACTGGAATAGAACAATATAACACTATATCAGAATAAAATTTAAGAGTTCACCATGCCATGATTATTTTAGAAATGTATAAGGATACTGTGGGTGAACTTTTGCAGAGGCGACACAAATGTCAGCCACAAGCTGGAGAATCGGTGAGTGTCTTGCACCAAATCTTTGAAAGAAAGCCAACAGAAACGTGGATTTGACAACAGTGGGGCTTCCCCCAGGATCAAGGGCCATGAGGACAGAGGTTCTGCTGTCAGTCAGGGGTCTGCAGGTCTAATGACCAGCCACGCCACTGGGTAGGTGATGGTTGCTGTAAAGATTTAAATGAAGCTGGGATGAGGGGGTGTGGGCTTGTTGTCATGAAATAAAGTATTGGCAGGTGTAGGGGATAGGCTTTCAGTAAGTCTCCCTTTTCCACATGTCAGGTTGTCCTTTAGAAGTTTGCAAAGTAGGCAGTAATCGTTCAGCTAAGGGTATCAATTGCCGGTGGGGGAAGAAAGTTCACCCACATATCTCTGCATTGGAGACTTAATCAGGGTTAATTTGGAAACATGGCAGGGTCTCTAGCCAGAAACATCTCAGTTGATTAAGTGCATTCCTGACTCCAAATTTGTAAGAGTTGCAACAGGAGGGTATAAGATTCCTTCCTGTATTATTTTTTATAGTAGAAATCCCAGGTCAAATGATTTTTAGGACGACTAATATAGGGCTTGAATTTAATTTTTGCTGACAAACAAACTGTGAGTGGATTTTTGTCTCATCAGTCAGCATCCCAACCACCTGCAGTTTTAGCGGGGTAACACTGAATATTTATATCATTGGATTCAATCTCTCACTTTGATTCAAAATATCTCATGGCAGTTTGGTTCTAAAAGAAGAATTTGCATTTAACATGCAAAACAAAGGGCAAATCCAGGAATTGTTACATAATAGGTAGAAATAGACATAATATGTGAGTAATCAGCAATGCTGTGGCCAAATACTTCTGAAACACAAGGAAAACCTATTAGTTGCAAAAAATTTAAAAAGAGGTCACAAATATAGTGTGCATGGTATGAAATGGATTCTTATTAGAAATTCTCATGCATTATTAGAATTGTTACTCGTGAGTTTCAGCAATTTATGGTTTAGAAGACATAGTTAAATAATAATTATATACGTTCAAACAATGTTGCACTTTTTAAACAGTCAAAAATTTAACCAAGTATATTTCAGTTAAAGCAATGTCCATATCGTGGTTCAACCCACATCATAGGTTCCTTAGCTGACATGCAAGTTAAACTCTTCTCTCACACATAATGACTGGGATATGACATCCCTGAACTAAAATAAGCACTCACTATTAGCCTAAAAAAGTGCCTTCATGAAAGCTACCAGTCATGGAAAATAACAGTGGAGATATCTGCATTCTTTTTTCAAAACAACACATAATAAGCAGCATATATTTTTACAGCTCCAATTAGCTCAAGAGAATTTCTGTCCTTAGACTAGCTTGATAACTTGTTATTCTGTCTCAAAAACAGCTGTTTAGCTTGTAAAAGGTGTGAGGAATTACTGTTCAGCTAAAATTAATCCATAAAATCTATAAGCTATAAAAAAATCTTCGAAATGCTTAAAAGTTACAGATTTCTTTTTTCAAACACAAATTATATTGCATTGCCAAATGCACTGAGCAAAATGACATTTTTTGCATTAAATACAAGCACAGTTACATTCCAACACTTTAAAACTAGCTAAGTACACAAAGTGCAACAACTTTAGCTCTGTAAAAGTAGTACTTATTATAGTTAAAATCTGCATTTAAAATGAGATTAAACAGAATAACACTGTGTTATCACATCATTTTGGATGTTCACAACTTATTAGATACTAATATTAGATACATTTTAATGGTGAACCCTATATTTTATCTTAATACATGGTAGAAGCAGTCTTTTAATTAAAAGCTTATGCTCTTGATTCCAGGAGACACCCAGGAATTGGTACTCCCAGCATAATGCGGAGCTGAAGTGAGTCAAGCAGAAATTAAGAACGGTGGGCAGGACCCGATTCGAGGATACTTGGTGTCTTCCAATCCATGAATGGCTTCTGCTCAGCAGGTATTGTTGACACAGATGTCAATGGAACATGAGCTTTGTTATTTAATACAGATTCAGAAGCGGCTAAGAGGATTATTTTCAAGTAATATTTGCTTATTTTGACAGATGTATAAGCTTCTCAAAGACTTTTTGATCTCGTTATGGGTCTTGTGCATTCTCTTTATAGTGGATACTGCATGATGCTGAGTGGTTGTGGGGCTGAGAGTTGGAGAGCCTTGCACTCATCTCTGGAATGGAGCCAACATCTCATTAAATTAAGCCAAGGTTTTAAATGGCCTCAGTACTGGCCTGCCTTTTTCATTACCTCAGACATGCTGGCTAACTTCAGCTTGTCCCATACTCCTCCACAGAAAATAGCATCAGTGGGTACTGCTAGTCAGGGAACGAAATTGTGCCATTGGGAAATCTTCCAAACCCTACCTCCCAAGATGTAAATCCGTCCCCAAATGTTGATCATTTTATAATGGAAAAAGTACAGATTATGTATGACTGAAAAAATGCTTGTTTTTTTTTTAAATGTTAAAATCCCAAATCATTAGAGACAAAGAAACTCTATTAACTCCAGTAGATGCAGTCAAACAGCAAATGCAATATTTCATCTGCTAATATCAAATCATATGTTAATTTAGGTTCACTCACATATTTTGATACAAATTCTCATTTTTGTTGGTACAAGCATTTTTATTAGATTATTCAAAAGTAAAGTGACAAGAACTGTGATTGAATCAGAAACTTTGAAAGTAATTCTGCAACTTTAAAACTTTCTCTACACCACTTATTCTTGCTCACTCTTCTAAACTTATTGCTGTTGATCCTGCATCCATGAGCCTGTTCTAGAAATTTCTGCCAATATAAACATCCTTCTGCATACCATCCTCCCATTGTCTTAAAACACTGATAATCACATCTTCTAGTAGTCCTTGTTCTAATTTCTAAAATTATTTCTTTGCATTTGCATAGCTGCAGAGCAGACAATGCCAGAGTGAATCTTCGCTGTATTCCCTCTAAACGTTTTACTATTGTTTCGGCTGTGTGGACAGTATCAAGTTGTATGTTGAAATGTTCCAATTGTCTAGCTCAGTATCAACTGTTCCTGTGTCAACGTGTGCTTGTTGTGTGCCTGCTCATACAGAAGAGCAAGTTTTTTGAGACCAGAACATATCACAGAGGTTATGAGGCACAACACAGTTCTGTCAGATCAGCACCTCTGCCCCCCTTCCATTCTGTGCAGCAGCAATGGAGCTGAAGATCAGGCACAACATCTAACAGCAGCCAATTCAGTACTGTGCTTTGCACCATTGCCGGAGATGAATTTCTATCCCAAGGTATCAGGAAGATATGATAACAGCATGATACTTCATGTGATAAGTGGCAAAAGAGGTTTCTAAAAATCTCATACATTCCTTTCTTAAACTTTTTCTTTTACTTTGTATTTTACATAACTGTATATACAAACTAGAGAGTAGAAAACCACATATTCTACTGCATAATACAAGCAGATAACAATATTTTAAATTTGAATTTTATTTTTCAGAACTACAAGCCATAAATCGATTGTAACAGAAAGTAACAGATGAACTGTCACAACAGAAAGCACCTTGATTGAAGGTTTACCTCAATTTCCACTGAAAATGTTCAACAATTTCAGGTAGTTGCATCCTACTGATAAGTAAAAAATTAAGTAATCAGAACTTCAACAGAACTTTACTGATCCTTTAAAGTCTATGTTTAAATATGGTTCTTTACCAACTGTTTCGCAAGTTAGTTGGTTTCTTAATACTGCCAGAAAATGAATCATGGACTACCGTGGCATCAAAAATATAGAATGGAGCAGATGCCCAACTTTTCCTTTTCAGCTGAGCTTACTCTTGGAGATTCATGCCTGACTCATACGTCCCACCATTCTTACTGCTCCTTTCTAATAAATGGTCATTAGAAGCCTCCAAGAAAATAGTACATTTAATTGCATTAGCTTCAAAAATAAGAAAAAAATTGGAGAAAACTTAATGTTGATCTTGCCTCAAATCATGCAAATACTATGAACTTGCAGCATCAAAGTCCATCAAGAATCTTTTAGGCAGCAATCAATTGCCAAAAAATGTCTTTCACTTTAAATCATAAACTTGCTTTGCCAAAGGATGAACAGAATGGGGCCATCTCAGTACAGGTGATTGGCCGTGTTCAATTCACACTACTTTCTTTGAAACAGACATTAGACCAACAGAACTATTTCAGGTGCATGGTAACTGATTATTGTAGCACCAGTAGCAGCTCTGATTGATAATTTGGTAAAAGACTCACCTGAATGGTTATAAAAAATGGTATCCAAAAGTTCTTCACAAACTCATCACAGAATTTCCTCTCAGTTCATGGTTATTATATGTAAAAATGTAAAGTTACAACAGACTCTGCAAAAAGTTATGTTGAATCACGTGAGGACATTGACACAAGCATCATTGGTATTGAAACAACAAATGAAGAATACTCCCTAATCTAGCCCTATGATAAAGGGATTATATAACACTGCACCCATCAGTGGCCCAGGAGTGTTTTGAGACTCCAAATCAACGTTGGCTATAGATGAGAAGGGGTCATGGGTTGGGTGGAAGTCTGAGTTAAGGGGGGGGGGATGTGTAGCTTTCAGTGGCCATTGCCCTTCCCTATGTTGGATTCCTCAATTGAGTACACTGTGGGTATCAGCCATTTCACAGGCACAGGAAAGTTGTGCAGTTCCCATTCAATCCAGAAACCATCATTCATTTGCAGTGGGGTCAGGCATAATGGTTGTCAATTGGCTCATTAATGAACTTAATTGATAACTTGCTACAAATGGCCAGAAACCTTACATCAGCGTTGACTGCCATCCTACTTAATCAGGATTGACATTGGATCTCACCCACAATTAAGTGCACCTGGTTGTCATATTTCTCACTGTGTCCGGCTGAAATAATGGGTAGCATGAAGTTGCCCAATAAGTTAACTTGAGTAGGCCACTGAAGTGCATAGCAATTCTGGGGAAGGAATTGGGTGAAAAGATAAATAGTTGAGTCTGATTCTCAAAGTTGCAGAGTAACTGCTTACTGTTGTTCGCAAAGCAGCTGCAACAGGTCCAAAGTTCATTTCTATAAATGGAGAGGATTCAAATATCCCTCTTTGTGTTGCATTGCTTTCAGCCATGTTGGGCTGCATTGGAGAGACTTGTCTTTTCGCCATGTAAATCTAAACTTTGGTGCAGTCCCAGTTTGGGATTTTTTTGACTACAGCACACACAAAATGCACTGCAATTAAAAAGTAAAACAGGATTCATTAACATCTTATGGTTTTAAATTCACAATTGTGCTGATGTGGCTTTAAAGTAAATCAACTTTAGAACAAAACAAATTGAGTGTTGTGATATAAATCTAAGTCTAGTTTATGCAGTGACTATAAAAATAGAAAGTTAATGTTTGAAAATTTTAGTCTTAGATTTTATAAACAGCTTATGTAAGAAACAATGAAAGTATTCCGTTACAAATTATGGTTTCTGGAAATATAGAATTTACATAGAGAGCAACGGATATCTGGGAATGAGATATAGGTTCCAGCTTATTTAAGAGGTTTAGATGATAAAATTGAGAGGACTGCACAAATTATTTTTGAGCTCTGGCAGAACCTTGAGATTATGTTACAATAATGTATATTTTGGTATTTTTCATTTTTTAAATACGTTTTAGCTTGTGGACCTTTATAGAGTTTGTGTGTGATCTTTACTGCTACCATGCCCTTGATGCACAAGACTGTTTATTGTGACATTGACAAAAGAGTGTTCATGATATAACAGCTTTCTTGAAATGCATTTTAGAACAGATCACATGCTACAGGCTGTTAACAACTAACATTTGTTACATTTATTTTCATCACCTTCCAAGTGAATGAAAATTTTAATACCCTTATAAATAAAAATGTTATTATATCTTTTAGAGGCTGAAGAGGGATGGCTTACAGAAGTTAAACTCCTCAAACACCCTTCCCTCCTTTGCTCAACCTCACTTTATACATGAAGGACAAGAAGTCTATTAGTGTGAAATTCACATCTGTAATGTTAATGTCATCCAAATAAAGCATGCTGCCTCTTCCAGTTGTTTCTGGCATAGCCCATGTAGTATTCAGTTCTCAGGTATCCATTGCTTGTGACAGAAGCCTCTAAAATGTGCACAATACCCATTATCAAGATGGAGTGAAGCTCTTCCTGCTAAGTTTTGTTAATATAACCTATTTCGAACTAGCCTGTTCACAGATGTTACCTGGAGCAGGTGGGACATGAACCCAGGCCTCCTGGTCCACATGTACCATATGAGGACTCTCTCCTACTTACTTCTTTTCCCTCAGCGCTGTTTCCTTTTTCTTAATTCATGCTATTTTTCTAATCAACCTGTTTAGAGATGTTCTTACATACCTCTGGAACAGATGGAACTTGAACTTGAGCCTCCTGGTCCATGGGAAGGAACACTACCACTGTACCACAAAATGTCCCTCTCCTGTTCCCTTATTATTACAAGCATGCATTAAAAGGTGTAGATCATTTGTCTTATCAATCCAGACCCATCATTTAATAAAGATCATGGTCTGTGGCGCTGTGGAGTCCGTGGACCATGTATATATTGGGTGTGGGCGTTTGCACTCCCTTTTTGATTTTCTGAAAAACCTCCTCCTCTGCTTTTGGTTGCACTTCAGTCCCACGCTCCTGATCTTCGGGCACCCGGTACGGAGGAGGGAGGGCAGGTCTGAAGACCTCCTCGTGGGTCTGCTCCTGGGCCTGGCCAAACTGGCCATCAACAGGTCGAGGCAGCGGGCCGTGGAGGGGGTCGTTAGGGCCGACTGCCTGCCCCTCTTCTGCGGTTACGTTAGGGCCCGGGTGTCCTTGGAGAAGGAGCACGTGGTGTCCACCAACACCCTGGAGTTGTTCAGGGAGAGGTGGGCACTGCAGGGAGTGGAGTGCATCATTTCTCCCTCCAACTCTATTTTGATTTAGTCCCTACCCTCCCCTTCACTGTTTTGATCACACAGCACTGCCCTTTGATGTCAAGGGCAGTGTTTGTCACTGGCCACTCGGGTGTTTTCCTATCTTCCTGGTGGTGGAAATTGAATAAAGATTCGTGCACTTTGTGTCTTTCACTGTGTCTCACACCTACACACACATACCATGGGTGCTGGGGAAAAATAAGCACTACTGCAGTTAGGCGGTAGTGTGGGGGTTAAAATTAAAAAAAAAGGACAAAAAAAACAGGGGGAAAAAAAACAAAAAAAAAAAGATCATGGTTGATCTGATTGAGACTGCTGCTCCACATTTCCACCTAACCCATAATACCTGTTGATTCTCTTGTTAGCCAAGAACCTACAACTATAAATATCCAATTATCCTGTCTCCACTATTGCCTAGGGAAGAGAGTTCCAAAGACCCTTAACCTTACATGAGAAAGCAAATTCTCCTAATTTCCATTTTAAATCGGATAACTCTTATTTTTAAACTGGGTCTTTTCGTTCCAGTCTCACCCAGAAGGGGAAACACCCTTTCAGCACTCATTCCATTGAGTGTCTGCAGGATTTTATATACTTCGTTAAGATCAGTTCTTATTCTTTTAAACTTCAGTGTACATAGATGTAGCCTGTTCAATCCTTCCTCATAAAATTACCACTCCAGCTATCAGTCAAGTAATTCCGCTGAACTGCTTCTAATATATTTATGTCCTTTCTGAATTAAGAAGATTCAAACTGTACACTGTACTCCAGATATTACTAACCAATATCCTGTACAACAGCAGCAAGATATTGCTATTTTTACATTTCATTCGCCTTGCAATTAACAACAGGATTCCATTTATCTTGCTAATCACTTGCTGTCCCTGCATACTAATGTTTTGAGATTCACATATCGTAGTCTCAGAGATTTACAGTACGGAAACAGACCATTTAGTCCAACTCATCAGTGCCGGCTAGATATCCCCAGTTAATCTAGTCCCATTTGCCAGCACTTAGCCTAAATCCCACTAAACCCTTTTATTCATATATCCATCCAGATGCCTTTCAAATGCTGTAATTGTACCAATCTCCACTACTTCCTCTGGCAGCTCATTCCATACATGCACCACCCTCTGCGTGAAAACGTTGCCCCTTAGATCCCTTTCCCCACCTCACCTTAAATCTATGTCCTTTAATTCTGTAGTCACCCAATCCAGGGAAATGACTGACTATTTATCCTATCCATGCCCCTCATGATTATATAAACCTCTGTGAGGTCACCCCTCAGCCTCCGACGTTTCAGGGAAAACAGCCCCAGCCTACTCGGCCTCTCTCTGTATCTCAAACCCTCCAACCCTGGCAACATCCTTGGAAATCTTTTCTGAACCCTTTTACAACACCCTTCCTATAAGAAGACGACCAGAATTGCACGCAATATTGCAGAAGTGACCTAAGCAAAGTCCTGTACAGCTGCAATGTGACCTCCCAACTCCATATTCAATGCTCTGATCAATAAAGGAAAGCATACCAAATAACTTCTTCACGATCCTATCTACCTGTGGCTCAACTTTCAAGGAATTATGAACCTGCACACCAAGGTCTCTTTGTTCAGCAACACTTCCCAGGACCTTACCATCAAGTGTATAAGTCCTGTCCCGATTTTCCTTTCCTAAATGTAGCACTTCACATTTATCTAAATTAAACTCCATTTGCCACTCCTCGACCCAGTGGCCCATCTGATCAAGATCCTGTTGTACTTTGAGGTAATCTTCTTTGACGTCCACTACACTTCCAATTTTGCTGCCATCTGCAAACTTACTAACTATACCTCCTATGTTCACATCCAAATCAATTATATACATGACGAAAAGCAGTGGACCCAGCACCAATCCTTGTGACACACCACTGATCACAGGCCTCCAGTCTGAAAAGCAACCCTCCACCACCACCTTCGAGCCAGTTCTATATCTAAATAGCTAGTTCTCCCTCTATTCCATATGATATAACTTTGCGAACCAGTCCACCATGAGGAATCTTGTCGAATGCCTTATTGAAGCCCATATACGTCCACGCTCTGCCTTCGTCAATCCCCTTTGTTACTTCTTCAAAATTCTCAATCAAGTTCATGAGACATGATTTCCCACACACAAAACCATGTTGACTATCCCTAATCAGTTCTTGCCTTTCCAAATATATGTAAATCCTGTCCCTCAGGATTCCCTCCAACAACTTGCCCATCACCGTTCTATAGTTCCCTGACTTTTCCTTACCACCTTTCTTAAATAGTGGCACCATGTTATTGAACCTCCAGTCTTCTGGCACCTCACCTGTGACTATTGATGATACAAATATTTCAACAAGGGGCCCAGTACTCACTTCCCTAGCTTCCCCCAGAGTCAGGACACCCTAATCTCTCTGCATCTCAGAGGTCTGTAACTTCGCATAATTTAAATAAGAACTTAAAGAAAATCAATTTAAATAATCACTTGATAGTGACAGGACACTTTCTATCAGCCCTGCCAATATATCAAGCATCTTGGTGAGCATTGTCAATGTTTACCTGTATGCCATCACATATCAATGTCCTTATCAGAACCTCTGGAGCAGAAATCATTTGTAAGTTCCCGCTCTGATGAGCTGGCATACAGACTCTCCTTTTCCTCTGGTTCTGCTGCGGTCTATGGTTTCTGGTGACTTACTACATGCAGATCCCGAACTATGTACTTGTGTTCGAGGTATGAGCAGTATCTGAGCTTATGGCTGTGAAGGTCACCTGAAGATTCTCATCCTAAGTTGTATACTATAACCTGCTGTTTATTTTGGATATTCTGTGTCTGAAAGCTGGAAATCAGAAGGGGAAGGTTTTGGGTGAAGTGGAAATCAAGTGTGTATGGTCACACTCTCGGCAGCTGGTTTATCATGCCAGATACCAGAATTAGGAAATGCTCGGATTTGAAAAGAGACATAAGGCAGGATCACTATCCTCAATGTTCTCAGCAATACGAATGCCAGGGGCTCTGTCCTCTGGTCCCATAATGTAGAGAACTAATTCCTCCTTAAATTAATTCAAGATGGCAGTGGAAGGGTAGGAAGTGTTAAGGCTCTTTTGTATCAAAATGTACCTGTTCTTCTTTTCTGCAGTTACAGTGGAGGAAGGCTGTTGTGAGGGCCTACTGCAGTGGCGATAGTGTGGTGGATCCCGATGTCCTTTCTGTGCCACGGTGGCCACAGCTTGAGTGAAGGCTTCATCGTCGGTGACTTGTTGGGTCTGGTATGTTCCTCCTGACTGCGGTGCATTGGTTTCTGCAGTGGGGGCATGGTGGTTCCAGTTTGTTCTTCATGGCTATGGCAGCGATGTGGTGGCTTCAATGATGACGAAGGTAGTGACGGTTTGAGTGATGGCTTCAGGGTAAATGGGACTAGCTTAACTGTGAAAACTGGGCAGCATGAACAGGTTGGGCTATAGCGCCTGTTTCCATTCTGTAGACCATCAATGACTCTTCAGTAATATCAGGTCCACTAAGAAAATTGATAATCTCAGCAACCTGCTCCCAAGGATGTGTCTTGACTATATACTGGCTACTTGTGGAACAATGGCATTTTCCCTCCAGAGCAATGTTACAATCCAGGGATCCAATGTCACATTTTGAATCTATGAGTGCCCTGTGTATGTAGGGTTCCATTTTCCTTCTTTGAATTGCTGCAACAGTATTCACTGCAAAAGTGCCCAGTGGTTCAACGCAGGGGAAACTGCCATTCACAGGGGAAACTGCCATTAAAGAACAGCTGGTTGGCTGCACCACTGCTATAACCTACTGCACAGCAGCCCTCTGTTGAGCAGCCAAAACAGCCAATAGCATGGGCTACGTTCAGGCCACTGCTTCAATCAGGTAAATGAGAAGGCAGAACCAAATTTGCATGCTGCCTACCCCTACAATAATTCAAGCCGACGGGTTGCAAAACGCAAACCAGTGCAGAACTGATTTGTAACCTGATGAATTTTTTTTGTCTCCAAGATGATGGCCATTTTGAAATGCCTTTTCTACTAGTTTCCAGCTTGCTGTCATATCCAACCTCTAATATAACCCACTTAATTTTAACCCTACACTTGTGTTTGGAAGCCTTTCTCCTACTGACTCCTCTGCAACTCATACCTATTATGGTTTTGACTTCTTTATGTATTTCTTCCTGCTCAAATAGTCAGGCAATTCTTCCTGGTACCACGATAGCCACAAGAAAACCAGATGTTGACAGGGATACTTAGCAGGACAGGGGCAACTTTTCAGCTTCTTGTCAAGCACTAAGTATTCTGGAAGAGACCATAGGGATAGGAGCAGAAAAGGAAGCTCCTACTGTGCTAGAAAGGACAGATTGACTGGTGTCTGGCAGGGGAATCTAGTGAAAATATTGTCTTTTTCAAACTTATGAATTACATTCTTTGTGACTACAACTGTTGTAGATTGATCGTTCTTAATATATTTACAGCAGTTGACATGTTAATTAGATTATCCAATTATAATTCCTTACCTTTGTTGTTCAGTTCTGTGAACATTAGTATGTAACAGTTAGGAATTTACATCGGCTAACCGATATGTGCAATCTATTCATCATAGCATAGTTAAAACTAATCAGCTCATCTTTAATGCCTTTAATGAAGTTGCCTCTCCCATAGGGATCAAATTTAGTGTTCTTTGAAGATGCAACATGTGCTCTGAATAAAGGAAAACTGGTAGATGTATTGTAATTAGATTTGCAGGTGCCACGTCAAAGGTTACTGTGGAAAATGAAACGTTCTGGCGTGGGAGGTAACATATTAGCATGGACAGAAGACTGATAAGTTGACAGGAAAAATAGAAAATAGGCCATTTTCTGGTTGGCAAGAAGTAATGAGTGGTGTGCCATAGGGATCAATCCTCAGGCCTCAACTTTTCAGAACTCATATAAATAACTTGGATGAAGGGACTGAAGGTGTGTTTGTTAGTTTTACCAATGAGACAAAGATAGATGGATATGTAAACTTTGAAGAGGGCTTAAGCAGACAAAAAAATGGATACAGATATGTTTAGAATGTGGGCAAAGATCAGGCAAATTGAATGTAACGTGGGAAAATGTGAAATTGTTCATTCTAGCAGGAAGAGCTTTTAAAAAAAGGATATTATCCATATGGTGAGTGACTGCAGAATTTTAAAAAGACAGAGGATCTGGGTGTGATTGTGCATGAATCGCAAAACATCAGTATCAAATCAAATATGATTCTATTGGATCGTGGAACAGGCTGAAAAGGCCAGGTTGCTTACTGCTGCCCTTAATTTGTGTCTTTGTATATCTTACTTGATACTATTATATACTTATCCAATTCTGACACTAATTTGTTTTGATCCTAGCTGGTGATGCGACCGGCCAAGTCAGATCCCCGAATGAAATTTGGCTTGATAGATCATGCTTTCTTCTCTTTAATTTACTATTAAAACACGCAAGGCTGCAGATTTGATTTTAATAATTAAACAAATGTAATTGCATGAAATAAATAAAAGTAAAACAAATAAAACCCTGTTATCTTATACAGTTTAAATGATTTCAAATCACACAGTGAATCAAAATCCCCCTCTATCCCCAACACTAACACTTTATAGTTAATTAAATTCCAGAGAATTTTTCCTGCTCTACCAAATCTGTCGGTTTGTTTCCTCTCCATTCCAGTTCTGAGCAATGAGGCCTTTTCCCCAACTACATTCACAGCTGGAAGTTTAGACATACACAGTTTTTTAATAATCTGAGTTTTAACCAATAGTTCCACAAAATACACCATTTCACTTAATCTTAATTCAGTAAATGGTCTGAACAATCTCCTTTTCTTGGAGAATGTATGCTTGTTTCTAACTTCAGTCAGTCCTCCTTTGAACTGAATCCATAAGCTCTTCAACTGAACTTTTAGAAAGCTTGCTCATCTTAGGTCCCGCTACAGCTGTTGGTTTCATGTTTTTTCTTTCCTGGTGTAAACCCCCATAATAAAAACAAACTTTCATCAAGAATCTAGTGGTCCTTGCAATCACCTGCTTGCTGACACATACATATGTTTAAAATCATGGCTCTCGAAAGACTAACCTAATTAATTTTTCAACCCCTTCACAAAAACAAACTTTTACCCTCATGCCAATAGTTTGAAATCGAAACTCTTAAAAAAAATTATATACTGTATATATTCATGTAAATATCAAATTTTTTAGACTTTTTTTAGGTTAATTCACACTGCAGTCTAAAATACCATAGCATTAGCAGAAGCCCAATTGATCTCTAAATGAATAAAGAGAAAAAAACAAATTACAATAATTCCACAGATGTTACAGGGGAACTGAGCTCAGCTGAGCTGCACACAAAGGGAGGCTGTCACTTGACTGAGCTGATGCGTCTTCAACCTTTGTGCCAAATTTCCCTCCGTTTTCTCTCATTTACTGTTGTTTTTACTTTTCAAACTAACCTATTAAGCTTTTATTTCTGATATAAAAAAATATCAGACATTTGACCCTCATACAATCTCACTGATTATTGTAGCTGTGAGAAATAGTCAACAGCTGCATGGTAATTATAGTGAAATAAATGCAAATAGGCCTATCTTATAGAGGAACTGATGGTGTGATAAACTTTGCATCACGCTAATTATAGTGTTCTTTTGAAAATGAACTTAAGAAATCCGTAGCCTAACATTGGTGTAAATTGTACATCAAAACACATAATAGCATGAGAAAAAAAGCATTTCCTTATCCTAACGTTTACGTACAGGATAATACCTTGACTCCCAAATGTTGACCTGTTATCGGTGAAGAATTAGGGTCAATGTTTACACAAGATATATGGAAAATCCCAGATTTTTGGCCAAAATTGGGGGTAGACTTTTACACGGGATCGAATTTTACTCACGATGTTTGGTTTTTCTCTATACTACTATATATAGTATAGAAAAAAAGCACACACCACCTTTTATCAAAAACTCCTTTGGCTTTGCAATGTAGAACTTTCATCAGCCTGCATGACAGAGAAATCATTATGCTATAACCAGGAACTGCATTTCTGCTTACCAATGTGTCACACATATTTACTTGACTCTCAACACAATCTTAAAATCTAAGCAACACTGCAAAATGACCAAAACACATTACTTTAAAAGGTGAAGTGAATTAGGATCGCGAGCCCTCATCTAATCATTCCTTTCTCTACTCCAATTAATACTCCTGTAGAAAGTCACAGTCATATGTATTACAAATGTACTTTTGACTGTGGTGATGCATTCTGATAAAATAATAGGTAAACTGTTTCATGCTATCACTTTGCCAAATGATGCTCATCATTGTTAGGGCATATGACTCGATCAATAGCAAATCAAAATTTTCAGATTGCTGAAAAGGGACAAAAACAATTTAATTGCTACATAGTGAGATAAATTTATACGAACATTTCAAAATAAGAGATTTTG